>NC_037092.1:81140823-81467817 GCF_002994745.2 Rosa chinensis | reverse complement strand
TCCTTCGCACCACCCTCAATCTTATACCGGCCCCTACAGCCAGGTTTCTCTTCACTATGACATTCAATTCTCACCAACTCCCTGTCAAGGAGGATCACAACTGGTACCGCCTTCTGTAACAAAAACAGGAGTCCAACCATACGTTGAAGCAAATACACTTGGTAAATCGAGCACACTAAATTGAAACAATTTAACTCAAGATTCAGGGACCGCATGCTCTTTCATCTCCCAAAATTCACCATTTGACCATACACATAGGCATCCTCCTATGAGAATTCGAACCTGAGTTCCCATCGGTCTTGCATTCATACCACCTTCATTTTGGATCAGAGCACGAGGCAATGGCAATTTTCGGAGCTCCTCCTCTGCCAAATCAAAAGCAGAGATAGCTGGTTATGGGATCCAAGTCCTGACCCAATGAATTGCTCCATTTGAAACTAAATAATCCTTGCCATTATAGCGGGGGAATGATGGGTGAGGAGCCCTGATAATTTTCCATGAACTATCCCTGGTTGAATATATGTCAACGGCATAAATCTATGGGTACAAAGAAAACAAGTTTATGTAAAACCCTAACTTCATGCTCACAACATATGCAAACAAGCTCGACAACAATCATACAAGGATCAAGTCTTACCTTCAGCAATAACTAGCATGGATTCCATCTCTGCAGCTACACAACAATGATCACTTGAAGATGGCCTTCTGTTGCTTACCAACCTTGCTTCTCAATGGACAGAACTTATGCAAAACGTGGTGGCAACAGGGACCAATTCATCCATATATATATAGGAGACTTAAACCTCAAGAAGCTTCCCATTAAAGCATTCCTTATCGGATTAGGTTCCCTAGTTAGATTCCTAATGTAACACTTCATTGTAGTCTTTCTTGCAGACTAAGACTTGGATTACTTACCTTAATGAATTGATACACTCTTTCATTAAGTTACAATATAGGTTTATAGTTTGTGTTCATGTTGAACTGGTTTTTGACATTAAGCTAATTATCAATTTTCTTTATGTTAATGTGTGATAAGTCCATGTTGATTCTAACAATCTCCCCCTTGGACTGACACATATTAAGCTTGATAATTTGCACCAAAAAATGTCAGAAACTACTCAACTTACTGTAGTGCGCGCCAGACGACAAAATCAAACCAAAATCCATTCCAACATGATCAAATCACAGTCACTTATGTAGAGCAAGAAACATTATATATTTTAACAAAAATGTAGAGTTTCAAAACCACAAACACAAGCTCCTGCAATCTACATATGTCAATCCAGAAGTGATACGATATATGCTAATGTGTATCAACAAGAAGGCGTATACCAGGTCCTACTTTATGTTTCTTAAACCAGAAACTCAAGCAAATTTTCTGAACACTGATGGCTTAAAATTATTGTTTGAACCTTAACATCATGCCATCTGATAGCAAGTATGATATACAAGAACAAGTTGATAATTTCCAAAATAAAACAATGAAGCTGCAGCAAAACCATAACTGGAAATACCTCAAAATTTATTAATAATAAAATCTGTCATTACAAACAAGTTGTGATAAACAAAACTAAAAGATCACAACTAAAAACACAAGAACTCAAAAACCTCAGAATTTTAAATTGCTTCAACTAGACTAACTCTTTCTACTGAACCTAAGCATCTAGATTAACTAAAACTCCAATGCTTCCTGTATGCTTCTGGAATGCTGCTACTGACAAGGCCTTAGTGAACGGGTCTACTAGTTATGAATTAGTGTCAATGCTCAAAACAGTTATTTCACCATGTTTTACCCTTTCTCTAACATTGTAATACTTTAAATCAATATGCTTAGAATTATTTGATCTTTTACTGTTCTTGCTAAAGAAAACTACAGCCTCATTGTCACAATAAATCACAAGTGTGCCAACCACAATGTGACTCAATACTTTGGTCTGCATGAGAAAATTCCTAATCCAAAGTAATCAGTTTAGTCAGATTGGATAAGGACAAATGCTAGTTTTTACGAGCCACATATCGCGAGAGGTGGCAATAATCTTGGAATTTCAAGAAAATTTGAATATTTCCGGAAATATTGAGAAAATTTCGAATATTTCCGGAAATATCGCGAAATTTCTAAAATTTCTCTTGGTAAGTCAAAGATATATCGAGACCCTAAAAAAAAGAGAAATATCAGTGAAATTTCGAGGATATTATCGATTTTTCAGTCCTAGCTTTCACAAAGTCTGGCTTATTACAAGGCTCAACTACGGGCTTTTAAGGTGGAAGACCTTGGACCAGCAGGTATGACTGCTCTGATGTGGTAATCGGCGCTGGACCTAGATGTCAGTTGAGTTCTTACGGGTTATAGTTGGTTAATAATGTTTCTGAGTTGGATAGTACACATAGTTTCATATACTACAATAAATTCAGCTTGCATAGTAGAAGTTGAAACAAGAGTTTGCTTCATGGTTTTCCAAGCAATAGCACCTCCTGTAAGCATGAATACATATCCACAAGTCGACTTCTTGGAGTATGGATAATTCCCTGCAAAATCCGAGCCTGAAAATCTAACAAGTTTTAGATCCTCCACTTGCCTATACACTAGCATGTAATTCTTGGTTCTCTGCAAGTACCTCAACACTTTCTTCCCAGCTACCCTATGTTCATGACCTGGATTAGATTGAAATCTTGATAAAATCCCTACTGCAAAAGACAAGTCTGGCCTAGTGCAGACTTGTGCATACATGAGACTTCCTACAAGTCTGGCATAAGGCTTTGACTCTATATTCTCCTTCTCAACATCATTTTTGGGATTTTGCTTCTTGGTCAATTTATCTCCTTTGTACATGGGAACTTCTCCAGCTGCACACTTCTCCATACCAAATCTCTTTAAAATTTTGGTAACATAATTCTGTTGAGACAAACCAAGTAGTCTCTGTGCCCTATCTCTTTTAATCTCAATACCTAGTACATAGGATGCTTCTCCTAAGTCTTTCATGTCAAAATTCTTTGACAGAAAATTCTTAGTGTCTTTAAGCAGTTTTAGGTTACTGCTAGCCAAGAGTATATCATCCACATAGAGAACTAGGAAAACAAAATTGTTCCCAACTGTCTTCAAATAAACACACTCATCCACAAGATTTTCTGTAAATCCAAAAGTAGAAATCACATAATCAAATTTTTTGTACCACTGTCTAGAAGCTTGTTTTAGGCCATAAATTGATTTTCTTAACTTACACACTAAATTTTCACTTCCAGCTTGTACAAATCCTTCTAGCTGCCTCATATAAATCACTTCATCTAGTTCACCATTCAAGAAGGTTGTTTTAACATCCATCTAGTGCAGCTCCATATCAAAATGAGCCACTAAAGCCATGATTATCCAAAACGAGTCTTTTGTAGAAACTGGAAGAAAAGTCTCAGTAAAGTCAATGCCCTCCTTCTGTGTAAAACCTTTGGCAACTAACCTTGCCTTGTGTCTCTCTACATTGCCATTTGCATCTCTTTTGGTTTTGAAAACCCATTTACAGCCTATAGGTTTATGTTTGGGGTCAGGTTCAACTAATTCCCAAACTGCATTTTGGCTCATGGAATCAATTTCTGCTTCCATAGCTAGCTGCCATTGATGAGATTCACTACTTTCAATGGCCTGATTAATGTAGTTGGATCATTGTCCTCTGCACAGTTCATTTCAATTTTTGGTTCTTGCAGATAAACAATGTAGTCACTCTCCCCCCCCTCCCCCCCCAAATAAGTTGGTTTTCTTGCTCTATGTGATCTTCTAGGCTGAGGATGTTCAGGATTAGGTTGAGCTACAGGTACTTGATCAGTTAATTGACCAGTTACAGGTACTTGATCAGTTACTTGACCAATTACAGGTACTTGATCAGTTACTTGACCAGATACAGCTACTTGATCAGTTACTCGACCAGTTACTTGATCAGTTACATCTTGTTCTAAAGGCAATGCTGCACTTATATTCTCATCTGACACAATTTCCTCAAAATCTGAGGTTAAATCCTCAAGGTTTGTATTGTGAACCTTTTCACTTAGAAACTTTACTTGATGTATTTCAAAAATTCTAGGTGAATGATGAGCAGAATATAATTTATAGCCTTTAGATTTATCTAGATAACCTATAAAATAGCAACTAACAGGTTTGGGGTCAAGTTTATTCAAACCTGGATTATAAATCCTAGCTTCTGCATGACATCCCCAAACATGGCAGTGATGAAGACTAGGTTTCTTGCCACACCAAAGCTCAAAAGCAGTCTTTTCTATAGCTTTGCTAGGTGTCCTGTTGCAAATATAATTTGCAGTTAGTTTTTAAAGCCTCACCCCACAGAAATTTAGGCAAACCAATTGTACACATCATACATCTAACCATGTTCAAAAGAGTCCTATTTTTTCTCTTTGCAACACAATTCTGTTGTGTGTTATAGGGTGTTGTATATTGAGCTTTAATTCCATTGTCTTGCAAAAACAAGGCAAATGGACCCTTTTGTTAGCCGGATTCAGTGTACTTGCCATAGAACTCACCACATCTATCTGATCTTACTGTTTTGATTTTCTACCTCAGACTTAAAGATTTGAAAAACTTTCAATGCTTGTGCTTTTTCTGAAAGTAGATAAACATAACTGTATCTAGAAAAATCATCAATGAATGTGATGAAATACACATTCCCACAGATAGTTTGATGCCTAAATGGACCACATATATCAATGTGTATGAGTTCTAGTAAGTTTTGGCTTCTATATGCAGTCTTCTTTCTAGTATTGGTTATTTTTCCCTTAAAGCATTCCACACAGTTTGTTAGATCAGAAAAATCTAGTTCATTTAGGATTTTGTTTTTCATCAAAATTTTCAGTCTCTCTTTTGAAACATGGCTGAGCCTTCTATACCAAAAATGCAGACTTTTCATTTAGTTTGGTTCTTTTAATACTTGTTAAAGTGCTAGTACTGTTTGTGTTATTTTCAACAAGTAAAATTTCTTGTTGAGCCATTGAACAATTTAACTGTAAGTAATCATTCATAATAACACCAGAACCAATTTGAACATAATTTTTAGAAATAAGAATTCCATTACTATCCATAACAAGTATACAACCAGATTTTACTAAAAGAGAAACTGAAACCAAATTCCTTCTCATGGAAGGTACATAAAAAACATTGTCCAAAACAAACAATTTTCCTAATCCTAAATCGAGCTTTAAGGTTCCAATAGCCTTGACTGCCACTCTCATGCCATTGCCTACACACAGGTTCACTTCATCACTTTTTGCGATTCTCCTCCTTATGAATCCCTGCAAAGAATTAGTAATATAAATAGGTGAGCCTGAATCTATCCACCAAGACTGTGGTTCAATATTTATAAGATTAATTTTTAAAGAAAAAAACTGTATTAGAAAAAATCTTACCCTTTTTGGCTAACCAATTTTTATAGCCAGTGCAGTCCTTTTTCATGTGTCCTACTCTTTTGCAAAAGTAGCACTTGAACCTAAATGGCCTGTTTTCCTTGGCCACTGCAGCTGTTGAACTCTTAGTTATGGCTTTGATAGGCTTCAACTTGTTCTGGAGCTTTTTCCTTTTAGGCTTTTCTATAAGGTTTATGGCTGTAGCAGGTTCTTTTTCTTCCTTGATCCTAGATTCCTCATCCACACGGATGGATATAAGTTCATCTAGAGTCCAGTTTCCCTTTTGAGAATTGTAACTAGTTCTAAGATGACTAAAACTATTAGGTAGGGAATGCAGTGCATAATGCACTACCGGCTCATCCCTAACTCCCATCAAGAGCTCCCTGAGTCTGCCATTTATATTGATCATCTTCATAATATGCTCTCTAACCACCCCCACCCCCCCCCCCCCCCCCCCCCCCCCCCCCCGCGCCCCCGAACCCATGTACTTCAAATCATGAAACTCCTTGGTTAGCCTAGCTGCTTCTGCTTTTTCACTTTCTTTAAACTTAGCACCTATGAGTTCCAAAAAATCTGATGCTAGCTCAGGCTCTTCTATACTTCCCCTGACAGTCTTAGACATAGATGTTCGGATGAGGTTCTTAGCCATTCTATTGGATCTATGCCACTTCTTGTAAAGATCAGTTTCTTTCTTCGTGCTCTTTTCATTCAACTCTGTAGGCTTATCCTCAGTAAAGCAATAGTCTATATTCTCATGCATTCCCATATAGTTCTCTACAGAATCTAGCCAAGCTCTATAGTTGGTTCCAGTTAGCATCAAGACACTGTTCAAGTTCATGTACGAGTTACCTAAGGAGCAAAACAAAATTCATGTGAGTTCTCAATTTGTAAAGAAAATAACTTTAAGTTTTCTGTGTTTTATTAAGCTTTAAGCAACCAAAACAAGAACATACAGAAAACCTAAACTATCTATACTTGCATTCATGTCAGTCCATAACCAAAAACAATGTTAATCAACACTTTTGAGCAGAAGCATAACATTCTATAATTCTTTATCAATATGCCATGCTTAATCAAAATATGTTATCCAAGGAGATTCATCCACATCTTTAGACAGAAGAAAAATTTCCCAAGTATTCAAATATATTTCTATTAAGCATGCATACTGCTGTCTTGCATTCTAAGACTATACTTGACCACTTCTTTGGAAGATAAACAAAAGTATAGACATAAAATACAAGACACAATTTCAATTTTGTTGTACTTTATGTTTTCTGCCAACATCAATGAAGGATGCTTTATGCACCATGTTCACTTATGCCAACAGAGAATCACAAAACTCATGAGCTTATAACTTTATATTCTACCCAGATGATTGTCTTTATAAGAAAATTAAGCTCTTGCATCTGTCAATTTCTACAATGTGTAAAGCTTTTGGGAGATTCTTATTCTTCATACATTGTCACACAATCACAGATACAATACCATATAAGCAATCAATTCATCATGCATATTCAAGCACAATCTAAATTGTTTCGATTCCAAGAAACCACAGAACAATCAAGAAATTGTAAATTTCATCCGGTCACCATCTACTCTAGCCTAACGCACGCCAGGAATGCAACTAGGCTTCTTAGGCACAGTCAAAAACTTAATTATCATGCTATGAATCAAAAACAATTTTACAGAAAAACCTGTTTTTGCTTTTTCCCCAATTTGCTGCAAAAAATCTCAGCGGAAGCGTGAATTTGATAACCAGATGCAGCAATCGACTTTATTGGCTTCTTGATTCACAACAGTTGGGATTTTGAATCCCTTCTCGAGATGAAAATATCTAGCTCGCTCGTTTCCTAATCCAGTCCCAGACCTTCATCTTGATCAAAACTGACAGTTGTGATACAACGGTCACCTGTTCTTCATGTTTTGGTCGGGTTTGGGCTTGGATAGTCAGCGTACTGTGACTAGGCCTAGATTAAGTAACTTACCTTGATCAGTTACTTGGTCAGTTACTTGACCCGTAAAGCAAAAAACCCTTCTTTTTTTTTGTGTTTGTTTTGCAAAACCCTAAAACAATTTTCATGCCAAGCAAAAATTTAATTCATATTTGTGAGCCTATGCTCTAATACCAATTGTAAAACCATAACTTCATGCTCACAACATATGCAAACAAGCTCGACAACAATCATACAAGGATCAAGTCTTACCTTCAGCAATAACTGGCATGGATTCCATCTCTACAGCTACACAACAATGATCACTTGAAGATGGACTTCTGTTGCTTACCAACCTTGCTTCTCAATGGAAAGAACTTATGCAAAACGTGGTGGCAACATGGACCAATTCATCCATATATATATAGGAGACTTAAACCTCAAGAAGCTTCCCATTAAAGCATTCCTTATCGGATTAGGTTCCCTAGTTAGATTCCTAATGTAACACTTCATTGTAGTCTTTCTTGCAGACTAAGACTTGGATTACCTACCTTAATGAATTGATACACTCTTTCATTAAGTTACAATATAGGTTTATAATTTGTGTCCATGTTGAACTAGTTTTTGACATTAAGCTAATTATTGGATTACTTACCTTAATGAATTGATACACTCTTTCATTAAGTTACAATATAGGTTTATAATTTGTGTCCATGTTGAACTAGTTTTTGACATTAAGCTAATTATCAATTTTCTTTATGTTAATGTGTGATAAGTCCAAATTGATTCTAACAGTTTATAGTCATCAATGGCCATGACATGACCAAAACCCCAAGTAACAGAGATAATACATGTTCCCTTCAACGAAAACTCTGGACTAGGTATTTTGCAGAAGAATCCAGTTGATGGGTTCCACACTGACAAATTCGTGTAAGAGCTATACAATCTTTCACCTAAAACCACCAAAACATTGCATGAGGCCATTACCTTTCCAGTTTTGACCTCCAGCAGGGCACTGAGACTTTGAACCAATGAATTTCCTCCGAAACAAGGCATGTCCGAGTCACCTAAGGACTGAAATCGAGAGGGTTTCCTTTCAGAACTGGGAAAATAATCTAGAACATAAGGGTAGGTGGAGAGGAGGAGTCGTGGACGGAGGGTTCTCATCTGACATACAACTTCAAAAGTGGATCTGGCAAACTGAGAGTCAAAGGTGATAATCGAACGCCAGCGTTTCAAAACACAAGTAAACCGGATCAAAGATTTGATGGGCAACCGGCACAGAATCTCGACTACGACATCTTCAGGGAGATCAAAAACCACCTCCTCCTCCTCCTTTGACATTGAACAGATTGATTTTCTGACACTCTGACAGTACTAAAATAAAAAATAAATAAAAAACACAAGTCTGGTTTCACTGCAACGTAGAGGTATATATATATATATTTTCATGGAAAAACGTATTTGAGTAGTAATTTGCTTCATGATATAGACCAAAAGGGTCTGCGTAGAGCATGAAACAATAGAACAATGAACAACTTACCATGAAAAAGCTAGCTAGAAACGTCGCTGGGACAGAGGAGGCTGGTCCAACTAGCAAAGAGCTCCGGTGAAGAGAATATAGAGGAAAGTGGAGGGAGTGTGTAGCTCAGCTGAGAATATTTGAGGGTTTTGGGGTGGTGGAGAGCTTTTGGGTTTGGACTTAGGGATTGCTGCCCAGTGTTCTCAATTGCACCCTGGATCCTGGACCCTAAAGCTATTTATCCAACTGTCCAATTTGGGCTTAGGGATTGCTGCCCGGGTAACAAAACAACCGAAATAAAATAGAAAGAAGTTTGAAATATCTCGCAAAGTTGATGTTGCAAATTCAAATAGAACAACAAAAAACTCATTCACTAGTGTCTAGTCATTCAAGCTACTCTGGCGATCACAAAAGATACTGTCATTAACACAAAAAACTACTGTTGCTAGCAATAAAAGATACTCTGGTGAGATTTCTGGCAACCTCCGGCGAGGTCACAAAAGCTACTGTCACTAACACCAAAAGTTACTGTCGCTAGCAACAAAAGCTACTTTAGCGAGATTTTCGGCAACCTCCGGCGAGGTCACAAAGCTACTGTCACCAGCAACAAAAGCTACTATCACAAAAAAAAGTTAAGCTCCCCAAAACCAAAAGCTACTATCCCCACCAACTAAAGCTATTGTCACCAACACAAAAAACTACTCTCATCAGTAACAAACGTTACTATCACCAACACTAGAAAACTACTCTCAGCATGACCAAAAGCTACTCTCATCAACGCCAAAAGAAATAAACAAGCAGAACAGAAACTATTACAACACAGAACAAAAATGCCATTGCAATTGAGAATTTGAGATAAGAAAACATATTCAATGATACAAAAAGTATGCAGGGATCAACAATGATATAACTATGAAAAGCTACATCCATAGTTATGAAAATCTAATACAATAGTTGTATAAAGCTACTGTCAATGTTGTAATGCTACTGTCATTTTTAAGATGACCACCATTGATGTTTCTTTTTGTCACCCTCTACCACACTATAGGCATTATTTTGCCACCTTTAGCATCGGACTTCATTTCAACATTATTTGGTTGGCCACAATGCCACATGATATCTTGGTCAATGGAGGCTTCACTACCCAAATTCACATGATTTTTGGAATCTGCAACTGCAAATGCAAATGGGAAGAATTCTGCAAAAACAAAAATACAACAAAACAAGCAATCTTTATCAACTATATAATCAAAAATAAGAAATCTAAAATATACTGACATAGATATAGAAAGCTATTATGACATATGTAGAAAGCTACAGGATCGGTAATAAAAAACTACTGACATAGATACTAATTGCAACAAAACTAATTGATTATCCATATTGATAGTGTAACACAAATCTCAAACAAGAAATGCTACAGATACGAAATCACAACAAAAAGAAAACTGAATTTAATACTAAATCCTAATTTTCCAATTTGATAAGCTATTGACAAAAGACAACTTGAAATCAATCAAAATGCAAACAGAAAAGCTACTGACATCAGTTTTACAAGATACTAACATAGACATAAAAAGCCACTATCACTATGTTGCAAAGCCATTATAACAGTTATAGAAAGTTACTGATTTGTAATCAATCAAAATGTAAACTGAAAAGCTACTGACATCAGCTTGAAAAGATACTGACATAGTCATAGAAAGCTACTACCACAGTGTTGAAAAGCAAGCCACTCAAAACAGAGAGTGAGCAATTCTTACCAAGCACACTTGACTCATCTCACTCGACATAATGCACAACACTACATGCCTCCCAAGATGCCTCAAAATTTCTCATTGTACCTGTAAGGCTATGTGGCACACTCCCACTTGCAAGATCCCTTGCCATCACCGCCATCCTTCCACTTCCAACTGAGCAAACCATCAAGACTTGTTGTACCAGCCAATAATACTAACTTCCACTGCCGCCAAACAAGTCCATGCACAAATCCTACGAGCATTATCCACCAAAGCATTACCATATCATAGCAAACAACAGCTCTGCCTCGAGATTTTACAGCAAACATATCTACATCTATGTAGCAATAAATTAATTAAGAGCCTTTAACAGAATGTCAACATTTAGTTGCAATTCAGACACATAACCCTTTCTTGTCCGACCCAATTTCAATCAAGAAAAACCTTTTGAACTCATGAAATTCACAATCATGTGAAAAATGCAATAATGTGTAATAATCCAAAAACCTAACCAAAAATGCTTAAGCTAAGCTCTAGTACATGCCTGATCAACATCTCCAAATAATTCAAATTCAAATGAAGCCTAAGTGCTCTACAGACTAAATTTCAAGCTGTACAAGCATTAATCTGAGCTCATAATTCTGGAATTGGATACAATTCAGCAAAATCCAAAATGACAGATGCATGTAGATCGAAAAACACAGAAACAATCGACAACGCAATGTGTAATAGATAGAGATTTTTGAATTCTGACCTGCAGGGGTGAATTTTGGCCGGCTACATGTATTGATCGAACAACGGTAAAGGTCCTATCAAACTGCTTTTAATCGGCGTCGAGCTCGAAGAAAACGTGGAAGAAAGATGAGCAGATGGTGAAACGATCCTGTCTCGTTTCGCTCCAATCAGATCTGCCTTGAATCGGCGTCGAGATCGGAGAAAACAGAGAAGAAAGATGAGGAGATGGTGAAACGATGCCGTCTCGTTTCTCTCCGATCTGCAACAAGGCTTCTCTCTCCATCAACATCTTCCGGCCAGCGCTGAGCTTCACTGCGCAATAGTCAGTTGCCGCCGAGAGAGAGCTTCCGACTTCAGAGAGGTTATTTAGCGGCGAGAAGCAAACGAGCTCATTGGGGAGAGAGAGAGAGGGAGAGCAAAATCCGATTTGAGCTTCTTCATCGACTGGAATCTCATTTCGAGAGAGAGAGAGAGAGAGAGAGAGAGAGAGAGAGAGAGAGAGAGAGAGAGAGAGAGAGAGAGAGAGAGATTGTTTGTTTTGTTTGTAGAGGGGAAAAATAGTCAAGACAAAAATAAATTGAAGGTGAAAGTGGCCTTATTTGTACAAAAAATACTAGGTGGCCTTATGGCTAATTAAAGTCTCAAAGTGACACTTGTGTGTAATTTTCTATTTATATTAATCCATAAGAAATGACAATACATCATATGTTGATGCGCAATACAAAGAAATAAAGCACTAATTTATTGCAACACAAATAAGTGGCTCTTTTTTGGGCGGAAATTAGCACAACCTAATCAATCCCCTTATCCAAATTTTATTTTTGTTAACTTAATGAGCAAACCAAGATCGTTTCACAAAATGCATAAACACAACCAAATGATCAATACAATATAAACTAGAATACAACAAGAGGAGATGCATCACCTGCTTCATGCACAACAACCATTCCTTCAAAAGCAATAGCAGCAACACAGTTATTCAACACAAATAATTTCGAGCTCCAAAACTTCAAGCAACCACACGCAAGAAATCTTCTACTCAACTATGTGTTTAACTCCTCTCTATGGGGCAGGACTGAATGTTTTGTCACACAGTGAATAGGGACTTCAAGCACCTATATATACAAGCTAGATAGGTCTTCCCATAAAAGAATCCTTGATTCTAGCCAATGAGTTATTTGGCAGATGCTATAATTTATCATATCAACTAATTAGATATTTATCTTTATCAAAATGGATTCCTAACCATATGAGTGACATACCAAACCTTATTAGGTATCTAGGTAGATAATTCATATATTTCCTATTTATTGTAATAAGCTTAATCAATTTGTTATTTACTTAATGTAGATAATATTATGTCCAAATAATATTTTACAATTTTGCCACCATTATTCTCGCCCTCAATCTGATCCTTTTAAAATAAAGAATTAGTTGAGCTAGCTGCACATCATTTATGTATAAATAAGAAAGACACATGAGAAGTCTAAAACAAAGATAAGAGTGAGAGAGTGCTTGATTACTTGCTACAATCGATGCTTGGGTCAAGAGTGACTGGAAGGGAGACCTTGCAAAACTGAGGAAGCTGCTTAAGTTTCGTAGGGTCAATTGCAATGCCAGCAGCAGCCTTCTTAAAGCATTCGCAAAGGTTTCTACGAGTCTTGGTGGTGGTAGCTTGAGCATTCAGGTTTTGAACAGCTGAACAATAAGGAACAATAGGAGTTGTCGGGCCGGAGCTCACCAAGAAAGGCTCACATGGCAACAAATCTAGCAGGGCAGCTTGGAATGTGATATCCCCATTTGCAGTCAAGATGATGGCAAAAATCGCCATGGAAAAAGCCAAGAGGGAAGCCATTTTATTCTCCATACTCACAACAAAGGAATATAACTAGCAATGGAAAAGAGTGACTATTTGGCTTTGGATGCAAAACCTGAACTGTGGTTTGTGAGCATAGAGGTGTGGTTCTTTTATAGGAGGTCACCGGTGCTCTTAGGGGAACTATTTAATTTTGTATTTGCCCAATTGGAAATATTGATTCTACTTAAGGTCAAGATTTAAATGTTAAATTATAAAATTAATTGTTCATGGTTGAAGATCGATTTGTTTGACTGATCGTTATATTTGAAATTTGAGAAAATTCACATATACTATCGATTTGGTTAACATGCAGAACCTTGCTATCCAAATTAATAAAAACATAACCATTTTCCGAAATGAATAATTGCATGCAAAAGTGAAACAAACACATTTGGAAGATCGTCCACACTAAATGGGTTTTTTACTTCAACAGTGTCTGAACTCTTCGAAGACTTTTGAAATGATACCTAAACTTTCAAAGCTATCAATGTGATACCTGGACTCATTTTTTTGTATCAACGTCGTACCTGCGGTTGATTTCCGTCACATAACCGTTAACTATGACCACGTGCTCAGCACATGAGGCACTTAATGAGGTTAAAAGACTAATTTACCCTCAAATGTATAAAAAAGGGTTTTTTTTACTTCAACAATGTCTGAACTCTTCGAGGACTTTTGAAATGATACCTGAACTTTCAAAATAATCAATGTGATACCTGAACTCATTTTTTCGTATCAACGTCGTACCTGCGGTCGATTTCCATCGTAGACCCGTTAACTATGACCACGTGCCCAGCACGTGAGGCACAAAATAAGGGTAAAAATGACCTTTCCCACTTCCTTTAGTTCTTCACATGTCACGTCTTACCTTCAGTTCTTCTGCTCCATTTCTATTTCCTTTTTCATCTGCAAAATGCAATCAGATGTAATGATGACATTTCCTAGAAAAATGCAAAACCCAAAGCAAAACTTGAATCCAATTCTCTGATGGACGGACTCCGCCAGGGACTCTATCTCGTCGGAGTTCTTTAAGCACAGCTTGCTCGACGGCTTTGCTTCTCTGAATTTATTGCAGGCGGGAGCGGTGTAGACGGTTTCATAACTCTTGGCCTCCAGATCTCAGACTTGTTATTTACCTGAGATTTCAGACAAAGGGATCAGTGAGAGAGAGAGAGAGAGAGAGAGAGAGAGAGAGAGAATATGGCCGGTGGCAATCCAAACCTTCTTGTGCAGCTTGCCGGAGATATGAAGGAGGCGGGCCACGCCGTCGTGGCACTCGGCTTCCTCACCGCAACTAACATCACAGCATAAGTTCATGAATTTCAAAAATAATCCGTGTCTTTGTAATTGAATCAAAATCTGCAAAAGTGAAGGAGACTGAGAGTCTCTCTCTGCAACTCTCTTTCTCTCTCTCAACAGCGGCGAAAAGGCGAAGGATGGTGATGATGGGAGAAAACCCAAAACTGATTTTTCAGCAACTGCGTGTCTGTGTATAACTATATCTATCTGTATTTGATTTATCGAACAATGGGGCAATGATCATTTCACTGATTCCAGCTTCTAATCAATTTGTTTAAAAAAGAACCGGCCTTTGGTTATTTGCGGCTGTAATATCAGTACTTAGTGGGAGCATCAGATGAGGTACTCCGGCGAGGCAATCGGCGGCGATCGGGGCGGGTGAGGAACAATTTGAGGGTTTTACGGTGGTAGAGGTGGATGACGAGGCTGCGAGTGGGGCTATAGGCAACGACGGGGCATTGAGTGGCGAGGAGCTTGAATTTTTGCAAGGTAACCATATCGATCTAGCTTAGTTCAATGTGGTTGTAGTCAGGTAGTGCTTGGAAATGGTTAGGTGGTTGAGAGAGAATGTGAGATCTGATTTGCGGCCATGGCTTCCAATCGGAGGGGACAAATCAGAGGGAAGAAGACGTCAAAAAAGAAAAACAAGAAAGAAAAAAAGAAAGAAAGAAAGCAAAAAAAAATAAAAAACAATACTTTTGAGGGTAAATTAATCTTTTAACCTCATTAAGTGCCTCACGTGCTAGGCACGTGATCATAGTTAATGGTTGTAGTTAATGAGTCCAGGTATCACATTGATAACTTTGAAAGTTCAGGTATCATTTCAAAAGTCCTCGAAGAGTTCAGACACTATTGAAGTAAAAAACCCCGTGAAGAACTAAAAGAAGTGGGAAAGGTCATTTTTAGTGCCTCACGTGCTAGGCATGTGGTCATAGTTAACGGTTCTGTGACGGAAATCGACCGCAGGTATGACGTTGATACAAAAAAATGAGTTCAGGTATCACATTGATAACTTTGAAAGTTCAAGTATCATTTCAAAAGTCCTCGAAGAGTTCAGACACTATTGAAGTAAAAAACCCGGCTAAATTTAAAGAGTTTGCTCCAAGATTCAAGTATTCCGTATTCTCTCATTGCACATAATACAATATCCCCAACGACTTTCATGTTCAGAGAGTATGCACAAATGTACTGCAAATGTTCTTCAAGGACTGATGAACAGTCAACAGCTTTAATATATAATTTTTGTGTGTACATTTATAATGATGTATGGGAGTTGAGGTAAGACCTAAAAATTAGGGAGTAGAGGGGAGAATGAGTTCGGTAATGAGATGGTATTATGATGCGCATCCTCAAGATTATCCACTGTCTTGGCTAGCAGATTCTATACTTTTTTCCAAGACTGAAGGCTTGTTCAATCCATTATAAACTTTCTGAATGCATGGAAGTGTATTGTAGTTGTTCATATATGAATCCACGATATTAAATTACAAATCAGAACGGAAGAGAAATATTGTTATTTTTTAAATAGAAAATGCATATACTAGGGTGGTTAGTGTGTCACGCCCCGATTCCAAAATTGTAGAGATCATTGAGTCTTTGACAACCATTTACAAACTCAAGAGACGGTAAAAGAAGGTAAAAGAATAAGCACTTCTTAGTTAAATAAAAACATGGCAATATTTTATATAAACCACTCCTGTGAAAAATATTACATATATACACGAGTTTACATATATACAAGAGTTGAAATGTATAGAAACATGATCAAAACCCTTACAGCAAGGGATAATGCCCAGTGGCACAAAACATCAAAACTAAAGAAGGAAGTTTACAAAGACAGAACTCTTAACACTCCGGCACTCTTTTCACAACCCTGCCCTAAGCATCTGCAAAGAAACAAAAAAGGAAAATAAAGGAGGCATGAGCAACTAAAGCTCAGTGAGTAGCTAAATAAAAAATGAAAAAGTAAAGATTATCAATCAGTACTCCAAATGAAAAGTAAACAACACCAGAATTTATCACCCAAGCCATGATCAACCCACTGGTATTAATCACAGAAAAATCTAAACTCCAACAAAACCAGTTGCCACAGCAAACTCAGGCATGAAAAAAAAATCAGGCTTCCAAAGCCTACGAGCTGCCACAGCTCAATGACCGTGCCACTGATCATGGTCAAGTCATATGTAATGTGCACATTGCCAACACCACTCTCTTGTTGGCTAGAGGATTCGAAAGCACAATTAATTTTAAGGTAATTCTCAAATCATGATCCATAACAATCGCAGCATGATAAAACTAACAAATTCACAATTTGAAACACATATTGAGTTGATGACTAACAGAACGTATAATCAAAATCCAAAACCCAATACTCCAAAGTAAAAATCAATAACGAGATTGTCAAAGTCTAATAGCATCTGCAGAGCCAGTTTATTCATTGTTGGGAGTCTCTCCGCTCAGAGCAAAGGCCCCAAAGTTTATACCAGTGGTTTGGGAGGCTCCTCCATCGGGTTGGATAAAGGTAAATACGGATGGTCATTTTCAGGCCCTACAAGAGTAGGTTTTCGGGGTGTGTTCAGAGACTCTGAGGGGCTTTTTCTTGGGGGCTTCTCATATAATGCTACGGTGCCAAGTGCTATTGATGCTGAGGTTCTCGCGATTATTGAAGCAATTAATGTTGCTTTGGTCCGTCGCTGGACTCATATTTGGTTGGAAACAGACTCAATATTGGCACTCCGGTACTTCAAGAACCCTAGTTTAATACCATGGAGATTGCGTACCTCATGGATGAATTGTTTACACAAGGTTAGTCAGATCACTTTCAGAATGACGCATATCTTTAGAGAAGGGAATGCTTTAGCTGACAAATTTGCCCGTTATGGAGCCCCAAATGTTGGTGCAGTTTGGTGGAGAACCTTACCCTCTTCCTTTCTTGCAGAGTTTGGTAGAGACTTGTCTTCAAGAATTAATTATCGCTTCTTTTAGTTTAGGTTTTCCCGTTGATTTATAGTTTGTCCTTTGTTCTTGTCGGATTGTTTTTTTGTACTGTTTATGTATTGTTCCTTTACAAGTTTGGGTATGCCCGGCTTGTTGCTTTGCGCCTCTTGGAAGTGGTTTTGGCCTAGTCCCCCTTCCTCTTGTACCTTTCTTCTATTTCAATAAAATTTCGACTAAGGGCGATGAGCTAGCCCTTAGTTCGCTTCCAAAAACAAAAAAAACAAAAAAAGGTATATGAAACCCTCACCCTTGACTTAGTACCCGAGCTTCTTAATACCCAAACCAGAAACAAGCTTAGTTTGTACTCTCTTTCAAAACCAACGTCTAAATTCTTCTCTTTCTTCTCTCTTTAATCTCCAGTCTCAAAGAAAAGAAATCTGGAACTATGTAGTACCCTCCTCAAACAAGTTTCTCGATGGGAAACAAAAGCCAAAAAGAAACGAAGTCAAAGGAAAAACGGTGGAAGAGATAGAATTTTGGCTAGGTGGGCTTCTCGGTTTCAAACACGTCAAAACTCAACACCCACTGATGCTAAGTAAACAAAAATAAAGTTAATTTAATTTAATTAAAAACTCTACCAATAACAATGAATAAAGAGAACAAGATAAAGTTACCCAACTGAACAAGGTAAAAGAACTCATTCTAAAAACAACCTTAGGTAAAAAGAAATAAAAGAAGATAAAAAAAAAAAAAAATTAAATCAGTTTCAGGATTTCACAGTGTTTGGGCTAGTATATGGGTGATTAGAGCTGTATGGGAGCTTCAGCATTATCTAGTTGCTCACAATTCTAGCTGTTGCATCAGTAGCATGCTTCATACTAACTCATAGCTTTTGGTCACTCGATTACAAACAATCTATACAAAAAATGTAAAATCTAGAATAAACATATATATTCATACTGGCTGGACTCTAGACCAGCCATAATAATTATAAAACGATGTCTTCGTGTAGTAATTAATAACACTACTCATTGTAAAATAGGATTCACGGTTTCTCTCTCTCTCTCTCTCTCTCTCTCTCTCTCTCTCCCTCCCTTTGAGAAAAACCCTAACTCAGTGGGGCCCCTAGTGCTAACCTCTCGTCCGGCGGTGGCCCTAGCAGTTCGGCTAGCCTTGGCCTCGCCAATGTCAGGTGGTTCTGCTGCCTGACCGGAACTGAATGGGCTGTTCAGGTAGTCCTTTGATTGGTTGCTCAAGTTTTCTAGCAAGTGCAGTTTGGTTTTCGAGTTTCCGGCAGAAGATCCCTGGAAGGAGGTCGATTAGTTTTGATGGAGGCTTGGATTGACAACGCGATTAGAATTCGATGGCGGCGCCAATCGGGGACTGTGAAATCGAGACTAGTTCGTGGTGATGTAGCTTGTGGCGGCGTGGTTCGTCGGGTTTCAGTCGTGACGGACTGTGGCGGACTCGGGGCAGCAGGGACATGACAAAGCAGGCACAGGGGCAAAGCTGCGCTAGAAGTTTGGTGGTCTAGAGGTGACGGCTGGAGTTGTGCCAAGCCAAGCCTATTAGGCCTTCTTCTTGGTCTACTTAGGACTGCAGTATTTTGGGCTAGGGTTTTTTTGCCCTACGCCCATCTTTATATTTCTTAATTAGTCTAATTACAATAATTCGTTGTATTAGGAAGCTAAACATTTGTGCGCATTCTATGTTTCTCCAGTGCCTCTGGAGTAGTACCAAAGGAGGATCTCCGCTATGTCTACTTTCATGACATGTCTAATGAATATGTCTATTTCTGTGTACCATTGTGGATACTACCACTATCTTCTTGTCTATCTATAGATGGCAGCGAAAGGGTATGTAACGGCCTATTCTGGCTTTAGACGAATATATCTATCGGCACCCGATATCGGGTTTGATTCAAAAAATAAATAACACTGCTCCATACTTCATATTTTTGCCTACTTAATTACAAATAAACAAATATCCAGTTTGACATTTCATCTAGTTCACTCAGACAATGAAATCGATTTCTCAAAAAAAAAAAAAAAAAAAAAAAAAAGACCATGTATAGCAATCTGTGATTGTTCAAACTCCACCTCCTTATATTTTTCTTCCCTTGTCTGCATACTCAATCTGTGGCTCATACCCAAAACTCTAATACCCAGAAATCAATCAGATTTGTCCATCTCAAAATATGTAGAGTCATATGTATGCTATCTTTTTCTGAGATTTTCAATCGTAATCTTATTCTATTCCATGCATTTTTATCATATGTGTTAGATGAATTCTCATTCTTTGATTCTTACAAACTTTTTTTGAAATAAGATTCTTACAAACTTTATGTTACTTAGTTCGTGTAGGAAAATTGTCTTTTATTGTATCATAGAAATACTCATTCAAGGTTGTGTGATAACTCCTTCTCCAAATTTTATTTTACCATCATTATTCTCGCCCTTGATCCGATCCTTTTAAAATAAAAAATGGGTTAATTACTGTTTAGTACCCTATGGTATGGGTCGAACATCAATTCAGTCCCTCGACTTTCAATTTCATAAAAAACACCCCCACACTATCATTTCTCGTCCAATAAGTCCATCCGTTATGATTCCGTCAATTTCAGCCGTTTAGCTAATGACGTGGCGTTCCAAGTCAGCACAGGTGGGGCCCACACGGAAGTGAAATTCCCAAACTGACCCTGGCCAACCAAATATGAAAAAATCCAAAATAAATTTTAGATTTTGAGGTTGGGAGACTCAAACCCACACCAACACATGTGCAAATGAAAGCCCCAACCACCAGACCACTTGCATGGTGTTGCAATATTACAAACAAAAATAACATATGTATAATAGTTTAAAAACACTTTGTCATCCTCCTTCTCCACCCACCTCTCTCCTCCTCTCCTCTTCTTCTTCCTCTGTGCTTACTAATTAAATTAGGTTTACTACTTATGTATATCAGTATACATAAGTAATACTTATCGTCCTTGTGAGGAAAAGAATTAACCATCTGGTGTAGTAAGATTGGTTGAGCTGCCTAGTATGGAAGTCCCAGAGTTCGAGTCTCAACTCCCACCAATTTGTGGCCAATAGGTTTGAGGGGCCTTCTCATGGACTTTGGTTTGAATATTGACTGGGTGAGTGTGTTATAACTCGCTAATGTAACCGAGATGGCTTACTATCTCACTCTCGATTAAAAAAAATAAAAATAAAAAAACACACAAAGAATTAGTCTCTCATATAATTTGACTTGGTATCCGAGCAAAGATCCAATTGGGACTTTGATTTTTTTTTTCTTCTTTATTTGATTTTTGAAGTTTTACTTTGTTATCAAGGTTTGGCCCTTGTCTCTTATAGGATTTTTTATTGACTCAAATCCATAAAGGGTTTGAGATTGTTCGATGTTTACTCCAAAAATTTCAATGTACTCTTTTTTGTTCTTTGTGATTCCGTTCTGTAATCGAATGCTCTGTACCAGCACAATGGAGTTTAAAACTCTTGTCAATTAGTAATCAACCCACAATCAAATGCACCTACTGCATGAAATCTGGACACTACAAGACAAATTGCTACAAACTAAGTGGTCATCTCTCGGGGAGCTGCCTCCGTCCAGACTCCGAAGTCCGATCTGCAGGCCAAGTGCCTCAAACGCAGGCGCCTCACATATTTATATGGTCACAATGGGCAACATGGTCACTTCGATCTCCAATATGCTGTCGTGTATGTCCCCCGCTCCGACTACCCCAGCCTCCACCCCCATAATGAACAGCACCGTCACCACCACCACCGCCATACACAGAAAATTATTCTCTCAATTATCTCTCTCATATCATTTGACTAAGTTGAGGTAAGACTTCGAAAATTTGGGACTCGGGGAGAGAATGAGATAGTATTAAACAAATAAGAACAGCTGTAGCAAATGTATATACTTGGCCAGTCGGAGCTTCAACATTTTCTAGTTGCTCACAATTCTAGCTGTGGCATCAAGACCATGCTTCATACTAATGCATAGCTTTTGGTCACAAGATTACAAACAATCTACACAGAATTGACAGAATCACAGAAAACAGATTTAATTTCTGTATATACTTAACCAAGTCTAACATAAGTTGTAGCAAACATTATGGAAAGGCTTAATTTCTGGACGCTAGCTAGAACAACATATGGCTAGAGTCCAGAACAACCATAAAACCAAAGTTTTACTGATAGCAATAGTAATGCATCGTCCAGCAAACACATTAAGAGAAACAAAATTACAAAACAGATTGATCCCCAATTAAACATAGATGAAATGTGGAGAATTCAGACTACAATAGTTAACAGATCAACGCCAACCAGAATTTGAATGCAGAGAGCAATCCCTCTTCATTTCTGGTTCTTAGTTTTTCACGGCTCAAGTCCTCATGCCTCGTGGTGATTTAGCATAACATTTAACTATACCGAAAGTAGAGTTTCATCATATACCGTCACATCATATTGAGAATAACCCTTCCTCGCACCACCCTCAATCTCATACCGGCCACTACAGACAGGTTTCTCTTCTCTGCGACATTCGAATCTGACAAACCCGTTGGCAAGGCGGATCACAACTGTACCGCCTTCCGTAACAAAAACAGGAGAACAACCATACGGTAAAGTAGACACATCTGGTAAATCGAGCACACTAAACTGAAACAGTTTAACCCAAGATTCAGGGACCGCATACTCTTTCATCGCCCAAAATTCACCATGTGACCATACAGAAAGACATCCTTCTTTGAGAACATGAGTTCCTATCGGTCTTGCATTCATGATATCTTCATTTTGGATCAAAGCACGAGGCAATGGCAATTGTCGGAACTCCTCGTCTGCCAAATCAAAAGCAGAGATAGCAGGCTCCCCGATCCCAGCACTCACCCAATGAATTGCTCCATTAGAAACTACAAGAGCCTTGCCATCACAGCGGGGGAATGATGTGTTAGGACCTCTGATAACTTTCCATGAGCTATCCCTGGTTGAAAATATGTGAACTGTAAAATATATGGGTACAAAGAAAACGAGTTTGTAGTCATCAGTGGCCATGACATGACCAAAACCCCAACTTACAGAGACAATCATCGAAAACTCTGGACTAGGTATTTTGCAGAAGAATCCAGTTGATGGGTTCCACACGCACAAATTCGTGTAAGAGCTATGGAATAATTCGCCTAGAACCACCAAACCATTGCATGAGGCCATTATGCTTCCGGATTTGACCTCCGGCGGGACGGTGAGTCGAGAAGGTTCCCATACAAATCCAGGACGGTGAACCAATGAATTATCTCCGAAACAGGGCATGTCCAAGTCTCCTAAACACTCAAATCGAGAGGGTTGCCATTCAAATACGGAACAATAATCTAGAACATAAGTGCAGAGGAGGAGTCGTGGACGGAGAGGGTTCTCGTCTGAGATGCAAGTGGAAATGATAACAGAACGCCACCGTTTCGAGACACAAGTGAATCGGATCAAAGATTTGACCGGCAACCGGCACAGAATCTTGACTAGAACATCTTCAGGGAGATCGAAAGCCACCTCCTCCTCCTTCGACATTGAACAGATTGATACTAAACAAAACCAAAAAAACACAAAAGTCAGGTGAGGAAAGTGGAGCGAGTGTGCAGCTCAACTGAGAAGGCTTTGGAGTGTGGGGAGAGCTTTGGGCTTTGGGCTTTGGGCTTAGGCATCACCGACCACCCAGTGCCCTGGACATCCCAACCATCCAATTTGGGCTGAAGGATTGCTCCCAGCCTTTTCTTTTCAACCCAAAAAACAAAAATAGAACAAGATGGTGAGCTGTAATATGTGGGTTCTCGTTTAGTTAGCGAAAAAAACTAGTATTGGAAAATTCCTATTCTTTTCTTATGTGGGAAGCAAAAAAATATATATATATATATATATATATTTTTTCCTAAAGCAAACGAAAATATGGTGGAAAATGATTCATTCCATACTCTAAATAAATCATTTTTCATCTTTCTTTCTTTGCATTTATTACTCACAATACATTATCTTATTGTATTTTAATACAAACTTTTTAACAACTTTCCGACTTACTTTCCATTCTGATGTTTGGTAACATAAGGAAAGTTATTGTAAAATTTCATTTCCTTTCCCATGAAAAAAACGAAAAAATAAAGTATCCGCGAATCGTAAAGTTGAATTAAAGTTTGGGCTCTTTTTACTTGCAGAATTTTAGGATATGGCAAGGCAAAAATGATGTTCTGAGTTCTGACAATAATCGCCTATCACTTAACCATTAAAATAAGCAGATTTAGCTTTGAAACAATGATAAGTACTACATATTTAGAGGTATAAAATGTAGGCTGTCCGCGGTTAGTCCACCTGCATCCGTAAGATAACTACTATACGTACTCCTCAAGTTTTGTACTTTCTATCTCATTTCTCTACTTCCATGTGAACGTATACATACGCAAACATATATGCGGGCCGGGTTATCTTCTGCAAACAATAGCTAGAAACCTTGAAACTCATAAGCCTGAGCTGATACAATAAAAGATTAAACTATGATGCCCAAAATGTAATAATTAGAGCACGTTGCTACAAATTACAGGTTCAAGCTTGATTAACTTTTATGATTCTCTATTCTTTCTTCTAGGCTTAGCTTTCTTTTTTTCAATGTAATTATATTTCTTTAACATGTTGCAAGCATATAAATGAGTTTCGAGTCATCTACAACATTGTTCATATTAAGATGAGCTTTGCATAAACTTTATATTGTTTGACATTCTAAGATATCTAATAAACAATTAGTTATCAGAGTAAAACGTAGCTATGTGGCTTCATATGTGTGCCATCTTTTTCAAGGAGTCTCAATCCTGATCTTATTCTATTCCATGCATTTTTATCTCACGTGTGAGATCAATTCTCATTGTTTGATTCTTTATGTTACTTTATGGTGAGAGAAAATTGTCTTTTTTTTTGTATTACAGAATAGATGCTCTTTCAAGAAATACTCATTTGAGAAGTGCTTTTAAAAACTAGTAATTATGTGTAGCTTTGATCATAATTTTTTGAGTAAAGATCATTCATAGATCATATTAGGAACACAGGCCAGACTGACACATTATATATACTCTTTCACTGCATACAAATCCCTTCTATTCTAGTAACGAACCAGAACATAACAAAGCACACGAAGTGCATAGACTAGGACAAAACCAACTAGGTTTGTACGTAAGATAGTACCACTCATTTGACATCAAATCCCTTCTATTCTAGTAACGAACTAGAACGTAACAAAGTACACAAAGTGCATAGATTAGGACAAAACTTACGTGGCTAGTGGATTCTATACTTCTTCTGGGACTGAAGGCTTGTTCGATCTATTATAAACCTTTTGAATGAACGAAAGTGTATTGTAGTTGTTCATATATGAATCCACGATATTAAACAAACCGGAACTGAAGAGAAATATTTTTATTTCTTAAACAGAAAATGCATATATATACTTGGGTGGTTAGTGTTTGGGCTAGCTAATATATGGGTGATTAGTGCAGTAGAAGCTTCAGCATTCTCTGCTAGTTGTTAACCATACACATAAACCAGCATTTTTGTACACATAGCATTCGGCTAGAAGAACCAAACCATTGCACGGGCCAATTGTTTAAATTTGAAGATGATTATTCTCGTTTGTTGGGAAAGTGAGAGTTACGACTGAAGAATTATCATCGAATGATTGAAATGGAGTAGGTACATATCGATCATTGATGAGTACTCTTTTCATAATTGAAGAAAACAAGATGGAAAACTTTGTGGAAGGTATTTTCTGATATTACTTCATCGATTAAACTGAATATAAGCTTTTCTTATATATACACAAAGAGAAAAAGAAACAGAAAAGCTGATTCTTAATTTAAGGGACAACCCACCCATAACTTAGCTAAACTACTCTAACAACCAAGGTAAGCTATCAACAGTAAAAAAGTAAGGCTATGACAGTGAATAGAAGTAACCATACGTACTGCAACCATACTGCTATGATAGTGAATAGAAGCAGCCATACTTCCAATACTCCCCCTCAAGCTAGATCAAGGAGATTCATTGAGCCAAGCTTGCCCAAAATTCTGTGAAACTGAGCAGTGGGAAGGGATTTGGTGAAAATATCAGCTAACTGATCATGGCTTCGGGTGTAGTGAGTATCAATGATCTTGGATTGGACTTGAGCTCGAATGTAGTGACAATCAACATCTATGTGCTTGGTTCTTTCATGAAACACTGGATTAGAAGCAATATGCATTGCAGCTTGATTGTCACAAAAAATGGACATTGGTTGACTACTAGGAAACCCCAAATCGGATAGTAGACCTTTTAACCAAATGGGCTCACAAGCAGTGGCAGCCATACCTCTATACTCAGCCTCTGCACTAAAACGAGCAACAACAGTTGTTTCTTGCTCTTCCAAGTAACCAAATTTCCACCGACAAATGTACAGAAGCCAGTGGTGGATTTTCGATCAAGTGAGTTGCCTGCCCAATCAGCATCAGTGTATCCCATTATGTGAGTGTTTCCATTGTTTTTCATCAAAATACCTCTTCTAACAGAACCCTTGAGATAACGAAGAATTCTCTTCACAATGTGAAGATGAGCTAAAGTTGGAGCATGCATGAATTGACTGACAATGCTTACAGCGTAAGAGATGTTAGGTCGAGTGATTGTGAGATATATAAGCTTACCAACTAACCCTTGATAGAAGGTTAGATTTGCAAAAGACTCACTTGATACATTAAGTTGCAGCTTGCTGTCAAGAGGAGTACGAGCTGGTTTGCAATCTTCCATATCTGCATCTTGCAGCAGATCAAGTTTGTACTTTCTCTGATTGAGAAAGAGGCCTTTATGAGAAGCAGCCATTTCTATGCCAAGAAAATACTTGAGAATTCCCAAATCCTTAATAGCAAACTTGTTTCGAAGAGATTGCTTGAGAGACTGAATCTCCTCAATATTGTCACCAGTTACTATCAAATCATCAACATAGATGAGCACCACAAGCTTACTGGTTGAACCTATCCAAAAACTGACTTCCTCAAGTACTGAACTTAGCTTAGCATACCAGGCACGAGGAGATTGCTTTAAGCCTTAGATGGACTTGTGTATTGCATACTATTTCAGGATCATGAGATTGAGGATGACCAGGAGGTAATTTCATATAGACCTCCTCTTCAAGATCACCATGTAAAAAGGCATTTTTTACATCCATCTGGTACAATGGCCAAGAATGGTTAACTGCAACTGATAACAAAACTCTTACTGTACTCATTTTAGCAACAGGAGCAAAAGTCTCCTTGTAGTCTACTCCATATGTTTGAGTAAAACCACGAGCTACTAAACGAGCCTTATATCTCTCCACGGATCCATCAGAATGAAGCTTTGTTTTGTAAACCCAACGACTGCCAACAGCCTTTTTTCCTTTAGGAATTTGAACAACACTCCATGTATTATTGTCATGGAGAGCTTGAAGTTCATCTGCCATAGCTTTCTTCCATACATCAATATGGTTAGCTTCCTCAAAGCTTTGAGGTTATAGAGTACCATCAAGAACATTTAGAAAGGCAGCATGAGCTGAAGAAAATTTCTTATAGGATATGGAGTGTGTCATTGGATACCTTGCAATGTAAGTTTTGTAGTCACTTAGCTTGGATGGAGGACCTCGATCTCGTGGATGATTCCTTCGAAGAACAACAATAGGAGGAGAAACCAATGGATTTCTACGAAGAACAACTTCAGGTGGAGGCGAAGTTTCAACAACTGGTTGAGTATCAGTTTCTATATCTGAGGTTACATCTGGAACTTCCTGATCTTCTTGCATCCCAGTTTCTACATCAGTGACTAATGCTGGAGCTTCTTGTACTAAAGTGTTGGAATTAAGAAACAAACTGCAATCCTCATCAATAGGAAGGTTAGGACTTGGAAACATATCAGAGAGAAACTCCCCCTGACCAGATTCACATGATTTTATAGTGAAATAGGGAGTATTTTCATCAAATCTCACATCCCTGGAGACAATTAGTTTCCTGGTAGCATAATTATAACATTTATAACCCTTTTGAGTAGAAGAATATTCTAGGAAGACACATTAATCAGCTCTAGGATCAAGTTTATCACGTTGATGAGCTGGAATATTAACAAAACATGTGTAGCCAAAGATTTTCAAGTGAGACAGATCAATCTTTCTACCTTTCAACACTTCAAGAGGTGATTTGAAACCAAGTTCTCTACTAAGGAGTCTGTTGATGAGATATGTGGCAGTGAGAACACCTTGAGACCAAAATTTTTTTGGAACATTCATTTGAAACATAAGTGCTCTTGTTTTTTCAAGAAGGTCTTGATTCTTTCTCTCAGCAATCCCATTCTGTTGAGGAGTACCAACACAGCTAGTTTGATGCACAATGCCTTGTGTGCTCAAGTAGTGTGACATATTATTGGACAAATACTCAGAGCCATTATCAGATCTTAACACATGAATGGATGAAGAAAATTGAGTGTTCACAAATTTATGAAAATCCTTAAAAACATTCAAAACTTCACTTTTGAATTTCAGTAGATACAACCATGTAATCCTGGTAAAATCATCTACAAATGTTACAAAATACTTAAATCCATCATAGGATTCAAGAACTGGACCCCAAATGTCTGAATGAACGATTTCAAAAGGATTACTAGCTCTAGAAAGAGAGGAAGTAAAAGGCAACCTAGAGAATTTTGACAGATGACAGACATCACATTGATTGTCTGTTTTGCACAAATTTGGAAACAAAAAAGACAACACTTTCTCTGAAGGATGAGCCAAGCGTTGATGCCACAGATGATGCTCTTGTGCTGATCTTGAACTGACTTGGAAAGCTTTGGAAGCAAAAGACTTCTTGGACAGATAATAGAGACCATTCAAAAAGAAACCCTCACCAATCGTCTTCTTGGTGATGAGATCCTGAAATATGACATTATAAGGAGAAAAGATGACAAGACATCTTAATGTGTTTATAATTCTTCCAACAGATAAGAGCTGAAAAGGAAAAGAATGAACATAAAGAGAAATTGACTCAACAAGGTTGGAAAGTAGTTTGATTTTTCCCTTTCCTAAAACTGAGGCACCTTTGCCATTTGCTACAGATACTTTAGAAGGGACAGATAATTTTTCAAACTCATGCAGATTTGTAATTTTATTTGTCATGTGATCCTTAGCTCCTGAGTCTATAATCCAATAATCATCCATAGCACAAACACTTAGAGCAGTAGAGAAGGATTTTAGAGTACCTGAAGCTTCTTCATGTGGAACAAAATCAGTTTCTGCAAGAATGCCAGCAAATTTTCCAAGGAGTGCAATGTGGTCTTCAATCCCAGGAATGTTTGTTTCTTTACTGCCACCATGCATTTGCTTCTTGCTGAGGTAAACAGCAAATTCATTGATTAAGGTGGTGGGACTGGCTGTGAAGTTTAGCCTACCCTCAGAAGGAATAGAAGAGGTTGCTGCCAGGTTTACCTTTGGTGGATTCCAACTCTTTTGAGCACCTTTGCCTTCCTTCAAAAACTTTGGCTTCTGCTCAGGATAGAGAATCCAACATCTATCCCTGACATGTCCAACTCCCTCATAGTAGCTGCATTTCAAGTCAGGTCTCTTACCTTTGTATACGTTAGATTCAGCTTGCCTGTGATTAGAAGCATATGCTCTAGTTTCAGATGCACTAGTCTTGGACTCCATATTCATCACCTTTTTTTTCGAACTTCTTCTCTTTGAATGGTAGCACACACATTGTTGAAAGATGGTAAGTCAGTATTCATAAGAATATGGCTTCTCAAATCTTCATATTCTGAGCTTAAGCTTGCAAGAAGATGAAAAATCTTGTCATCTTCAGCTCTTTTTAACAACACACTAGCCTCGGTAGTATGAGGTCTATAAACATCTAGCTCATTCCACATACTAGTAAGGCTACCAAGATGCTGAACAAAGGGCTTACCTTCCTGTTGGAGATCAGCAATATCTCGTTTGAGTTGAAAAACTCGAGCAGCATTATTCTGATTTCCATACATCTCTTTGACATTATTCCAGAGATGCATAGATGACTCAGAAAAACTGAAAATTTCTGCTATTTTGCTCTCCATGGAGTTAATAAGCCAGGACATGACGAGTTGATCCTTGCACAGCCAAGAATCAAGATTAGGAGAGTCAACTTTAGGCTTCTGTATAACTCCATTGACATAACCAAGTTTTGACCTTCCTCCAAGAGCAAGAGTAACAGCTCTAGCCCAAGACAGATAGTTGAACTCATTCAACAAAACAGAACTAAGACGTTGATTTGGATTAGACTCCATATCAGAAAAGTTGGCAAGAGGTTCATCATCTTTGGAACCTGCTTTCCCAGCCATCTTAAATTGGTGAACTTAGGAACTTCCCAAGAAGAAGAAGAAACTAGACTCAGGCCTTGAATGCCTGCTCTGATACTATGAAGAAAACAAGACAGAAAACTTTGTGGAAGGTATTTTCTGATATTACTTCATTGATTAAACTGAATACAAGCTTTTTCTATATATACACAAAGAGAAAAAGAAACAGAAAAGTTAAAGTTTCGAATAATCAGGGTTTTCTCTCTAGAGTTTTTATCGAAAGCGGCAGCTTTTGACAAAATGGCCGGCAACGGTGAAATTTTGATTACGGGGGTGAGACTCTGCTTCTCTCCTTTCTCTCTGATCGGCATAGCTGCTGGGCAGCGAAGAATCCGAACGTTGATTGGGACAGAAGATGGTTTGGAGGTCGTTTTTGCTACTGAAATCGACGAAGAATCTCGAGTCAGGGTTGATGCTGGGATCCTATTTCTGCTGGGATCAGGAGCGGGTCGGCTATCTCTGGTTGGCTTCATGGATCGAGGCTCTGGAAAGGCCGCCAGTCATCTGGTTCTTTCAGCAATTGATGGCGTCCTTAGCGAAGGGGGCAGTGTTGGTCGTGGCGACCTGCAATGGGAGCAGATCTGGGAGTGCTTTGGTCTGGGTGTTGCGACAGCGTCTTGCACGGTGATGGTGGTGGCGGCGTCTAATGTGGTGGGTCAATGGGGCATTTCGGCCCCGATCGCGAAGGACAGGGGCGATGGTCCACTTTGCTGGGGTGGTGCCCTTGGGGTACCCTTAGCACAGATGGTCTTCTGGGCCTCTTTCTGGAGTGTGGATTTCAAGCAAGGACTCTTTGATGGCAGCTTGACGGAGGCTGTGGATGATGGAGGCTGGTCTTGGTGGGTGGCTTGGGCCTCCATGTGGGTTTGCTTTATTGGGCTAGGGCTCCTGGGGGGCTGGTCTGATTTGTGTTGGTGGGAGTGGTTCTCGGCTTATCAGCACAGTGGCATTTTGTCTGTTCTATGTTTGGTCATGCTTCCTCTTTTCATGGTGGAGGGTGTGACTATTTTAATTTAATTTCTTTTTGGGTCGCAAAAATCAGTGCCTTAGTTGTTACCATTTATGCCTGGAGGATGGTTTGTCATCCGTTGCTTCGAGGTGTCTGGTTTTTGTTAGAATAATGGTGCGTGGACTTCCTAAAAGGTGGGTGTACTCGGGATTTTTTGGGATTTTTATTCTTCTAGAATAGGGTGTCATGAGGTTCTAAGAAACGATTGCTTTCTGTCGACCCCATAGGGGTGTTTCGTTTTTGTACTGCTCGCTGAATCTAATGAAAGGCCTGACCTATTTCGTTCAAAAAAAAAAAAAGAAACAGAAAAGTTGACCCTTAATTTAAGGGACAACCCACCCATAACTTAGCTAAACTACTCTAACAACCAAGGTAAGCTATCAACAGTAAAAAAGTAAGGCTATGACAGTGAATAGAAGCAGCCATACTGCAACCATATTACTATAACCGGCCAGTACGTACAGTTGAGATCACAAGTTCAAATAGAGCAACCAAAAACTCATTCAGTGGTGTCTAATCATTCAGCATGGTAGAACAACTCGATTTTGAAGTAAAGTTTGAGCTCTTTTAGCTTGCTGAATCTTAAGATATGGCAAGGCAAAGACGATGTTGTGACCACAATCTGCTACCATACGTAGTATTTTAAACTTGCTATAATAAAAATATTTAGCTTTCAAACAATGACAAATATTGTATATTTAGATATTCAAAATAAAGTATTAATTGTTTACGAATATATGTATTAATTGACTGTCCACGCGCGGTTAGTTCATCCGATTACACGTTTTATTCATACTCATCAACTTTTGTTCTTTTCTATCTCATTTCTCTACCTCATGTGTACGTATACGTACGCAAACATATAGGAGTCATCTTCTGCAACAATAGCTTGAAACCTTGAAACTTCTAAACTTGAGCTGATAAAAGATTAAACTCAGATGCCCAAAATGATTGAATAGAACACGTTGCTACAAATTACAGGTTAATTAAGATTTATGCACGGTCAAGTTTGAGTGGTCAATTACGAAATAGCAAACTTGATTAACTTTTATGATTATCTATTCTTTGTGTTCCTTGTAGCTTTAGCTGTCCTTTTTTCACATTAAGAATGTGATCCTCTTTCTTTAACACGTTGCAAGCATATATATGAGTTTCGAGTCGTATACTACGTAGATCATATTAAGATGAGCTTACCATAAATTTATATTGTTTTGATATTTTAAGATATCTAATAAACAATTAGTTATGATTGTGAAACGTATTTATGTGGATTCATATGTGTGCTGATCTTTTTTCAGGAGTCTCTATCCTGGTCTTATTCTATTTCATGTGTTTTATTTTACGTGTGAGATGAACTTACATTCTTTTATTCTTACATACTTATTTACTTAATGTGGAAAATTGGCTTTTATTATGTTACAGAAAAGAAACTCTTTCAAGAAATACTCATATAAAAAAGTTTGAATAACTATCAATCATGTACCTTCTGATTGTAATTATATCCTAAGGAGACAAGTTTGTTCAAAAGTATATTTCCTGCTGAACAAATGTGTAAATCAACAACTTATCGAGCTAGGCTTTCTGAAATGAATGTTCAATATTATTATTGCAATTGCCTAACAAATATTTGTCCTATACAATTTGAGGCCGGACAAATTGTCTTTTTTTATCGAAGCGAAACAAGACTTAACTTCTTTCCCATGTTTGAGTTTTTATCAAAGATCAAAAGAAATTATACAATAGAGTTTGGAGGACGAAGCCAAAACCAACCCGGTTGAGAGTAAATTGTCTTTCATATTTCAAATCTTGGAAATTATTAGACTTTTCTTTCATATTAGTAATATAGGAATCATACTTAAAAACATGTTCCAATACTAGAGCCACCATTGTCAAGATCTAATTTGGGTAATGACCCAAGATCATAGACAAGAATCATGTTAAATGGCTTTAAATTTTCCTTATCAAGTAGATGAGACCTATTAAGGCAATCAATTTCTTGGTCTAAACACGTGAGACTCCCCTACAAAAACTTTAGCTTCAAAAATTGAATGTGATTTGATTCAAAACGAAGATGTTCCTCTTCTGTAATCTCTAGACTCAATCTACTAATTAAATTGATTAACTTAATTAATGAACATGAGGTTGACAAAATCATCTTGAACTTTGAAGATCCCACAAGGTATATTGGTTCTTATGCTGTTGGCAGGTTTAAGGCATTAAGCTGAATAGTAAATCTGAGAATGGTCGACAGACCAGTCCAATTGCTACGTGGCTTGCTCCTAAAGGATTTGAAGGAGTAGGAAATCATTTTGAATACTCTATGACGTTGTACTGACCCAGAGATATTCAAAGTCTTAAGGTCCAAGAAACACCTGATTCTGATTTTTCTACATCTTCATTTTTTTTTTTTTTTTTTTTTTGAGGAGACATCTTCATTTTTCATGAAATATGCAGCAAATGCGTTTTATTTAATATGCAATTTTGGAATTTTAATAAAAAAAGGCAGCAAGTGCGTTTTATTTAATATGCTATTTTTTTTTTATGGATTCATATGTGTGCTATTTTTTTTTAATAAAAAAATCAGTTAATTCTGATTTTTCTACCTCTTCATTTTTCAGAAAATTATTAGAGGAAAAATGACAAATTTGCTGCGGTTTTTGATTAAATTATTTAAAATGAATCTGAAAAGACATATAAAACATTAAAATATCTGACAATATTTTTATATAATAAATCTATTGAATGAACTGATATCGTTAGCTCCATTTACAAGCAAACTTTGAATCATTAGATAGTTGTTATTTGCAAAGAAACTTTGTTATCTGAAAACGGAACAGTTGTTATCTACAAACTCACTAAATGATTTCAGTAATGTTAACTGATTTTTTTAATGTTGAATTTTAAAGAATTATCTAATAGATAATTAGTTTGAAACTTTAGATAATTAAACTCCGAAATATTCATTGTGATTAATTCACATAAGTTTTTATAAACGAATCAGAATAGAGATGACATGTCTATATTTATTTAAAACGATGTATGATTTTACTTTTAGTTCGATTAACAGAGAATTGAGATTTTAATTCAAAACCTCAATTAGCATATAAAAAAAATAAAAAATAAAAAGAGACAGTGAATGGAATATTAATGGTATGAGATATGGAACTTTGTTGAGGGGCCATGGTGCTTCAAAATAATGCAGCTGCAGATCTGATTAGGTGACCAACAAATTAACTGCTAAACACAAAACATGTCACACCAGGCACTGTACCCGCCAGAATTTAAACTAACAAAGCTGTTAGATGCTTAAAAACAAGAATTACTAATCGTAATCGTCAAACTATCACTTTATCTGTTCTCCAATTAAGAATTAACTTCCAAAACCAGATTTATCATCTTTAAAACCCAAACAACAATATCTTTTGCTTTTATTCTAATTTTGTATCAGAGAAAAGGATAAAGATGGGAGAGAGATTTGCAGTTGAAGAAGCCCAGTAGCTGATCTCTCAGCTTTGCTTGCTTAATAAACAAAAGCAAGAGGCAAGTTAGGCCAACAAGAGTTAGCTTCCCTCTCTCCAAACTTTGTGATTCCCTTGGAATCAAAGCAAAGCCTCTGTAGTAGCTGATATTTGGTCACCATCTCAGACCCAACCCTTCACCTTCCTGACATATTCTTCACACCTATTTTCCCCAGTCCCCTTTTATACACTTCAGTTTCTTTGATCTTGTTCATATTCACAGTTTGGCCTTTTCTGCATGTTTCAGGGTTTTAGGTCCCAGAATTGAGGCCTTGGAAGTTTCTGGCTTTCTGGGTTTTTGGCATCTTTGGTGAAAAGTTGATTGGTTTTCTGTTAGAATCCAATAAAGATACTCAATTTGAGAGAAACCCATCAAAGGGTTTTGCTTGGAGGGTGTTTCAGAGTTTAAAGGTGTAAGCTTTTATTGGAGAAAGAGAGACTTTCATAGCTTCTGAAGTTGGGGTTTTGGGTTTGCTCACTTTGCTGCTGTTGATTAAAAGCTTGAAGCTTTGAGTCCTTGGAGATACAAGTTTTCTAGATTGTGCTTGTGGCCACTCAACCCATATGGTATTTTTCACCTTTGGCCTCATTTAACTCTCATGACTATCATTGAAAACATGAAGGTTACATGAATATTTTAATACCAAGCTTTTCTGTCAAAACCAACTGCACACCACCTATTTGTGAAAATGCCAGCACAGTTTTTGTGATACAACTCTCATATATTTCATGTTAGCCTCCCAAATCCAGCTGACACGTTAACACCATATAACTCTTCTCCAGAGCCAGATAGATAGTGGGCAGTAGAATCACTCTCTATGCATAGTACCCATTACCTTTTCCAACCAGAGTCAATGTGTAACTCTGCCAGTGCTGTTTCGTTTTCATCGAGTTCTCCAGGAGAGAATCGAATGGCTGTGAATGTGAGGACCAGGTCTTCTAGACCTCTTCCTTCTACATTCTTGATCAGAATGGCTATGAGGATATCTAGAGCAAGGTGGTTCACCTTCTTGAGAAGAGTGTTCCACTACCAAAATGGGTCAAGGTCTGATCTTGGATCGAACCCTTTTAATTCCAGCACTTGGATGATGATGGAGTTCATAGTTTTGGTCGTTCAGATAAGCATCACGACGATTATTCTGGCTGTTTCGGAGACGGAGAAGCCGGTTTGGCCTATGAGAATTTGGATTGTTGGGTATGACATAGGCTGTGTTCTCAATTTGCTGCTACTATTTGGTCGTTACAGGCTACTTTATCTCTCTCAAGCAGATGGTTTCAACCTTTCGGATATAGAACAACAAAGAGGCGTTGAAGAGTCCAGGTACTTTATATATGCCTCAATTACTTCCTTTTGGTCATTATGTTTGGGAATTGTTATATCATTGTTGATAGTACAATAATTAAATAAAATTTTGCACATCTTGCAGGGCAACACATTTGATGAACAGGTGTAGAACCTCACTTGAGCTGTTCTTTGCAATATGGTTTGTAATGGGTAATGTTTGGGTGTTTGATTCTCGGTTTAGCTCATTCCCTGGAGCCCCAAAACTCCATGTGCTCTGCATTGCTCTGCTTGCTTGGAATGCAATCAGCTACTCTTTTCCATTCCTACTGTTTGTGTTGCTGTGTTGCTGTGTTCCTCTGATTAACAGCATGCTTGGATACAACATGAACATGGGCTCCATTGATAAAGCAGCATCTGATGACCAAATCTCTCAGCTACCTAGCTGGAGATATAAGGAAGTTAACACCTCCATAGAGCTGAGAAATGATCGCAACTCAGACCTCACAAATGAAGATCCAGTAAGCCACAACTTAAGCTTTTGTAGTTGAAAATTGTCTAACATGTTATCACGTATCACAGCTCTAATCTTAAGATATTTTGACATCAAAACTCCGGTTACCTATACAGTATACATTCGTTACATATACATTTGAATTTTCCCTGTTCAGTGGTTTAATGTTGAGAAAATATGTGGATCTTTAATCTGTTTCTATGTAGATCTTTAATCTGTTTACGTTTCTTGTATTATAGGACTGCTGCATTTGCCTGGCCAAGTATAGGGACAAAGAAGAAGTGAGGCAGTTGCCATGTTCGCATATGTTTCACCTCAAGTGTGTCGATCAGTGGCTTCGGATCATATCTTGCTGCCCTCTTTGCAAGCAAGAACTGCAGAGATAACAACTATTTGACTGAGATCTTTGTATTTCATTTTCGGTTATTTTTTGGTGTGGTTTTTTTTCAGGGTTACTTGAGTGAGTTAATTTGCTTGTACAGTGGAGCTCACCAGTAACCAAAATATACCAATTAAGTTTATAATCTTGAATACAACACAGAAAATAGAATGATGTATGTTGGTTTCCTTATAAGTTTTCTCCAACTTGTACCAAATCATAGTTTTTAAATAGCATTGAATACATGTACAGATGTAAATCCCAGTAAACAAATGCATCAATATTTGTATTATATCTAAAATTTGTGTTCTAACTGCAAACTTATTACGATAGCAAAATATTAAAAGAAATTAGATAGCGGGTTGGGCCTTGACAACGATCACACTATCAGGGTTAAAACTATGGGCTCTTATAAGACAAAGTTCTTATTGATTTGCCTGTTCATTCCTTCTACTACATCCAATGATACTCCTGAGGTTTTTTTTTTTTTTTGATGACAGAAACTCCTGAGGTTTTGATTGTGAAAGTTTCATAATTTTTACCGATGATGCTTTCAGTATCGGAGACTGCTTAATCCGATGAGACGTTGAATTGATTGTGGCACCATTAGTTATGCAAGCTAAAGGCTCCTACCTTAAGCCTCCTATTTTAAAGGATGATCCAAAACGCATTTGAATCTTGGAGTCAAATTTCTGGCACCAAAAGAGGGTTCAGGTAATATTAGAACTGAAATTCTTTTAGAGCACTTGCACTGCGGCCTGCAGGTGCTGTTATTTGGGCAAGACCACTACTTGTTCGTTCATCCAAAAACGGTTGGATCAAATAGTGCCTAATCGATCTCACTTGTCAAATGGTTTGCTTTATTAGGATCAATACCTTCTATGGTACTTGAAGTATTACCAGTTGGACAATTTGATACCTAATTTATAAAAGATGACGACTTGGTACTTACTTAAAAAAATACTTGGTCAGACAATTCGGTATTTCCATAAACTATTTCGTTAACTTTAAGGGTAATGTACATACCAGTTAGAAATCAAGGTAGCTGGAACATGAACTAACACCTGAATACCTCGTCCTGCATCCCATGCCGGGGTATCCAATCCACAGGTATCAGAAATATGAACATCACCATCAAGACTTGCCACTAGGTCAATGCATAGGAGGCAGCAACTAGGCTGTATGGAGAGATGTCCCAACTTAGATACACTATCAGATAGGGAGGACATTTCTCGTTCATCGAAAATGAAGAGGAACTCGCCCTTATTAATGACCATTTAAGAGTATCTCCAATGGCTATGTCTTTTAGCCTTGGTCAAATTTAAATTTGACATATGACATGGTAAAATTGACATGTTAACATTTTGACTAATTTTAAATTTTAATATTATTTATATATATATATATATATATATATATAATTCTATTTATGTTGTTTTCCCTTTCTTTTTTTTATTTTGTAAATCAAAGAACATACCAAGAATGTTTACAGTAAGAGAGATGCAATTGAGATTATGAGAATTTGACATGAAGGAATACATAGTAGGAAACCTAAACATATGAAAATATATCTATTTCACTGGAAACCAAACGAACTGATACAAACTAAAAGAACTAGAAGGCTTTGCAATCTCCCGTACAGACTTATGCTGCACGTTTCTATTCTATTAAGAATTCCCACAACAATCTCCCCCATCTTATATTTATCCTGAAAACACAAGCAGAAGATACATGAAAAAGAGAAGCTAGCTAGCAATATTGGATGACACACCATAATCTGGGCAAATCAAACTATGATATTTAGTTAACAAACCTTTGAACAAGGGAGATTCTTGAATTTGCTTTAGCTGAGAGCTATGAAAAGACTGAGAGAATTGTTCTGCGTTTTGGACAGAAAACAGATTAAAGATACCATCCATACAATCCAATCAAGGTCAATGAGACTAGAGATCAAAATGAACTTGTTTAGAAACAACTTGTTCTATAGTACCAGAAATACAATCCAATCAACTTGTAGTGATTATTGCTGTTCTTAACGTTATACAGCAAGAGGGAGGCCATGGGAGATTGACATAGCTCCTTAGAAACATGCTTTAACGCATCTGCATTTATTAATGCATATGCATTTATTAGTCTGCACAACAGAGTCACAAAAAAAAAAATCTAAAAAATCAAAAGAGAAACATGCATTTAACTCATCTGTATAATTCCTGCTGTAATCTCTGGGAAGAGAAGCCCTACAAAGAGAGGGTAATGCAACTCAGTTTCTCACCTAATTTATTTGTCAGTACCTTAGCTATTGTTCTTCTCTGGAGTAAGATACTGACGCAGTCGGATTGATAACTAGGTTTACCAGCAATAAACCTAACAAAAGGGTTCTGGAGTCCACTAGAGATAAAAGAGAAAATCTCTATTTTATTGATTAAAAGTTGAAAGATAGGTTCTGCAGCCGCATAAATAAGAGAAAAGTACCCTAGGGCGACTAACAATGAAACCCTAAAGCCCATGGGTAAAACGAAAACAATCCAAAAATAATTAGGAAAACCAAAACTCCGAAAAATAGAAAAATGCAGTTTTGAGGCCCTAAACAACCCCGAAAGCCCGAAAAAGGCCACAGCTCATAGCTGAGCTATGAGTTTTGTTTTTGGCGCGATTCCCTTTCCGGAAAGGTAAGGCACGTCCCAATCGAACACCGAGCTGTTTCGTGTCTACTAGTCACTTTTCGTTTTCCTCCTTTAGCGCGATCCAACTGTTCTTCGAATTGGGCTGCCATCCGTTCTGCATCAGTCTCCTCCACCTCCGAAGAACTCGACCCCGAGTTCTCATCTGGATAAAGAACCTCATCCTCACGAAACTCATGCAGGTCAGCAACATTAAAGGTGTTAGAGATACCCATGGAATCTGGAAGGGCAACAACATAAGCATTGTCGTTGATCTTCCGCAGCACCTTAAAAGGACCATATTTTCTGGGCTTCAGCTTGTGATAGGTACCAACAGGAAATCTCTCCTTCCTCAGAAACACCATCACGTCATCACCCTCTTGGAACACTTTCACTCTGCGATGTTTATCAGCTGCAGCTTTATACTTAGCATTAGTTTCTTCCATCTTGGCCTTAACTTCGTCTCGAACAGCCTGCACATCTCTAGCCATGCCCTCAGCAGCAACACTAACACCAGGAACCTTAGGAAGCTTCACCAGATCAACCACATGTCGAGGAACAGCAGTATAAATTAAGGAGAATGGTGACTTCCCTGGTGCACTATGCACAGCACTGTTATAAGCAAACTCCACCTGTGGCAAAGCATAATCCCACTGTTTGGGTCGATCTCCACAAACTCTTCGGACCATGTTACCTAAAGTTCTGTTAGTAACCTCTGTCTATCCATCAGTTTGAGGATGAGCTGTGCTGCTACGGTTCAAAGCTGTTCCAAACATCCTCCACAAGGTAATCCAGAAATGGCTAAGGAACTTTGTGTCTCTATCAGAAGTAATGGACTTGGGTACTCCATGCAAACGAACCACCTCCCTGAAGAACAGTTTGGCTATATTAGAAGCATCAGCAGTCTTCTTACATGCGATGAAATGCTCCATCTTGGAGAACCTGTCAACTACCACAAACACTGAATCCACACCCCTTTGGGTACGGGGTAATCCCAACACAAAATCCATAGCAAGATCCTGCCAAATATCTTCAGGAACAGGTAAAGGTAGATAAAGACTTGTGTTTTGGGACTGACCCTTAGAAACCTGGCAGGTGTAGCACTTTCTCACGATAGTTCCTGCATCCTTCTTCAACTGTGGCCAGAAATACCTCTCCTCAAGGCTAGCAATAGTTTTGTCTCGGCCCAAGTGCCCACTCAATCCCCATCCATGCAGATCTCTGATCAGTTTCTCCCTCAATGAAGAACTAGGGATACATAGCCGGTTGCCCTTAAATAAATATCCTTCATTCTCATAAAAATCTGCAACTACATTATTGTTGCTGCAATTGGCCCAAATCTCCTTGAAATCAACATCTTCCTCATACAACTCCTTCAAGAGATCAAACCCCACAATCTCCTGAGCTAAAGTGACCAGCAAGGAAGCCCTCCTACCCAAAGCATCTGCAACCCGGTTAAGAGTACCAGATTTATGCTGAATCACAAAAGGGAATTTTTGCAGAAAACTCACCCACCTTGCATGCATCTTATTCACTGTTTTCTGGCTATTAAGGTACTTCAAGGCCTGATGATCGGTGAACAGTACAAACTCCCTCTGAATCAGGTAGTGCTCCCATTGCCTCAATGCCCGGAACACTGCATAAAATTCTTGGTCATAAGTACTCCACTTCTGACGAGCTTCACTCAGCTTTTCACTAAAGAATGCTACTGGTTTCTTCTCTTGTGACAACACAGCACCTACCCCCATGCCACTAGCATCACATTCAACCTCAAATACCTTGTCAAAATTAGGAAGAGCAAGAACTGGTGCAGTACAAAGTTTCTCCTTGATTAAGGCAAAACTCTTCTCTTGTTCCTCTTCCCATTGGAATTTGTCTTTCTTCAAACATTCAGTAATAGGGGCAGTAATGGTACTGAAATTCTTCACAAACATCCTGTAGAAAGTAGCTAAACCATGAAAGCTCCGCACCTCAAAAACTGTTTTTGGAGCTGGCCATTCTCTTATTGCTCGCACCTTCTCTTCATCAACCTGAATGCCTTCTCCTCCAACCACAAATCCCAAAAATAACAGTTTGTTGATACAGAAAGTACACTTCTTCAGGTTAATGTACAGTTTATTTTCCTGTAAAGCTCCCAAAACCTGTCTCAAATGTACCAGATGTTCTTTTTTGGTCCTGCTATAGATCAATATATCATCAAAATACACCACGACAAAGGAACCAATAAAAGGACGAAGAACCTGGTTCATAAGCCTCATAAAAGTGTTGGGTGCATTAGACAACCCGAATGGCATAACCATCCACTCGAACAAACCATCCTTGCTCTTAAAAGCCGTCTTCCACTCATTTCCAGGCTTGATTCGAACCTGGTGGTAACCACTTCGAAGATCTATCTTGGTAAACACTTTGGAACCCTCCAGTTCATCAAGCATGTCCTCCAAACGAGGAATGGGAAACCTGTACTTCACAGTTATCTTATTTAGGCCCTGCTATCAACACACATCCTCCATTGATTGCCCTTCTTAGGAACAAGGAGAACTGGAACTGCACAAGGACTCATACTTTCACGAATGAACCCTTTTTTCAACAAGTCTTCAATCTGCTCCCTCAAAATCTCATTCTCCTTGGGACTCATTCGGTAATGTGGCAGATTTGGAAAACTAGCTCCAGGAACCAAATCAATCTGATGTTGAATGTCCCTCATAGGTGGTAGTTCGTTGGGCAAATCATCTGAAATCAACTCTTCAAACTCTCCCAACAAATTCTGCACTTCCTTAGGGATCACCACATCTTCCTTTTCTGCAGCCAACAACCATTTTATCACCACTGGGCAGAAAACTTCAGATTCTTTAAAGGCCCCCTCCATCTCAGATTCACTACTAGAAAAGGTCAGAAAACTCTCCCCTTTCTTTCCACCAGATTTCTCAAATTGACACACGGGAGCCATAGCAATTTTATGACTATCCCACAAAAACATCATCACGTTATCTCTGCCTTTATAAATGACATCCGCATCATATTGCCATGGTCGTCCAAATAAAATAAGACAAGCATCCATATCAATAATATCACACAGAACTTCATCTTTATAATGCTTACCAATAGATACCGGTACTTTGCAGGAATCAGTAACTCAAACTTGTGGACCTTTCTTGACCCAACCAAGGGAATAAGGTGCTTCATGAGGCTGCGTAGGTAACTGCAAGTATTCCACCAGTTTCTTGGCTACAAAGTTTTCGCAGCTCCCATTATCCACAATCAAATTGCACACTTTGTTATTGATGGAAAAAAATGACCTGAAAATATTGCGTCGCTGTCCATCTTCTTTAGGACATAATAAGACCCGCTGCAACACAATATTAACCTTTTTAGGAGACTCCTCCTCTGTAAACTCAGCCCCATCATAATCGTCACCTCTTCCACCTTCTTCTTCATCTTCATCATATTCACCTATAAGAGCAGTTTGTCTCCTCTCAGGACACACATTAGATCTATGCCCAGGCTTGTTGCATCGATAACAGACATCTGTTGTAGGTCTAGCATAAGGATTATTAAACCTCTGGTTCGGGGCCTTGTTTTGAGCACCACTAGAATTGTTAGAACTGCCAGCTCCTTTAAAAGGAGGATTAGAAGCCCTAAAAGTGTTTTCTGTTCTCTGCAGTGTGGTTTTACCCTTGTCAGTTGAGGAGTTAACCAAATCTGTGCTCATTTGGTAGTTATATCTCTGGAAAGAAGAAGCTCGTGAAGGCTTCTCTAACAACTCTGCCTTCAATGCTAGGTTTGTAACTTCGGCCATAGTATGAACAGTTTGTAACCCAATTTTCTCCTGAATGGAAGGCTTCAGCCCACTGATATAGCGAGCCACCTTCTGGCCTTCAGTTTCTCCTAGTTCATTACGCTATGAGTAGCGTAAGAACTCAGCTGTATAATCAGCCACTGTCCTAGTTCCCTGGACACATTTAATATACAACTTGTATAGAATCTGCTCATAATCATCTGGCAAGAATCTCTCCATCATCAGCTGCTTCATTCTTCGCCATGTTCTAACACCCTGCTTCCTCTGCTTCTTTCGAGTGTTCTGCAACTTATCCCACCATACTGCAGCAGTACTCTTCAATCTCCAGGCAACATGCTTAACCTGCTTGTGTTCAGGCACTTCCATAATCTCAAAGAATCTGTCCACCTGAAGCTGCCAATCCAAATAATCTTCTACACCCAAGTTGCCCGAAAAGAAAGGAATTTCGGCCTTGACTTTGTAATCCTGGTCAGCTTGTCCCTGTTGTTCATATTGCAAAATTTCTTCTTCAGGCTCATATTCTGATGTAATATCAACAACTTCACCACGTGGAGCCCTAACTCGCTAGCCTCCTTCCTCTATGCCGATTATTGTTGTTGTTGTTGTTCCTCTCACCCAACAATCCACGAATTTCTCCAATCTGATTATTCATGGAATTGATGGCAGCGGTAAACGCTGTTGTAAGAGCTTCAATATCTGATTTCGTAACTTCACCCATTGCTACTACGGCAAATAAAAGAGATAGGGAAGACCTGCTCTGATACCACCTGACGCAATCGGATTGATAACTAGGTTTACCAGCAATAAACCTAACAAAAGGGTTCTGGAGTCCACCAGATATAAAAGAGAAAATCTCTATTTTATTGATTAAAAGTTGAAAGATAGGTTCTGCAGCCGCTTGCGGCTGCATAAATAAGAGAAAAGTACCCTAAGGTGACTAACAATGAAACCCTAAAGCCCATGGGTAAAACGAAAACAACCCAAAAATAATTAGGAAAACCAAAACTCCGAAAAATAGAAAAATGCAGTTTTGAGGCCCTAAACGACCCCGAAAGCTCGAAAAAGGCCACACCTCATAGCTTCTTGTTTCTGGCGCGATTCCATTTCTGAAAAGGTAAGGCACGTCCCAATCGGACACCGAGCTGTTTCGTGTCTACTAGTCACTTTTCGTTTTCCTCCTTTAGCACGATCCAACTGTTCTTCGAATTGGGCTGCCATCCGTTCTGCATCAGATACAATACGCTAAGAGAGGGTAATGCAAACTACATCATAGAAGACACATATTCCACACAATGGCTGGAATAACCAATATAGTGCAATCATGGTTGTTATAGTAAGCCAAGGTTCATTAATCGACAAAAGGCAAAACCTTATTTTATTTATTTACATTTTTGGAACATAAAGAACAAGGGTTTTTTAATCGACAAAAGCCAAAACTTTATTTTATTTATTTACCCTAAGAACATTCAACTATCCTAATCCTAACCCTTATTCCAACTCCCCTCCAAGGAGCTTAAAAAATGATAGGCTCTCGTTGGCAAGCAACTATGTGCCATTGTAGTTCTTACTAGTTTCTCCTATTTGCTTTTATTGATCCATCTTTATATGAACAATTAACAAGAGAAGATGGCACATTAACTGACATAGCTGCAGCAGGATCCATTGCACAGGCACGAGGAACCGAAAGTGCAGCACCGTTTACTACCACATCAGGCTGGGAATTCAAATCACAACTCTCAACGCTTAAAGTTGTTTACTTGAACAACAATGTCAAATCACATACCAGAAGGCATGTTCTTTTAGCACTTAAGATAGTGTAGGTTTCCCCTAAACAAATAATGGCGTTTGTACACATGTCAACTCAAAATTGAACAAAAGGATAGCAATCATCCATATAAAAAGAAAACAAACCCATGCAAGCTAGATAATTGCAATTAGGCACATACATTAGGTTGGGAATTCAACTGAATACACCTCTCAGCACTTAAAAGTTGCTTACTTGATTGTTTTAGCAAGTTTAGAGATTTTAAGTTTCCCTAAGCACATTAAATAACCATACTAATGCATAGGTCTCAACTCCGAAAAATGGAACCAAAGAATAGCAATTATCTAATACAACAACAAAACAAAACCCATTAAAGCTAGTGCATTGCAGTTAAGGTACAAACCCAACAGCTGAACAGGGCATTATGGCATTCTAAAAATTCGAATCCAATAAACAAAATTGACCTTCCACAACACCCATTACTCCAAATCATAAGAGCATCTCCAACAGTAAAAGCTATTTTTTTAGCTAAATCATCTAAAAGTTAAATTTAGGTAGTAAATTTCTAGCTTTTCCTCCAGCAGTGTTAGCTAAACTAAAAAAATTAAATGTGGAGTGTTTAGCTTTTTGTTATTTTCTCTCTCCTCGCTAGCTAAATTTAGCTAGAGGTTTTAGCAAAAGCCAAATTTGACTTTCATATAGCTATTCTGCTGGAGTGCTAAACTATCTCAAATTAGCCAAATTTATAACTTTTTGTTGAAATAGCTAGTCTGTTGGAAATGCCCTAACACCCACATGTTAACATCACTAATCACAATCAATATATACAAGAAATTGCTCAACCGGGTGAGAACTGACCGGACCAAACTGATGAGAAATGGCTTCAAATCCATTGCCAGTCTTCAAATCCACGGAGAAAGGTTCTTCCATTCTCTTGTAGAGCAATAATCTGCAGATTCATCAATTCTTCGTTTGATGATGAATTGGCAAGATTCCAAAATTCCTCATCTGCAGCATTTGAAGATGAATCTGAAATTTTTTTATCCATGTTCCTAATATTCAAGAAGAGAAAAGAAACTTCAAGAGAGGAAGCTTGAAGTTCTGGGTGAGAGGAGAGGAAGAAAGACGTGAAAGGGAAAGAGAGTGAGAGAGAGAGAGAGAGAGAGAGAAATAATAAAAAAATAAAAGACAGAAGGAGAAGAAGCTGTCAAATTTGACAGAGGAGAGTCTTATGTCAAATCCACGTGTAAAAGGCATATGAGTTGGAGAATAGTTTGGTTGGTCAAAAGTAATCGTTGGGTGTCCATCTGGCAAAAGACCTATCTGTTGGAGATGGTCTAAGGGATCCAACCACATTCATTAGTGGTATTTAATTACTTCTTCTTATTGTTACTCTGTCAAATTAAATACAAGGCAATGACTTTGGCATCAGAGTGACTTAGATTGACACACTCGATTTTCTCCTTGACGCCCTGTATATTTCTCTTTACAGGTAGCGGTACAACCATCAATCCGAGTCCCCTGACTGACCAGTGCTTCTAATATATCCAGCACCTAGATATAGATTAAAACATTTGGCGCAGTCTATGAGAAACATTCGACATTCTCACCTCGAGCAAGGTACCCCATCGGGGTTAGTCAAGGTCCAATCTCTTGCTTCAAAATTCTCATCTTTAATGTCACAGCCCAATCCGACCCGAGAAATGAAAATTCCATGGTTAGGATGTGAATTAAAAAGAGAAAAAAAGAAAATAGATTGTAAAACAATTTAGAAAACTTCCAAACTTCATAAATTTATAATTTAGTAACAGTTCAAACGACCTTCCAATAACTTTCCAAAATGAAAATAAAGCTTTCGATAAAAATTCGAGAAAAATAAAGTTTACAAGCAACTCTTGAGTTCAACGAAAATGTACTTGAGAGCCACTCACCAAAGAGAGTCCATTATTACAAGAAAGTTAAAATAGTAGAAAAGTCTAGCATGTCTCGAAAATTACATACAAAAAAGAGAAATAACAAGTTTCCTTTAGCTGAAGCCCATCGCACTCAGCATTATAGTTGGACCCATACAAACAAACGTGCAAAATACAAAGGATGGCAAACCCTAATCTCTCTCTAAGAGCGCTCCTCTTCGTGCTCACCCTAACATTGTTCCCCTAGGGCGGTGCCAAGCATAGCGGTTCCAGCCGTGTTGAATCTAAAGGATGACTCCGTCCACTCCTAACAAAGGAAAGCGAATCTAGCTTTAAGTATGGACCGCTCTATTTTTCCCGATCTCTTGATCCTTCTTTTCGGATTGGGGTTGACAGTAATGACCCAGGGCCGCTGGAAGTTTGGGCAAGAATGATCGAGGAGGGGACATGCAACGAAGACGCACAAAGGTGGGGAAAAGTTTTTGCGGCTTTGCTCATAGGGACAGCGATAGTAGACCATCTATGGATGGTAACGACCTGCAATTTTCTTCTACTTAACAGTGACTTGCAATTGGTGTGGTGGTCTACTGGGTGGTGGCTTGATTGGTGGCGGCCCGATCTCCATCTGTCTTGGTATGATCGTGCTATACTGTTGTTGTATAAGGCTCGAATGGGCGGCAAAGTTGGGATGGCGTTGCTAGCAGGGGTGCTGTCTGGCGAAGCTCGATCGAAGCGGCCTGAGATGGCAGAGCTGATGGAGACAAGTTGCTCGATCTGGGTGTTCAAATTAGTTTCGATAATGGTTGCCCGGTGGTATCAGATGGTTAGGCCGGTATATGGCAGTGTGATTGGCGGTGTGATTTCCTGCATGCGACGGTGATGTCGGGGACTGTGGCAGCGGCGCTGATACCTTCGTGAAATTGGGCTTGGCCCCAATTGGGCTAGGTTAAACTATAGGGCCTATGCTTATGTTTCTTAGGACTGGGCTCATCATTGCTATTATGGGCCAGACAAGGAAAATGCATGAAGAAAGTGATGGGCGTGGGCTCTACTATCGGGCCCACTTCACTCTATTGCTAGGTCAAATCTCCCTAGGGTTCGGGAAGTGTTTGTGCTCGACAGAACCCCTAAGCCCTAACTTGAAGGGCAAGGATAAAATATAGGTAGGTGTGGTAGGGGCCTATATACTATGTCTTACAATCTCCATAGTTTATAGGCTCACTTAAATAAGTGAGAGGTTAGTTCGAATATAGATGGTCTATCTCCTATGTATCACAGTAGTTCTTCTACTACAACTTCTTGATCTGTCTAGTTGAAGGCAGCAGAAGGATATGTAATGGCCATCTTGGCATGCTTTTAATGAAATCCACATTTCTTTCAAAAAAAAAAAAAAAAAAAACCCATCGCACTCAGAAATCAATGAGGAGTAATCTTACCTGTAAAATAATAAAATATGGTTGAGCTACCATCGCTCAGTAGGGGAAAGTCATCCTCACATACCCATTTCTCTATTAACTTTTGTGAAACATGAAACGAACATATGTACCAAATAACACTTGCTCGCACCTCCAACATAAACCCTTCATAACGTACCTCTACCCATTAAGCCATGTTCTTCCCATTTGCAACCCATTTTGCTAGTCATCTTATCTTCCCCTCGATCTCCATGTCCAAATCATTCAATCCGGAATCACCGAGCCTCAGTCAACATTGACGTAAAACAACCCCCCAAAAACAAACTCGACAAGAAACTAGATCTTTCCAAATGGTTCCAAAACTGTATTCAACCCTTTTTACGACTAGGAACCTTGATTTACGAGTGAAAACTAGATAGAGAAAACAAAAGTCGTAACAAAAAAAGAATTCACCGTCCACCAAGGTGTCCAAAAGAACTCTCTTCATTGAACAGAAGAAGAAAAGAAATAAACTCCCTAAAAATTTCTTCCTTACTCACGTTGAAAAAGAAGAAGAGAAAGAATAAATCTCTCCTTGCAAATCTATTTTCTTCCTTAACCTATTCCTAATGGAATTAGATTAAATCGCATAATTTCCTTCCTGTTTAAGGACACATAGTTTGTGTGTTTGGCTCAAACTCTAATTACTTGTCTGAGTTGTAATAGGGTTAGTCTTACCGATATCTACAAAGATATTTTAATCATTGTATGATTCAGTACCTTGTAAGACGCAGATTTTTTGCTTGTAATCCTCTATATAAAGACGCCCCTATTATCAATGAAGGTAAAACTCAATTCTCTCCCAATTTCTGATTTCCTAAAACACGTTATCAGCACGAAGCCCTAAATCTGAAATCCTAAAATCGTAACCTTCAAACCCTAGCTACCTCTGCCGCACACCTTGAATCCCTTGATCCCAGGAGTCCAAAACCTGTGACAGAACCACCAGAACCGGCCGAAAAAGCACCGAACTGGCCATCAGAGTATTTGAACCGGTGTGATTAGCCTCGCCTGCCTCTGACCACGCCTCTGTGTCTCCTGCCGAGCACATTAGCCTCACTTCAGGCCTTGGTTAGCCTCACCATTAGCCTCGTTTCGCTCCACTACAGCCTTCACCTACATTAGCCCAGTTAGAGCCTTTCTTCAGCCACGTTAGCCTCGCTTCGCTCAACAGCAGATAACCTCGCTTTGATAGATTGCTAGCCTTGATTCGACAGATTGATAACCTCACCTTAACAGCGCAACGTGCAAGCCCGTGCAGCGCACGCACACGTACAAGCCTCTGCCACAGCACACACAGCCTGATAGCCTCGCCTGCACGTGATTAGCCTCGCTACCAGCAAAGATCTAGCCAAGTTCAACCGGCCACTAGTGAACTTCGACCAAATTCCAGCCACTTTCCAGCGACCCCCATTTCGAGGTATTTTTTATTAAAAGTTTCCCTTTTTGAGTTTTTTCGATTTATCTTCTTTTTCTCAGGGACTTACAACATCCATTCTTCTACCCTCCTTTCTTCTTTCTGGGCAGACCTAAGCCAAACTGTGGGGGTTTGAGCTATCTCCAAGCTTGGAGCTTGTTGAGACCTCCAAACTTAGAGTTTGTTGAGAAGATACGATCGACTACATACATCATTGTTTCGATCTAATCCAATACATCTTGGAGCTGAATTTTTTGGGAGCGATTGTGCTCAGAAATTTATATTGTTTTCGGGTAGCCTTTTTTGCTCCGAAACTAACCATTTTTCTTGTTCCTTTTCAAGATGAGTAACTTGAACAAATTGGACTTTGCTCCATTGGGGACAACGGGCTATGGATATCACAAGTAGGTTCGTGACGTCTGCCAGCATCTCAAGGCCTAAGGAATCCTGGAAACGATTCTTGCGCTTAGCTAGGACGTGCTAACTGTTGAGCAAGCTCAAGCTTTGGAATCAAATAAAGCAGCCTTGGAGGCAAATAAGGCGAAAACCGTCATCTTACTGACTTGCCATAAGGATGATTCGTTCCAGTACGAGTATCTGAATGAACAAGTGTGAGACCCCTGAATTTTTCAGTGACGGAATTGAGAAATTTCCTAATCCTCGAGGACATGAGGAAGTGATTAGGGCTGGGCACGGGGCTGGTCTGACTAAAATTTCACTAGGCCTGGGCCTGGGCCCGGCCAGTTTTTTACGGTTCGGGCCCAAAGCCCGTTTTGACACCAACAGGGCCCGGCCCGGGCCCAGCCCGTTTCATTTTGGGCCGGGCTTTTTGGCTTTCGGGCCCAAATACCTGTAATCTACCTTTGTTATATGCCTGAAATACATATCCATATCTACTTTGCTAATATATCCAGATTTCATTCATTTCAACCTTGTGGAAGATTTGAATCAAAACACAATATCAATATCTAAATACAAACTGAAAATTGAAATATCCAAAATACACAATATCCAAATTCAAATACAAATCAATAACAAATCAAGCGACGGAGGCTAAACAATGCTCTGTGAGGATGAGCAGATGTTGGAGCTGTTGGCCCAATTGGCACTGATGGGTCTGGTTCAACTGGAGCTGTCGGCAATGGAACAATATCCTTCCCATCAGTAGCCATGCTGCAAGCCTGCAATCAGATAGTACAAGCTACATTAAAATCCATTTCCAGAAACCATAACTCACAAGCATATTTGCAGTCACTAAAAATCAAAAATTTATAGCATAGGATTCAACAATTCCATCACATTTAAGCCTCATTTTATCAGCAAATACAAACTGACAAATATAATCACTCTATCAGACATAAACACAATCACTCTATCAGAATATCACAACAACTGAACAAAGAGTTACAAAAACTCAGAGAAAGAAACTCACAGATCGTTGTGTTTAGCAGTGGTTTGCGTCCCCGTGAAGGTGAAGTGAAGAGAGAGAGAGAGAGAGCAGTCCTGGGCCTCTCGGGATCTCAGTGTGTGGCGTCTCAGCGTCATAGCTATGGCGGAGGAAAGGGAGAAAGAAGGAGGCCGATATGGTTCAGATCGAAATTTCGAGCATCTCAGGATCTCCGCTTCATGGCGTCTCCGCATCATGGCTATGGCGGAGGAGAGGAGAAGGAGGCGGTCGATCGATGTGTGAAGGAGGTGCTCTATTCAGTCGTTCAGATCGAAATGAAGGCTGAAGAATAGAAGATTAGGTTTAGACAATATTTGAGTAAAGAGTAGAATCGTGTGTGTCCAGTCCTATGATAAGGATTTTGAGCCTTATATTTTGGACCAATAATACATGAACATTTGTCCCTTTTAATCTATGATGGGCCTGGCGGGCTTTTCCAATTTTGAAAGACAGGGCCCGGCCCGAACCGTTTGTTTGAAAGTTAGGGCCCAGACCGTTTCAATGAAAAAAAAATAGGGACAGGCCGGTCCGGGTTTGCGGGTTTTTGGGCTTATATGCCCAGCCCTAGAAGTGATAGCACCATTTACTTAGTGAAACCTTAGTAATGATTTCTTTTAGATTTATTTTGTGAAATTAGTTTTCAACAACCATATACTTGCTAAGGTCCTTCTAAACTAACTATGCGAGTTTTACATTGTTGGAAAGTTATCGATTTCACTAGCGTGTACACCTAAACAGTTCATGAGCTGGAGTTAAACAAAAAATGTTACGGGTTAGCAAAGTGCAAGGGAATTGGCAGCCCTGCTTATATTCAAGACCAGTTAGACCATACTGGTTAGATCGATCAGCATCGGTTCATTCGCCAACCCACTTGATCCATCGGCTTCACCATTCCATATCTATGTCGTCCAGAGCCCGATCACTGTAAACTTAGTCTCCAGATTTTTGTCTCAGTGATGCCAACGTTTGTGTACAATGATTACGTTTGAGTCTATCAGCTGCTATGGAGAATGGATGCATGCAAACTCAGATTTTTGGTGAATTCTTACCGGCGTTTCCAACCAATTTTTGGGTTGATTGAGGTATCAATCTTCCTCCTTTCCTCGATCTCTAAGTGTGTAACCAAATGCATTATGCTTTTAGTTGATGGTTCATGAAAATGATACTGTAGCAGTTCTTCCAATGCAAGTTCATCTTTGAAAAGGGAGATTCTGATCTCTTCCCGAATTGCTGCTGTCAGCCAACTTCGATGGCCAGAAACTGCAAGTTTGAGCGTTTGTATCAGTACGACTTCTTCATAAAAGTTGTTTGAAATTGCGTCTTCTATACATTTCTCGAAAATCATGATAATCCAACGGTTAATTCATTCTCAATCAAGGTGAGACCGCTTACAGTTCAGTGAAAATCCTGTTCTAAGATACCACTGATATTTGATTCTAATTTGTGTTTGCATGTCCAATCCTCTTTCAAATTCAGTTTCTACTCAGATTGGGTCATGTTTCTCCATCGACATTTGAGTTTATTTCATGAAGTTTACATCTACATCTTGAGTTCACACAACTGATTTTACAATTGTTCATTCGTATCAGAACCTGATCTTCTGGACTTTTACTTATCAAATCCATATGGCTCTTGATTGTGTTTATGCTGAGATTTTAGTTCATAAACCTAGACATGTCAAGAATCCATCACCAACTGGTTTGATGTCAATCGGAGTCAAAATAAATTTTTGACAAATTTTCTAAGTTGATAGAACGCAGCTGGAATTTTTAAGAAAAACTGAACAGTTCAGGCTGTTTGCATCTATCTTTTCCCTTACTTCTCGAACACCAATTTTCTTAAAATTTTAGTATGTTGTACCTTGATATGTCAGCTTTAGTTCTGGAAAGTTTCAAGTTCACTGCTGTTCAGATGAATTTCTAATAAATCTCCAAGCATCATCAGTTCCTACCTCAATCTCACTTGTATCTGCATTTGCCATTTGAATTTTCAGGGCTATTTTAATTGATACTCAAAGGTTCAGACGTATATGGAGTCTTATATCAACTTATCTCATGTTTCGATAAGTTATTACAGTATTACTACTTTGAAAAAGGTTGTTAAGTTGGAGATGAATTATAAAGACCGGTCAAGTGAATTGATGATTTATCCAACTTGGTAATAGGATGACGAAGCATGGAATCTAGTTGCACAAGCCAAAGGCAGAGGTATTGCTTGACCTGGAATAACATTCGAAGCACTTTGATTCAAGGTAGGGAGGCTTCACCCTAGTTAGTGCTCTTATGTTTCCTACATTGTTTTTATGGTTTGAGGTTGTTTTTAAGATTTAACACTTGAGTTCATGAGATGACTTGAGAGTGAGTGGGGCATAACGACTTCCTTGGGTTTCGATCCCCTAAACCTCTGGAGGGGCTGCACGGACGGGATAATGTCTGACATCCTTTGAGGTGTGACACTAGATCTAGGTGGTACGGCGTAAATGGACACTCTTGCTACTCTTCACTTGTTGTTGAAGATTTAAATATTTGGTGAGGATGTAGTTGGATAGTATTAGACCGGTCATCAGGTTTGATTTTACCCAGGTACTCATTCGTTTTCATATGGTTTCATATTGGGAGTTCTTTATTTAATTTTATTATATTTTACTCAACTGGTGCCAATTACTATTTGGTTTTCAAACCTAGCTAGGGCTGATGTTTGAGCAGCGAGGACGAAAGCTCACCCCTACTATAGTTGGTCTTGCAGGTACTATGCACGAGGATTGAGGAGGATTTTGGGACTGAGCTGGGTGCTACATTTTTCTTTTACTATTTGGTATATTTACCTACACATTTTATTCACCTCTACTGAATAGTTATTGTTTGATGGAGGTTGAGTGTTATCTTGTTTTTGTCAATGTTTGCTGAGCTTCTTAACTTTGTATTCAAATGGTTTGAACCAAACTTGAATTTATTTTCAATGTTGTAAGTTGTTGATTCAGCTTTGTGTCACTTAAGTAGTCATGTTTGGAAAGCACTCAATTGTTTAGTTATAATGTCATTTTAATAAGTAAGAATAAAGTATTCAATTTCACCTCGCTTTAAACTCTACGTTTTCCGCCAACACTTGCCATTTCATTTCGTTTTTTTTATAGTTAAACTGCCTTGCTTCTCTTTAGGACATGAGTTAAGCTTGCTTAGCTTATGCTTCTATAGGTTCGCGGCACTGTAACGTAACCAATTTGGAGAGCTGCAAAATTGGGGCGTTACAACAAAACCCCAGAAGGCTGTGAGTCTCACTAGAAGAACGCTTTGGCGACGTCCGTGACTCCCTGCTTCCTGACCTAGAAGTGAGATGACATAATCTCCGCTTCTGTGATTTCAAGACAGTTCTTAACTACAACTCGGAAGCACTTTGCATTAAATCCTTAATGGAATTCTGTGGAAAAGAGATCACACATGTGATGTTGATTAAGATGACTCTCTCTACCTTCCCCGTCTCTGCTTTGATGGTTGCTAAGAACTATTGAATTGATGTTACTGCAGGATGGATCACAAGGTTTCATGAGCTCATTGAAGCTATGAATGTCGCTTAAAATCATGACCAAATCCTTGTAAAGAACTATAATTCGAGACCTGTGGAAACAGAGTCTATTCCAGAGTCTAATTATAGTCAAGCCCCTAAGGGAGTGAGCCAAGAGTGAAGCCCTAAATCTAGGGACATTTTTGGACGTTCTTGTCCATATTCTCGCTCTAATGAGGAAGGTAACCGCCAAAATAGGCGGACACGGAACTGAGGAGGTCAACGAGGAAAGAGAGAGGGGGCAACGCCTCTGGCCATGTTAGTGGTGCCACCAACACTAAGAGCCATCCTAATGATGCTTTCAAAGCGCCTCAATCAAGGGAGTTTGAGCACAAAGACGTTTGTTTTCGATGTGGAGCATCTGGTCATTTGGCACACATTTGTAGAGCTTGTGAAAATATTGTCACCGCTTACAAAGCATATTGTGAAGCAAGAGAAGCTCACTACATGGAATAAGAAGGTTAAAAAGGTGATCTGGAGTTAAGGGTTGAAGACTTCAAATCTAGCTGGGATCAATATATCGCCGATTTTTTGAAGTCTTTATTTTTCCAAGAGATGTAGTATGGCAATTGCGATAGTTTTAGTTTTTCTTCAACTAGGCTTATCCAAAGTGAGTATGATGTCTAGGAAGATTTTGAGATAAGTGATACTTAACCGAACTTTGCTCCACCGACATCTCTCTACTCACCTAGTCATATTTATTTTGGAGTTACCAAAAGAAGTTAAACGACTACCTTTGTTTTGCATTAGCTAATTTCGGATTAGATTTTCTTTTGACAATGATGTATATCATTGGGTTATGAATAAAATTTAGAGTCCTTTTCATTATGACTCCATTTCAATTTTGAGCTTTTGAGGAATGAATCTTAGAGAACTTCAATGTCTTGCGGATTGTGCGATTACGCACACCATTCACTACCATAGGCAATCATTCTTAGAGATGTTGCCTACACATTCCTCCATGACTACGATGGCTAGGCCATCAAGTTTAGTTCAAGGAAATGGAATAGCCCAAATTCCTTTTGCCAAATGGCACCTTGATTAATGTTACAGAAACTCTATACGCTTCTAGGGTAAATCAAACCCTATTGAGCTATTCGAGTCAAATGATTCCATGTGAAAACGCATATAGAGAAAGAAAAATAGTTCCTTTGCAATATCTCTAATGATTGTGAATAAAGACACATCTTAGAGAAACTTATATGTCTTTATAGTGGACTCTATGTCACCACTATTCGAGCTATTAAATCCAATAAAGTCATGAGAGTAGATCTCTTGAATTTAGACATATATTGGTTTTGCCATGACAGGATAGGTCATCCTAGTCATGATATGATGATCCGTCTACTAAAGACTTCACACGGACATCCATTCTTTCGAGCCAAATGAAGCAAGCATCAAAGGTTGATTCCTGAACTGAGTGTAACAGCTGCAGCTGCCTTTGGCGCTCGCCACCGTCCACCACAGGCCTACGGCTGGTAACGTTGCTATCCATGATGCCATGGATGACATCCATCATGGTGATGATGCCATTGTTGATGTTGTAGCCACCAACTTTGCTTCCAATAGCATTTAAGACGCTCTGGCCTAATCAAAATCCTTATTGGTTGCTTCTAAGGCCTCTCGCTCATTCTACAAAACATGTTCCTTATGGAAATTAGGACCGAGACCGTCCTATGCAAAGGATACAAAAATACTCATTATGTTCTTACATAGAATCTGAAGGGGATTCTGTGGACCAATTTAACCAACTTGCGGACATTTAAATATTTCATGATGTTAGTTGACAAGCAAACACGCTAGTTACATGTTGTGCCATTGTCCATTTGTAATACTGCTTACGCTACACTTCTAGCACAAATCATATGACGATGAGCTCACTCCCCAGATCATCCCATTCAGTCAATTGGACTTGACAATGTTAGAGAGTTTACATCAAAGACTTTTGATGATTATTGCATATCATTGAGACTGATGTTGGACATCCTATTCCCATGAACACACCCATATGGTCTCGTGAAAATGAATATGATGGTAGCATGGACATTGGTAATGCGCACAATCTCCCTATATCCACTTGGAGTGATGCAATATCACATGCAGTTATGCTAATTCGTCTCCGACCCACCGCCACTCAATCTATCTCTGCGTTACAGCTAGTGACTAGGTACAAGTATCTCTTACTTACGCATATTTTAGTGCGCCATTTATGTGCCTATTGCGCAGCCACAAAGCACTGAGTTGGGTTTTCACAGATGAATGGACAACTACGTTGGATTTGAGACTCCAACTATCGTCCGCCACTTCATACCCTTGCTAGGCAATCTCTTTACCTCATGTTTTACGGATTGTCACTTTGATGAGACAGTCTTCTCGTCGTTAGAGGGAGATAAGAACATAGATGTTCAGCAAGAACGACATGAATTATCATGGTCTGTCCCCACTATGTCTCATCTCGATCCCCGCTAAAGTGATGAGATCATACATATCTGCTGCAATCATGCCTGCAAGGAAGGACGTTCCTATGAGATGATGTAGCGCCGCCCTACACAGAGGTAGGCATGACACCAATTCCATAGAGAGTGGCACTCTGGACTCAAAGGTCATGGTCCTAGTTAGGATGCATGGGAGGCTCATGGATTCGAAGGATACTTTGGCACAACTCAATCCTTTGATCATCGATACTCAAAATCCGTCCCATGAGAATGTTCTGGATTATAGTTATCGTTGGGGAATGCTTCAATGTCAGAACCTACTCTTGAGAATATAGACTCTAAAAATACACTAGTGTACATAAGACGTAGGATAGAAACTTCATCATGATTGATGATGTATTCGCGCATTTCACAGCACATGAGTTTGTTGAGTCCGATGATATTGAACCACGCTTCATTGATGAATGAATGCCAACGTAGAGAAAATTGTCCTAAATAAAAAGATGCGTTCCAGGTTAAGTTGGATTCTCTAACGAAGAGGAATGTTTATAGAGCCAGTGATGCCGACACCTCCTAACATAAAACCTATTGAATAATGGGTCTTCGTTAGAAAGCGTGATGAAAAATGGAGATGGTGATTTCGCCTTATGGCGCAAGGCTTCTCACAAAATGCCCTGGAATCAACTATGAGGAGACATATACCCTCGTAATCGATGTCATTGCACTCCACTACTTTGTCAGTTTGGTAGTTTCCGAATAACTGAACATGCAGCTTACGAATGTGGTTGCTACGTATTTTTATGGGGATCTAATTATGGAATATACATGAAGGTTCCTGATGGACTTCATTTACCCATGTCAAGTGACTCTAGACCACAGAGTGCGTTTGCAATAAGGTTGAAATGCTCACTAAGTGACCACTTGATTGGAAAGAGATATGTAAATGCCCGCGCATTTCTATGACAAGTTCCGAATGTTATCGATGTTCTGTTGGTGACATGATCTTCATTGGAAGCCTTTAAAGAGTTAAGAGAAATTGCTGAACACTTGAAATCCAAGTTTGAGATGAAGAATCTTGAGAGAACATGATTATGTCTCAGTTTGGAACTTGACAATAGTGTTGAATGATGCTAGGTGTTTTGACAAGGTCAAGCCTTCAAGTAGCCCATGATCGTCCCTAGTCTTAATCCTAAACATGTTCCTCTTCGTCCGAAGGATGATGACGAAGATGTGCTAGAGGCAAAAGTGCCCTACTTGAGTACAATAGGCGCATTATTATACTTAGCTTAATTCACAAGACCAGACATCTCATTTGCAGTGAACTTGTAAGCTAGGTATAGCTCTGCGTCAACGCGATGCCATTGGACTGGTGTAAAAAATATCTTTCGATACTTGAGATGTACGATTGATATGGGCTTGTCCTATCCCTATAGAGAGATGACGGATTCGGATCCATCACACACCAGAAACGCCTCCAACACTGGCCTGCGTTCCCTATCCCTATCCCAAAATGACATTAGTGTTTTGGAAGATTTTGCTGATTCTGGGTATCTCTCTAACTCACACAAAGGTCATTCCTAAACTGATTATGTGTTCACTGTGGGTAAGACAGCAATATTTTGGAGGTCTACAGACTAGACCCTAGTCGTTATACCTTCGAACCATGCAGAGATTATTGCTCTTCATGAAGTAGTTCGTGAATGTATGTGGATTGGATCCATAATTATGCATGTTTAAAGCAATTGTGGTTTGAAGTCTACCACAGATGGGCCTACGAGCATTTATGAGGATAATGCTACTTGCTTTGAACAAATGAAGCAAGGCTACATCAAAGGTGACAACACCAAGCAGAATTAGCAACAACAGACTCTCTAAAAATCAAAGTGAACTAAGTTCGATCTGAGGACAATGTGGCAGACTTGTTCATTAAGTGGCAGACTTGTTCATTAAGTCATTGCCCAATTCCACTTTCGAGAAACATGTTGGTAGCATCGTTTGCAGAAGTTATCCGAACTCCCATGACCATAGTTATCAGGGGGAGATGCAGACATCAGGGGGGAGATGTCTACATGTATGATCTCAAAACGTGAAGAGTGTGTTATACTCTTTTTCTCCTTCGACTGAGATTATTTTTATCCCACTGGGTTTTTGTTACTCGGCGAGGTTTTTGACGAGGCAACCAGATGAGCACCACGTTTAGGCGACACAAGGGGGAGTGTTTAAGGACACTTAGTTCGTGCGTCTGGTCCAAACTCTGATTACTTATCTAAGTTGTAATATGGTTAGTCTTAACGATGTCTACGGAGATATTTCAATCATTGTATGATACAGTTACCTTGTAAGACGTAGATTCTTTGCTTGTAATCCTCTATATATATAAAGAAACCCTTATTATCAATGAAAGTACAACTCAATTCTCTTTCAATTTCTGATTCCCTAAAACACTTCCTTAATTTTCCAAATCGACATAAATTCTAATTTCCCAAAAAAAGATTTTTGACTCACCAAAATATCGTATGCAGTAACTCCTCATAACTTCTCCACTAAGTCAATTAGGATTTTAAAATAGAAAAGTCTCTTCCTAAAAAGGATACTAATCAAAAGAGACATTGAAAATAATATCATAATAAAAAGAAAAATTTAAGACACAAGAGAGGTACCCATCAGGGTAAATCAAGGTCTAATCCCTTGCACTAAAACCCTCGGCCGAAGTAAGGTACTCCATCGGGGTAAGCCAAGGTAATCCTTTGCACTAAAATTCTCACACCGAGTAGGGTACCTCGCAGAGCAACCCAACGTCCAATCCCATGTTTAACATAACTCAAGGGAAACAATCAAAGTACAAAGATCCAATCAAAACACTTCTCGACTACGGACTTTGGGGATTCCCTAGGGGTATAGCTTGGGTCCATGGGTAGTAGGCCTATGCGAGACTAATGCCAACTTGTGTGCCATTCTACTTGATGAAATCAAGTCCCCACTCAAGAAATCTCTTGAACGAGAACTTGGGGTACTTGTACAAACAAGCTAGGAATCAAGGTAAATGTAACATGAACTAAAACCTGAATACCTTGTCCTACATCCCATGCCGGGATACCCAATCAAGGTATTGGAACCATGAATGTCACCATCAAAAACCTGCCACCAGGTTGGTGGATGGGAAGCAACATCCAGGCTATTTGGAGTGATGTCCTAGCCTAGATACACTATCAGATAGGGATGTCATCTCTCCCACATGGAAAATGAAGAGGAACTCACCCTCATTAGTGAGGCAACAACCAGGCTGTCTGGAGAGATGTCTCAGCCTAGATACACTATCAGATAGGGAGGACATCTCTCCCACATGGAAAATAAAGAGGAACACACCCTTATTAGTGACCATTTAAAGGGCCTAGCCACCTTTATTAATGGTAACTAACTACTTCTTATCGTTAGTATGTCAAAATTAAATACAAAGCCTTGACTTTGACATCATAGTGACTTAGATCGACACACTTAGTCTTCTCTCTAAAGCCCCGTGTATTTCTCTTGACATGTAGTGGTACAACCATCAATTGGAGTCTCCTAACTCACTTGTGCTTTTAATATATCCGACACCTTGTTTGTACCTGATTTTGGTAAATTGGCCCTTAAATCTTTGGTCAACAGATAGGAAAATATGGTGCATTTATTGTTGATACTCAATAAAATTTCGTAGTTATGAGATTTTAATAGATATTAACTTTTAGAGAAGAAATGAGAAGGGAAAGAAATAACGGCGATAATTATTCTTCAGAATAATCAATGCCAAGATTTTATTGAGTTTGAATGCATTGGAGATAGTATTGCACAATTAAGAGCAAATTAATTCTAATGGCCCCGCAAGAAGAAGGTTATTTTGGTTCGATTTAGGAATGAAGCAATATGGAACATATCTTGATTTCGGTCATTAAGACTGAAATATTTATTTTATTTTATTATTCTTTCCTTCCTAAATATCATGTATGTAATTGTATAAATACGACCCTCTAGCTCATTGTGAAAGGGTCCCCGACCAACACAACACAACTGAATTTCAAATACATCTACAACTTTTCTAATATCTTTTCTCTTGAGCCTAGTCAACTTTTATCACTTTCTTTACAATACCTTTCATTCTTGCTCTAGCATAGTTAAATTTTCATCGTTGTCTTTACGTTCTGCACTTTATATTTCCTGCAATTTACTCTTCAGTTTCTTTAAATTTCATGCAATTTAAAGTCTCGCATTTAGATACTTGTTCTTTTACTTTCCTCACTTTACTTTTTGCAACTTATATTAAAAAAAATAAAAAAGAGAAGCAACATCGGTAAAGGCGCTGAAAGTCCTTGCCACAAAGGCATTCGAACCTAGTAGCTGAGACAGTTCCTTCCTCGGCCCACAATCACTTGAAGAAGTCAGATCAAGCGCAGATTTAATCAAAACCTCGCTTAGTTAATTGGACTTTAGGTCGCTTGACCTCTCATTTGGCCCGAGACGATTTTTCAGGCAAACACACCTAAATATAGACTGAAACATGTAATATTTTCATTTCGTGAACATTGAAATATATATATATATATATATATATATATATAGAGGATTAGAAGCGGACGTTCGCAGTGCCGCGACAGTGCGAATGTCTATGCTTCTGCCGCAATTAGGCTATGTTGGCGGGATGGCTTTTGCAGGAAGGAGGCCAGACGTCGATCTTGAGCTTCTTCTTGCTGGTGGACTCATCAGCTACCAGTTTACAGTTGACCTTGATCGGGCTTGAAGTTTTAGGGGAGGACGCTGCCCAGAATCTTCGACCTTGATCTCCTTGGCCTTAATCTTCTTGGTGAAGCCGTCCGGGATGCGTATGGCCTCCGTCAGGCAAGAGCGGCGCCTGATCATTGCAAAACCATGGAAGTCCGCACTTTTGCGGTAGTGCGGACGTCTGCCTCAGAATGGGCATATATATATATATATATATATATATATATATATACACCTTTCCAAAGGTGCGGACGTTGATGCTGCAGCCCTGCTCAGGCCGCGATGGCGCGGTGCCGCCTACTGAACCAAGGCGAGGGGTCGGACGGATCGATTTGCAATCGGGTGGAGTCACCGGCGACATGGTTGCAGAGCTGCCCAGAACCTGCAGTTGTAGGTGAGGTCGCTGCCCAGAAACCTGCAACCTCTATCTCCTCCGACCTTGATCGCTGCCCAGAAGTAGTCTAGGATGCCTCCGGCCTCCGTTTGGCCCGATTCGAGTCACCGTCGCGGCCTAAGAGGGGTTGTTGCGTCGACGTCCGCATCAGATCCTTCCTATATATATAACAACACTCAAATCCGAGGAAAATGGGAGAAATTGTTTCTTTCTCCCTCTTCTCAAATTCTATAAGCTCTATTTACTTGAATATTCGATTGCTTTGAATGAAGATGATTGGTAGTTGTGGTGGTTTCCTCAGCGAAATTTTGTTCACATCAATGATACTTTATTTTATGGCCATAATATACTCAAAATAATTTATTCTTTAGTAGGTTAAATTAGAAACATAACTGAAAATCAGTGATAACAATCATTCCTTTATTAGCTTAATCTCCACCTATGAAGTTATAAGGTTCAGCTCTAAAAAGAAATTATGTGCTCTAAAATGGAAGATATGGTGATTTTTGCTGTGAAAAGCCATGACAACAATTAAAGCACTAGCAACGAGCCTAAACCAAATCTTGTTCTTAGCACAATGTTCAGACATTCTAGACAATATCGTCATTTTCAAGACTATAATTGCCTAAAAATTGTATTAAAAAAATGGTGTGATATGGGTAAGAAGGGGGTAGTTTTGTAGAGAAATAGACTTGAGTGACAAAAATGCCCCCTTGAGTTAACAAAAAAGTGAATTGAAGTACTAAATTATCACCTGGAATATTACTTCAGGTACTAAACGGTCATTTTTATAGATTACGCACCAAATTGTTCAAATAGTGATATTACAGGTACTATATGTTTCAGCTGTATAGACGGGTGGTCTGATCCAATGGAATCACGGGGTGTGCCTTGTCACTATCGCTATCGGTTTCATTTATCTACTAGACAAACAAAGGTCAGGGGGAAGACCGGATGAGACATATTTATTCAAAAAAAAAAAAAGACGAGACTTGTACCCGTAGACTAAAAGGTTATGGATGTTAAGATACTCTAATCCAAATTCATATAAATCGATACAAATAAACCTTTAAATTTAGTTAACGATACAAAACGACAGCCCATTCACGGTTTAATTGCTAATGAGGAGTAATTATAGTTTTACACAAACCAACCCGTCTCTCTTCCTTCTGTCTAAAAACTAGAGAGAGAAAGTAGATCTCGTCCTCCCCTCCTCCTTCTCTCTGGCTTAGATCTGGATCCAAAAGATCTGGATCCTTTTGGATCTTGATTGCTCACTAGAGAGTAAGGGGAGTGTGTTCGTCATTCGGGCAGCTAGTCCTGGTGTCTAGTTTTCTTGTTTTGCTGCTTGTTTCCTAACCCAACCATAGAGATCTGGTCTGATCCACGGAGATCGTTGCCGGCGTCATCACCTCAATCCTCCTCCCATCATTTTTCTTATTTTTCATAAACCCACCCTACCCAAATCCAGAAATCGTTCTTCCTTCCTTGGCCATTAAACAAGTCTCATACTGTTAGTATAGATATATTATTGGCATTCATTCTCTAACAAAACTCTACCCATTAGTTTGAGTTTGAAGAAACCCAAGTTTGGAGCCCAAATATAAAGCCAAGACCATGATTGTTTAATTGCAATCTTCTTCACTTTTGTGGTTGTCTTGCTGTCGAAGACCAAGTTGAAGATCAATTTAATTGCAACTTGCTTCCTCATCATAGCTTGTTCTCTTGTCCAAGATCAATCTTGAAGATCAGAAGAAGTCTCTTCATCCTTATGGCTCAGGTAAGCACATGCATTGCATCTTTTTCACAAAGTCATGGGTTTTTCTATGGGTTCCATTCTTGTGTCAGCCATGATTAAGGGATTTGGGTGTTTGGCTTCTAGAATTGATTTTCCCAATTGAAATTAGGGGTATGGGTTTACCTTTGAAATATGAAATTAAGGGTATGGCTTTACCTAGTCCAACTGAGCTTAAGGGACTTTTGAGTGAACTGATTTTCTTCCTCCTCCTCCTCCTCCTCCTCTATATATATATATATATATATATATATATATATATATATATATATATATATATATATATATACCTAAAAGATGAACGGTTGAGATGTGGATATGCGACCGAAAAGTGACCCAAAACTCGAACTTCACACATTAATTTCAAAGCGGAACTCCTCTCTGGATAGGATCTATATATACACTAGTGTATAGATCATCTATGCAAATTTTCAGGCAAATTGATTATCGTTAAGGCATTGATAACTGCTTTAAAGCTGGTACGGTTCACGTTGACAGATTTAGTCCGTCCATTGGTTTAAGCGAGATAGATGCCTTAACGATCATCAATTTGGCTGAAAATTTGCAGAGATGATCTATACAGTAGTACCTAAAAACTGAACTGTCGAGATGTGAATATGCAACCAAAAAGTGACCCAAAACTCGAACTTCACACGTTAATTTCAAAGCAGAGTACCTAATGTATAGAGCCGTTTGAGAGCGGACGTCCGCAACCCAGAAAAAGTGCGGACATCGCTCCTCCAGCCTGGATCAAGCGTCGACGGGGCAGCGCGGCTTGCCGGACGGAGGCCAGGGGTTGAACGGACTAATCTGCAGTCAGGTGGAGCCGCCGACGAAGAGGTTGCAGCGCTGCCCAGAACGTTGCAGTTGCAAATGAGGTCGCCAGCGACTATCCTTCAACCTCGATCTCCTCTGACCTCGATTACTGCCCAGAAGCGGTCTGGGATGCCTCCAGCTTCCGTCTGGCAAGCCCCGCGCGGCCTAGAAGCTGCTGCAGCATCGACGTTCGCACTTTAGCGACAGTGCGGACGTCCGCCTGTGATCGGGCCTCTATATATATATGTGTATGTATATATATGGATACTCTGTTCCTTCTTGGGTATTGAAAATAGTTTTTGTTTTCAATCCTTTTGTTGTTAAAGAGTTATTCTCTTTGGTTTTCTACTTTTCAAAGTGTCTTGTTTAATGTTGAAAACAATTTGAAAAACACAAAACCATTCATTCATACATGTTCATCTCTTGCATCCTATGAGGTCATTTGGGTATTGCAAACTTTAAAGGTGAAATCTCCAGGAAGAACTTGCTGCGTTCATAGCTGAGATTTCTGAGTTATCACTTGTATAAACTATTAGTGCAATGTTTATTTGATTGGCATTTTCTAAGCGCAACAACCAAGAGTCATGTTTTCATGTAATAGCTTTCTACTCTTGGATCCTTAGAAGAATGGAATGCTTCAAGCTTCATGCACAACTCTCATCAATCAGGTATGTCTTGCATACATGTGCATGTTTGTAAAGTGGTTAGGACTGAACTTGTCTTTAAATCCTATTGTAGGATGCGAAAATCTTTTCAATCCTAATGTACTGATATGCGAATTTTTAGAAGGTTTTATCCAAAGCATTCAAACTTTCTTAAATTGGTTTATGGGCTTTTCCATTCAAACTTCTAATTTTAATCCATGGATAAAAACCTCTTTTGAAAAGCCTTTCCGTAGCAGAAACCCTAGGAGACCCTAGTTCATTCATATCTTATATATATATATATATATATATATATATATATCTGTGTGTGTGTGTGTGTGTTTTTCACGTTGTTAGGATGGGGACACCAAAACAGAAAAGATATCACTGCTACACCAGAAAGTATTGAGCCAAAATTGTTGTTGAGAATTCTTCATGAGCTATTCCTTGTTTAGCTCTTGAAGGATGACCAAATCCCAAGCTTTTTCTGTCACAAAATTTTTCTGGTTTTATGCTTCATGTGTGTTGGTAGTTCATGCATGATATGTGCCTTGAGGTGATTGATAACCGAGGTAAGAGTTGTGCCATCTCAAGATTGACAAAGGAGAACAAGTTCGCTGATCTGAAAGTAGCAAAGATGAGAAGACACCGCTGCCCACTAGATTGGTTCTAGTAGATGAGTTGTGTAAGATCTTTATGTACTTTCATATTCATATAGTGGATTGTTCACCGGCATAGTGCCCGCAGTTGTTTACCTCTTTGGAGGGTTTTACTGCGTCAACAGATCTTGTGTGATGTGTGATGATTTTACTTTGGATGGTTTGGAAAATTGAATAAATTGTAATATCATCAGAGATTTGCATCTTCGATTAGGACTCAATTTCTATTGCAATCCTATATTAGGATGCGAACAGGCTTTCACTTTTAAGACTGATTTCTAAAGTTGTTGACATATTGATCAGTTGTTTTAGTTGGGAAATACATATATCCATTTTGTAATTACATAAACCTTTAGCAAGGAGTGATTACACACACCCTAGTGAGTCAGTCTAGGAAGGGTTGCCGCGGTCAGTGCAATTCCTGTGTTGTAATTAAACTTATAATTTGTTTTCATTAGTGATTTGGTTTTGGTCTTTCAAGAGTTAAAGGTCACGCATATGTTTTCCCTCGATAGGGTGTTTACTGCGTTAACAAAAACTTGTGTTCTTTACTGTTTTAGTTGGTTTGTTTGATTTTACATACATTCTGTTCAATATCAGTACTCAGGATTGATCATCCATTTGCAATCCCTAATATAGTTTTTGAACGAAAAAATTGGTTGTAAGCTTATTCACCCCCCTCTAGGATCTTCACATACCTTCTATTTCGCTAAACAAACGTGTTAATAATGCAGTACTAAGTCTACTAAACCAAATCAATCAAACAGAGAACTCAATCATATAATCACAATCATAAATAAGAGGAAGGAAAAGGATTAGAGAAATCTGGCCTGTGAGAACAAAAGATAACGTCAAAACACACAACAGATTTGCAATGTTTCAAGTATATAAACCTTTTCCAGAGTAGAACTTATGTATAAACAATTATGGTCAAATCAGTTTCAAAGCCAATCAACATATATACACACACTACGTACAACTTTGAATTTGGTATAGGTAATCTCAGAGCATCAATTATATATATATAAGAACACTATAGTTTGATTACGACTTCCAGATTCTTTTCCTAATTTTTTTTTTCGTTCTTTTCAATACCAGATGATTATATATATACAATCAAAATCTGCTACCTTTTCTCTTAAACCAATTCGGCAATGAAGTAACATATAACTTTTTTTCCTTAATTTCTTTCTGATACCAATAGAATATATTATTAAATCTGATGTCTTATTCTCTTAATCACAATTCAGCAGTCAGACACCCGTTTTCTTTGATTTCTATTAATCAATCAAACAAGTTCTGAATCCTATATTGATATACTGATCAATTAATGTAAATTCAGTAGATAGAATTTCAAAAAATTCTTTTAAGTGCTCTACGGCTTTAGATTGTTAATAATGCAGTACTGTCTACTAAACCAAATCAATCAAACCACCAAGTTTTACTTTCATATGTAAAATTGACAGAAGGATCATACTTGAATAATGGTTGAGAGGACTCTTGCTCCATTAGCATATTCACTTGAGCTTTCGGACCACTCTGATTTGCTTGAGACTTGTTCTCCTTAGTCCTTTTGTAGAAGCAATTCCTTGCTACATGGTTGGTCCTCCCACAAACAAAGCAAGATATATTTTCTCTCCCTTGATCCTTAGATTTTCCGTGCTCTTCACAAAAGTCACTTTTGTTCTCACAATGTACTTGCTATATATCTAATCTCTCTCTTGTTCATAGTATATAAAAGAGAAAAATGCACCATCAGTGCCTCAACTCTTGTGCACCGGCCAATTTGATACCCACACTCTCAATGGTATCAATGTGATATCTGAACCCATATTTCGCTATCGACAAGGTACTTTAGTCAGATTTCACTGACGGCTGCGTTAAAAAAGTCACGTACAAAGCACGTGGGCCCAAAAAAAAGGGCAAACACGTCTTTTTACCCACACTCTGATGTTGTTGAAGGTTATCTCTCTCTCTCTCTCTCTCTCTCTCTCTCTCTCTCTCTCTCTCTCTCTCTCTCTCTCTCTCTTTCTCCCGGATCAAATCTCCCTTTCTCCCCGATCAAAACCTCCACTTTTCCTCCATTCTCAGAATCATCCAAAGCAACCAATTCTCGGCATAGGCTCTCTCGCCAACTCCTCCTCCACTGCCGGCGACACATCCGCCTTCTCCCATACCCGAATTGACTGGAAGGAGACCCCGGATGCCTATATCTTCAACCCATGACCCTGCCTTTTTTCTCCAGTCGGCTACACCTGCAAATCCACTACACAGGCGCAACCAAGTCTCCATCAAATCCAATACCCAAGGGGAAACAGAATGGATCTCAGGACCTCTCCTCCCTCCGACGCCGTTAAAAACCCGTCTTTCCTTCGACCCAATCGCTTCTGCAAAACCCACCAATTCTTCTGGGTTCGTGTATGGAAGAGAGAGAGAGAGAGAGAGCAGAGTTCGTATTTCTCTCTGATCATCAAATCTCGGCCGTGCATCCTGGCAGTCAACACAGAAGCTTTTCTCGGTGACCAACGCCCAATCTCCTCTCGGTATCGGAACCTAGAGAGGGTATTAGTCATGTCAACCTCTTGGTCTCGACATTGGCACCAAGCTCAGCCTCGGTGCTCCATCCCTCTTCGCACCTCCTGATCTCGGATTCAATTTCAAGCGGCACCCTCGGCACCTCTAGATCTCGGTTTGTTTGGTTGTTCCTCTACTCTTATGTTAAAGCTTGAAGCTTTTAATGTGGGTTTGGATCAATGGGTTTCTCTCAAATTGGAAAATATTCTTCCGTAAGTGATTTCTGGGCAAGCATTGATTAATGGGTTTTTGATCTAGCTTGTAAGGAAAGAAAGCATAAAGCTTGAGTCTATGTTTACAAATGGTTTTTTGATTTTGAATGATGTCAAATGTCGATTGATTGGAAAATATATTGTTTTCCAGATTTGGTTTTGGTTTGGTTCAGTTAGGGTTGGGATCATTGAGCTGTATGTGACCTGTGGGAGGGTGGGTGATGCACAGAAGGTGTTCGATGAAATGTCTAAAAGAGATGTGATTGTTTGGAATTTGATGATTCATGGTTTTGCAAGACTTGTCGGAGGCAGAGGGTGACGAATCATCGTCGGAGATGATGCTCAGGGACCGCATTAGGATTTCAATTCAGACAGGGCGATCTTGTCGTCGTTGCCGATGTCGAAGAGGGTGAAGGCCTCCTTGATCGTCGCTTAGATCCTTGCCCAATTTTTTTAGGTTTTTGGGTTCGGGTCGCAAAGAAGAGACAGTCTGCGTTTGAGTTGTTGCAGAGGAAGAAAGGAAAAAATTAAAATAGGAAGAAGAAGAGGAAGAGGAGAGAAAAATAATAAAAAGAATTATTTAAATAAATAAATAAATAATTTCCAGGACATATAAGTCATTGAGGCTATCGCTCTAGGCTATTTCGGTCATTTCCCCTCTTTTTCCCCTCCACATGCTTGCCACGTCACCTATTTAACAGAGCCGTCAAAGAAATTTGACGGAAGTATGTCGTTGATAGCAAATTTTGAGTCTAGGTATCACATTGATACCATTGTGAGTTTGGGTATCAAACTGGTCGGTGCACAATAGTTGAGGGACTGTTGGTGCATTTTTCTCTATATAAAATGACAAACTTAGATCAAGAGGCTCTTAGTGTCAAACCTGAAAAATTTAGTGGTCAACATTTCAGTAGATGGCAGAAACAGTTAAAATATTGGCTAACAGTTCTTGGGTATATTTCTGCCATTGAAGGGCATGATCAAAACAAAGCATCCTCTTCTTGGTTAGATCCCGAAGATATAGAGTATCATTGCTACAATAGAATTTTAAGTGCTTTATCTAACCATCTTTATGATGTGTATCACACTACAACATCCACAGCCAAAGAACTTTGGGATGCATTAGAAGCCGAATATGGGATTGTAGATACCGGAGTTGATAGGTTTATGGTCTCTAACTTTAATAGTTATAAGATGGTTGAAAACAAATCTGTAGATAGCCAAATCCATGAGTATCAAGAGCTTTTAAGAGGAATAGAACAGAAAGGAATCAAGTTTAGTGAAGACTTCAAAGTGTCTTGCCTTACAGATAAATTGCCTCCTTCTTGGGATGAACATGCCAAGAGCCTTAGGCATAAACAAGGAGAGTTTACCCTTCATCAAGCTATGAATAACCTTAGAGTTGAAGAAAAACAAAGGGTAGACCAAAAGGAAAAACCTGAGAAAACACCCATTGTGAACTTAGTTGTGGGAAACAAAAACCATAATCATAACAAGACTAAATTCCACAACAGAAATCGAAGAAGCATTTTTCAGCCTTGGGGGATAAACTTTAAGAACAATAGAGCCAACTATAACAAACAGTTCTAGAAATCTAAGGATCAAGGGAGAGAACAGATATCTTGCTTTGTTTGTGGGAGGACCAACCATGTAGCAAGGACTTGCTTCTACAAAAGGACTGAGGAGAACAAGTCTCAAGCAAATTAGAGTGGTCCGGAAGCTCAAGTGAATATGCTAATGGAGCAAGAGTCCTCTCAACCATTATTCAAGTATGATCCTTCTGTCAATTTTACTTATGAAAGTAAAACTTGGTGGTTTGATTCTGGAACTAATATACATGTTTGCCTTGATCGTGATTCTTTTAAAACTTACCATAAATCAAGTGGAGGACGTGTAACTGGTTTCAACATTAACTCGGTCGCACAAGTTTATGGAATTGGAGATGTAGACTTGAAGATGACATCTGGAAAAGTCTTAAGCCTAAAGAATGTGCGACACATACCGACAGCTTAAAAAAATTTAGTTAGTAGTTCTGCCTTAGTGGAACAAGGATATAGAGTTGTATTAGAATCGAATAAGGTTGTTGTAACCAAAAATAATGTATTTATTGGTAAAGGTTTTGTTTGTGAAAGATTATTTAAGTTAAATTTATCTCAAGATTTTGTCACTTCTCAAGTTCTGAATGTTGAAACTAATAACGTTTGGCATGGAAGATTGGGACACATAAACTTAATAAAAATTAAGAAGATGATGGATCTGAACCTAGTTCCCAAATCAACCTTAAATCTGGAACACAAATGTGAAATTTTTGTGCAAGCTAAGCAACCCAAGAAACCAAAAGTCATGAGTCCATATCAAACTTTTATTATTAATATTATTTTAAATAATATCAAAAGTCATGTGTTTTGGTTTTTCAAGAGTCATGTTCTTTTGAAGAGGCATGAAGAGTTTATAAAACCAACAAAAAGTCCCCGAAACCGTACGGTGCTATGGACTCTAGAATGACCTAGTCCCTTCGAGGGACAAGTGTATGGGAGATTGGCCGAGATTCTACCATGGATGCCGAATAGAAGGCTTGCAGCTTCATACTACCGAGCAGGGGAAGGAAGACGGTAAAGGATCCATATCAAGCTCTCCGACGACGACATATTCCCTAATGGCGAAGGTGTGTTCTGTGTGGTTTCGATAACGACCGACTTGGACTGGGCCATGTTTGGACCCATTATTTATGTTGTATGTGTACCCCTCGTGAGATTGTTTGTATCCCTATGGGCTAGTTTCCGTTTTTTAATGGAATTCCGCCCCAACCCCCCCCCCCCCCCCCCCCCCCCCCCCCCCTCCGTTTTTTAAACCCATACAAGTTCGATCCCCTCTAGAAAATGTCCTGCATAATTCCATACCAATGGGCTGGGCTAGAACACTGGCCAATTTTATAAACCATATTGGGTTGAAGTTGTAGGTTTGCTCCGACCCTAGTAGTATAGAGAAGCCTCCCTCTTACCTAAACTTTTTGTACAAAAAAGAAAAGAAAAAAGTACAAACCAGTAGGACATCGTTGCCGTTGGGTAGTTGGGTTGAAGCAATGCACCGTTGAAAAACAGATGGCCGCCATACCTGGGACAAGTCAGAAGATTTTGTCGTTCACGCCGAAGTACAAAGTAGTTATACCTTGGACTTTGTAATTGACGTGGGCTATTGTACACTTTTTTTTTTTTTTTTTTTAATAAAGGGGCCCTTTAAACTTAACAAGTCACAATTGCAGAAATTGTTTATTATAACACGACACTTAGTCATGTACAAACAAGTAACATTAGTTAAATACGAAAAAGACAATGGATTTCTTTTCCCTTTTGGGCATTAAATATGAAAAAACTTTTTTCTCAAATTCTTTTATCATTTTTTAATTTAATTTATTTTTTCTTTACACATACTTTATCATACGTAATTTGATTCAAATTCGATTCATTTTTTTTTTTTTGAACGAAGGTATTTGGACAGGGGAGGCAGCTCACAATTTCAAGAAGATTATGAACCACCCGTGGCCCGCGTGAACTCAACAATATCTTGGCTCAACGTTAATTACCACGTGAGAGCAGTCAGACTCTGTTGGCCCAAAGTTTTCCACCTTGAAAGCCCGTAGGTAACTGACAATTGTGCCTCGTGATGACCCATACTCTCTGAAAATTGACACTTTCACCCGCATCAAATGGATATCATAGAACCCCACTACTCAGCAACCTACTAATGAGGGACTTATGAATGTTGAGACTCGAACTTAGGTTGGGATTCCACTCAAGCAAGTGTTTTGTCATCCTGCCAATGAGGATTGGCAAATTCGATTCAATCTAAATACCTTAAGAGTTATCAGTACATTTTTCTTACTGCACTTTTGCCCACAAGTTAAAACTTATATGATGATGGTAGTGTCGCTTGAAATATTTGACATTTAAGTTCAACCAATTTTGGAATAGAGCCGGATATTTTTATTTTGTTTTTTTTCCACAAGCATCTATATATGTCTTTTATTTTGTATTTTTGCTAAGAAGAGACGGCTATCACAGCATTGCCAACCTAAACATAAAGAGCCATCCAGACGAGACTGGCAGAAGTCGTCAAACTCTATGTACTGCTGCTCCACTTGTTCAACGGTTGCGGGCTTGCGGCTATTAAATTCCTCCTCCCCTTTCTTCCCTTCACGTTTCATATCTAAATCCCACGCCTTTTCGTTCGTCTCTTACTCTCCGAGCTTCAACACTAACTCTGCAGCTGAAACAGAATGAGCAATTTAAGAGCCAAGTTCATGGAGGTCTACTCTGTTCTGAAATCGGAGCTTATCAATGACCCTGCTTTCGAATTCACAGACGTTTCTCGTCAATGGATCGAGCGGGTATTGCCATCTCTTTCTTTCTTGGTTTTGTTTGATCTGAATGTACATGGTTACCGGAAGATCGAGTGTTTTTGTTGCTACTTTTGCATTGAGTTTGGTTTTTTTACTTCTTTGGTGCTGTGGAAGTTTATGTGAATCTATATAAAACTTGTTTTTCTGATTTTGTTTCTGGGTTTTGTTTACGGATTCATGTCTCAATGTGCATGGCTTTGAAAGATCGACTATTTTACCGTGTTAGTGTTACACGGAGTTTTTTTTTTTTTTTTTGGTGCTGTGGAAGGTAATTCGATTCTTTACTTTTCTAATTTTGATCCTGGGATGAAAGTTCTGATGAGCTTACTTTGTTTTCGATTCAAGTCTCAATGTTCATGGATCCAAAGATCGAATGTTTTCATGTTACTCTTACATTGAGTTTGGTTTTAGAGTTCTTTTGTGCTGTGGAAGTTCATTCGAATCTGGACAAATCTTATTGCTCTAGTTATTTTTTCTGGGCTGAAATATTTTGATGGGTTACTGCTTTTGTTAGATTTAGATCGGTCAGATTCATATGACGTTTTATAAGAATGTTGGTATGATAGATATTGCTGCCATTGGTTTTTGGCCTTTCTTACTTAAGTGGACTTGGTTGAGATTCGTTGCAAGGGTTTTTGAAATCTATGGCTTATTGTCAATACTGAGGGTCTAAAGAAAAATGGAAAAAAAGAAATAAATCTGTAAAAGGTTGTACCAGTGAACCTCTGTTTAGAAGCTAGACTAATCAAGCATGAGGCCTGTAGAACTGTATAAAAGCCAATTCCAAAGATCAGTGACTGAAAATTACAGTTAAGAATTATGTATTCCATCTTAACGGGAATGAGATTTAGCAACTATAGTCATGCATACATGGTTTTCTTTATCTTTTCTAATTGCACGTATGCAAGATTATCTTATCTTCTTTGCTATGTTTTGTATTTTAAAGGTGCAACCATAATAGCAATGTAAGCCCATGTATAGCAGGCATATGTGTATCCACGCCTATCTGTGTGGGATGATCTTAGTTCCAATAAAACTAAGGTTAAACATTGTTCTTGTGAAGCTAGATATTGTTCGAAGGCTCATATGTGGATTTTCTTTTCTCTGATCTGAATTTTTCTGTTGGTGTCAATCACTTCTGTTTCTATTCCTTACTGATATTTTTACATCACAATGGAGTATGTGTGTAATGTGTCCCTTTTGTTGCAGATGCTGGACTACAACGTTCCAGGAGGAAAGCTGAACCGAGGACTATCCGTTGTTGACAGCTTTAAATTACTGAAGGAAGGAAGGGAGCTAACAGATGAGGAAGTTTTTCAGTCTTGTGCACTTGGTTGGTGTATTGAATGGGTATGGCTACAAAATGACTCCTGTTCACACAGCTTTTTCTTTTTCTCATTGATCACAAGTTTGACCCTTGTTTTTGTTTGAGTTTTGCAGCTTCAAGCATATTTTCTTGTTCTTGATGATATCATGGATGGCTCTCACACGCGTAGGGGTCAGCCCTGCTGGTTCAGACAACCAAAGGTGTGAGTTTTTAACAAGGGTTCACCTTTCCTTGTGCAGTTCTCTTTCTAATTGCTTTGAAAAATTCTAATATCCATATTGTTAATCCTAGATTGGCATGATTGCTGCGAATGATGGCATCATTCTTCGTAACCATATTCCGAGGATTCTCAAAAACCATTTTAGGGTGATGCCGTACTATGTGGATCTGCTGGATTTATTTAATGAGGTACTGTTGCGTTTGCATATAGTGTAGACCGGGATCAGTGAGTTGCTCTCGTCTTTTAAGTACTCACCTATCAACAATGTTGGTATGCAGGTGGAATTTCAAACCGCCCATGGACAAATGATTGATTTAATCACCACTCATGAAGGAGAGAAAGATCTATCAAAGTACTCCTTGGAAATGTAAGTGAAATTTGAGATGGTTTGGATTTTATATAATTTTGACCATCAGTATATTCACTTTGCTATTTTTGGTTCATGACACTGAAGTGGATATGTTATCATGCAGTCACCGGCGCATTGTTCAGTACAAAACTGCTTACTACTCATTTTATCTTCCAGTGAGTACAAACCCTGTTTATGGATTCATAAAATTTAGGGAATGTTTGTTTGTGCCAGAATTTAGTGATCTTCTTTGATAACTTAACATGATTTTGACCCATCTATGCACTCAGGTAGCATGTGCATTGGTAATGGCAGGCAAAAACGTTGAAAGCCATGCTGATGTGAAGAACATTCTCATTGAGATGGGAACTTATTTTCAAGTACAGGTATCTGTTGACTTCTCATGGAACTACTTCTGTTATTTTATTTCCAATGAACTGTAGGAATTTAGGCAAAAGTAAACAAGGACAGCTACAACATCATCTCCAAAGACAATCAATACTGATGTCTATGACTACCCTTTGTTTTCTTCCTTTCCTCTGTCTTTTAGGCAGTCAAACTAGCATACATCTTTCTAAATGATACTCTATTATTGTATTTTATAGGATGATTACTTGGATTGTTTTGGTGATCCTGAAGTGATTGGAAAGGTATGTTGTGGATCAATACTATTTAGCTTTCAGTCATTCTATTCTCTACCATCACACAGCCATGGGAGACCTAATTGCTGGTTGTTGAAACTATCAGGTTGGGACTGACATTCAAGACTTCAAGTGCTCTTGGATGGTTGTTAAAGCATTAGAACTTTCCAACGAGGAACAAAAGAAACTATTACATGTAAGCAAGAAATTTATTTCCCATATGTATTAGGAAGTTCTATGTCCCGATATCATGGCTGATCTTGACCACATGTATCTATGTTTTTGTTATATTACCAGGAGAACTATGGGAAAGACGATCAAGAGTGTATTGCAAAAGTGAAAGAGCTATACAACGTCCTTGATCTTCAGGTTAGGCTCCTGGTCTTCTCTTTCTGCTTTACATTTTAGTACCAACAGTTGTTCTCTATTTTCTTCTCTGGACTTGGAACCAATCCTTTAATCATATTGTGCTTTTCACTTGATGTTTGAAGGGTGTGTTTACGGAGTATGAGAGCAGCAGTTACGACAAGCTTACAAAATCCATTGAAGCTCATCCAAGTAAAGCAGTACAGGCTGTGTTGAAGTCATTCTTGGCAAAGATATACAAGAGGCAGAAGTAGAGACTGACATACCGAAGTAGCCTGGCTCATTTTCTAATAAAAGACTGCGAAAAAGAAAAATAAAAGAAAGATTGAAATGTATTTGTATCCCCATATCTTTTTGTTTTCCGCTTAGGCTCTTATGAAGAACTAACCAGCTATGCTGGTTAGGCCTAACTTTGCTAATTTGTGGAACTATTAATACAATACATTGTGTTATTAGCCAAAATTAGTACTTCGATTTCATTGAGAAACCATTTTGGTTCGTTCTATAACAAAGTGAAGGTTGCCTGCCTAATTTTTTTGGACAGTAATACTCAATTTCTATAAACCCTATTAGCCAACGACAGTTTTAGATTAAGTGCAATACAGATATTCTTGGACAATTATTGGATGGTTTTCATGGCATCAATTATAATCGGAACAAGAACATAAGAGGTGCCAGAAACAATGGAAACTAAATTAGTGGCTGGAATCTTCAGGGTAAGGTGTAACCACAAATTTACTGCTGCAAAAAAGGAGGTGGTTGAAACTTGAAGCCAAAAATACAGCTATTAGTGACTGCTGTCAAAATTTGTTGACATTTCACATTAAGAAATCTCTCTCTGTGTTGGGGGTGGGTAGAACGATAAATGTGAAGCACATTCATCACATTCTAATCTCACCCTTGTTCCTTGCCCTTGCTACAAGCCTGAGAGAAAAAAAAGAAAAAAAAATTGCTTGGCCATTTGGGGTTGAAATTCCGCCAATTCCAGAAATTAAATCTCCAGGTAACATAATTTTCTTGTTAAACATCATTTCTGTAACATTACTTTCCTCAAGTTCATTGATTTGGGCTTTTTTTCTTCTTGATCAATTTATGATAGCAATATAGAACAATAGCTGCAGTGACCTTACATTCACCTTATATCCATCATATGTATTTCATTAAGTTCTTACTTCTTTACATGACAAGAAGTCATTGGACTTATCACTGACTTCAACGTACATTGAACAAATGATGCACCAATGGTATTACCCAATTTAGATATGTGCACTTTTTCCCACGACGGGAACTGCTCATATTGTGAGTCCTTCTTGAAGTGTAATCCTTACAAAAGATCAGTCAAAATGAAAATCCTTTAGCAGACTTGGTTGCCCTCGTGATCATTTTAGGTATATATGGCAGAATGTATCTGTCAAGACAGTTCAAATTATCGAAAGGTTTCCCAGACGATTGATGTTTTACATAAGTAATCCTTGAAGGACCTGAATATGAAAAGTTTCCATTATTGAATTAAATTATACAAAGAGAAGAATACATTGAAGAATAATGGTTATTGTTTTTCTTTGGTAAAGTTTGAAGACAAAAATGGCTGAAAAGGTGGATAAAAAACTCCAAGGCCCAAGGGTGAAGTGCAAGGGTCCCAACCTAACCATACCAGAGTTTAGTTTGGAAGATTTCAAGAAGCATTCACACATTGCCACATCACCATCTGCAAAACCTCAAAGTGCAAGGTGGAAGAACTGCCTTTGCTCACCCACCACGCACGTCGGATCATTCCGTTGCAGACACCACAGGACTTCAATTCCCCGCGGAGGTTCTGTTGGCTCTAACCTCTCCAACTACGGGGAGCTGGCCGAGGCTCGTAAGTCAAGTCCCCTTCAGGACTCAGTTGAAGCTCAGTAACTTCATAATGTAGGGATCATTAAGCCTAGCTCCATCTTTTTCATACGAGTTGGGTGGCTGAGTAGCATGTTTCGATGAATTCAACTCTACAAGCACCAAAATGACATCCTCGATTTTGATGTGATGCAAGAGCATGTTATTGATTTGTTCTTGTATTTGGTCTCAATTTGAGTTCATTCTCAACTGCTAGCTAGCTTTTGATGCATATATCAAGTAATACTATATGATACTATCCAGACTTGCCTCTTGTATGAGGAATGTGACAGTGTGAGAAGTATTATTGTAAGAAGCCACGTACAAATTGTCTTATTCCTAAGAAACCACATGTATGTATCTACCAATTAATTAATATAAGGATGCTTCATGATGCATGTCATCCTCAGCAGTTTGATGCACGTATGAGAAATAATACATTTGATCGAGTTCAATCCTTGGATGTTTACTGAACCATAGCCTGCAGACAATCAAGTTTTTCTTTCCCTTGGCAAACTATTGAAATATACATGAAGAACATAAGGAATGGCAGGACTTGGGATATGATCTTCATAACATGAGTTGTTCGGCGAATTTTGATTCTTATATATTCTCATGTGGCAACATGTAGTAAAATTGAATTTGCCACTGCATTAAATTAAAATTTAAACGCCATGAATCCGATTATTCCGATCATATAAAAATTTTATTGTTTCCTGTAAAATGTAAGATGGTAACATTTAATTCACAAACTTTGAAAAAAATTCTAAAGGTTATCAAATGTAAACAATTCGGCCGTTGTGAGAAATTTTCCCATGTGCAGGCAAATAGAATCTCGATTGTTTTCCCCCTTGTCCATGTGTCAAATACGTATTGGGCAGTCAGACCAGGTGACAAAGCTTACATAGCTAGTTTGGCCCTAGCATGGAAAAATTCTTGCATTTCTCTTGCTCTGGGAGGACTATAAACACGCATGAATTAATAAAAGAACTAGTTATAATAACACATTACACATGTCGAATGTCAACATACTAATTAATAAAGACACGGAAGGAGACGGGAAATTGGAGAGTGAAGATTTCCTCCCCTAATTATAAATGTACACAGAGGGTAATGATTATTGGCCTTAAATACCACCTACCATGAAGTGGCGTTACTCTATTTTCCTTTCTTGCCTTCTTGGAGTGTACTATCATTTGTGGTAGCAGTTGACGTGGACCTACACATAGGAATTTGCATATTAACATAGAAATACCTCAATATAATAAGGCCTCCCAGGCCCCAGCATTGTCCAATAAAAGAATTGTAAGTTTGTTAATCAAACTGGTCTTGGATGAATTTTAAAAGCAATTGAAAATAGGCTCTTTTTCTCTTCTCGTATGTAAGTGTGTTTTTGTCAAAATTTGAAAAGCGAGTTTAAACATTTCATTAGGCCTTAATTAAAGCCCCATAGCATTGCTCGATAAAAGAATTGTAATAAAATAGATTGAATAGATCTATGGTGAGTTATAGAAGCACTTAAAAAGTAGAAAGTAATATTTCCTCGCATCAAAATGTTTTGGCAAATTTCAAAACCATTTTGAGACATTTCAGAAGTGTTCCTTTTTCTCTAGTGATAACCCCTTGAATTTCTTTGTCAATTTTTTGTTGGTAACAATAGTGGGAACTCTTGAAAATTGTTTCTAAAATACGGCAATCATACCACGTGACGGTGCGGTTGTTCAATCAAAATCCAAACAAAATTATTCTTAGACCGTCCTATTCTTATTCCAAATTAACCCTACTTTTTAAAAAGCAAATACCCAAAACACCCCTTACATGACACTGATTGGTCAGCCCTTGCATACACGTATGCAAGACTTTCTCACTCTAGAATTATTCCATTCCCTTTTTTTTTTTTTGTCTTTCTAAATGTACCTAGCAAATTTATTTTTTTATAAATATTTTTAATTAAACCACCTAATTTCCCAAATTGCCCTTATCTTCTACCCAACAAAGAAGAACCACCAATAGAAGAGAGGAAGATGTTGTTGGGTGTGTTTTCTGGGAACTTCTGAAATTGAAGAAGAACCACCAATAGAAGAGAATTACAGATGGCCAAGGGAAGAGGATTTGGAAGTTATATTCCTCAGTAATATACTTCTCGTAGTTTTATATGAATTGAATAACTTAATTCTAAACAACTTTGATGTTCAGAGCAAAACAACAAATCATTGGATAAGGGGAACGCACGATGTTACAAATGGAAATTGTTTGATGATATGCCGTCATATCTTCCAAGTCCTTGGGATTATTTTGCTACATATAAAGGCATGGATAAAGTTGATGATAACTGGGGAAAACAATTGGTGATGGCCGATCAAATTGATACTGTCAATGGCAATGGTAGCAGTTATCCGATGGAGACCACAACAGCTGAATATGAAAGCAATAAGGAAGCACTTCTTCTTGAGGACACTGGAGAAGTTGAAAGATATGGTGAATGTGTTTTCTCAAGTAACGTAGTATGCTGGCCCTAGATTAAATGTCCTTAGTGCTATGTCAATAACATATTTAGGGCATTTTAGCTATTTTAGTTGACATATGTCTTTGCACTCCTCAGGCTTGTGGCAAACTGGCCACCGACAATGCAAATAGTCAGGCTCATATCTCAAGATCACATGAATAACAAGTTAGTGTTTTTTGGTTCAGTGAAACTTTCCCTCTTGTATTTTATCTATATATATATATATATATATATCATCCAGTCGAGGTGTTTGTCTCTGAGTTTTCCTGATTATTCCGAGTTATTATATTATTTCAGGCAATATGTGGGAAGGGCAGACTTTCAAGTATTTTGGGCAATGAATCAGCATGGATTTCTTGGGCAGTTGTAAGAAAAGAAGCTTGTAAGCTCTCTCTCTCTCTCTCTCTCTCTCTCTCTCTCTCTCTCTCTCTCTCTCTGTGATAGTTCCTTTCTGTTAACCCCAGTGAACATATTCCAATGTGAGTGTACATGAAATTTTGAGCTTTTCATTACATTATGGACCTTTTCTTCTCTTTTTTTGTTTTTCTCAGAGCTGAAAATAATAATTTGAAGAGAGAAAAGGAAGCATTGGAGAGAGAACAGAAGCATTGGAGGATAAATTGAAGGCAGAGAGACTTGAAAGTTTTGTAAGATGAGGGTATTTTAGAGAATTTAGCTGGGTTTAATTAAATATTATTTGATATAAATAATTTACTGGGTACATTTAGAAAGACCCTATGTTCTAATATTCTCTAAAAGAATTCCACAAGATTGTTCATATCTATCTTGAGCAAAACTATTGCTCAAAGTCTCTTCTCGCTCTCGTCTCTTAGTGGTGACGGTGGTGGGTTAGGGTTTCTTTTGCTTCGTTGACTTACGGGCAAAGGTTACAGTTGTTCTTTGTCTTGCGTTCGGGCTCAGCGCATGTCAGATCTGGTGTCTTTGGTGTGGAAAGGGTTGTTAACGGTGGGGGCTGGGGTTTGTAGAATGGAGGACGAATTGGGGGGTCTTATTAAACGTTTGGTCTTAACAGAGGAGGAGGCGAAGGAAATCATTCTTCCTAATGGCCCGGAGCAGTGGAGATCTCGTAAGTTTCTACTCGTTGGGCGGCTGTTGACGAGTAAGAAGTATAGCATGGAAGCATTGATCGGGACGATGAAGGCTCTCTGGACACCCAAGAAACATGTGGGGGAGAGAAGTAGGGTTATGGCGGTGGCCCTTGAGGGGAGTGACAGAGTGGTGTTCTCGTTCTCACATGAATACGATCGGAACCGGGTTCTGTGGGGCTGTCCTTGGCACTTTAACAAGTCCTTATTTGCTGTGGCGGCTAGCGATGGGCTGGATGATCTGCTCCAGATTCCATTAAAGTGGCAGTTCTTCTGGATACGGGCTTGGGGTATTCCGCCACTTTACATGGAAAAGGAGACGGGGATAAGGATAGGTAATGCAGTAGGACGGTTTGTGCGCATGGAGGATCCAGAACATGGAGTTTATCTGGGTACGAGTTTGAAGGTTCGGGTTCTCATTGATACTGATTTACCTTTACGAAGAGTAGCACATGTTAGACTCCCAGGGCTGAGTAAGGGCTCTTGTTTCGAGCTTGATTATCTGAAGCTTCCTTTGTTCTGTTATTACTGTGGAGTACTCCATCATGACTCGAACAGTTGTGAGCTTCATAAAAATGGGGTGATACGCGAAAAACAATTTGATTTCCTGCTCTGTGCGGAGAAGAAGGATCGGTGGTTGGCGGAGAAGGAAGCTCGTGAGCGGGAGGCAGCGTTGGAAAACCTGGTTCGGAATGGACGACGGTTTGGGATCTTAGAAAAAGGTAAGGGCGGGTGGTTGATGCAGGTGTCGGAGTTCCCTCTTTCTGGGATGGTTCGGAATAGGGAGGAATGGGAGGCGTTGGATGGTACGGCGGGTGTTGAAAATGCTATGGACCTTGACCGGGGTTCGACGGAGGGGGACGACAGACGACAACTCAAACGACGCTGCCAGAGGACTGTGGTGGTGGCGGAGTCTTCTTCGGGGCTGTTTCCTTTTCAGGCTCCTTGTATTAATGTTGATGGGGATTCTGCAGAGTCATTTAATGAAATTGGTATCTCCAAGGATCTTATTACGGGTAATATGGCGGTGATGGAGGATAGCCAGTTGGGGTCCAAGATGTTTGGTAGAGAAATTATTATCCCACCTTTTACGAGGGTTGATGAGCAGTGTTTAGTGCTAGGTGGGGCGTCTACGGAGGCTGGGCCACCTGGTTTTGATTTGAATAAGCCAATGTTGAAAGGGAGCAGGTGGACCCCGCTATAGTTGAGGTGGTTGCTGATTTGGACTTTTTGGGTCAGAAGAGGGGTACTGGCCTTTTGGATGGGTTAGGAAGTAGTATAAGGGGGTCTGCTGTGGCTGGGCTGTCCTCCAATTCGGTGAAGCCAGTAACAAAAATGAAGGGAGTGAAGCGGGGCTTTGTTGTGGGGGGGCGTAGAGGGAAAGGTCTGGGTAGAGGTGGGGTGACACAGAAGTCTACTATTTTGAGCTGTGAACGTGCTCCCGAACGTTCGACCGTGATGGGTCCGGCTTCGACCCATCACGAGTCATGAATATTTTGTGTTGGAACTGCCAAGGGATTGGGAACCCTTGGATAGTTACCGGGCTTACAGGGATAATTTCCCTAAACCTTCCCAAGTTAATTTTTCTTAGTGAAACTCGGTGTACGGAGGAGGACATTTCTGGGCTTAGAAAACGAATAGGTTGGAAGAATGCTCTGGTGGTTAGTTGTCGTTTTGTCCAGAAAGGGAAAGGGAAAGGGGTTAGTCGTGCTGGGGGTCTGTGTCTTTTGTGGAATGAGGATATTAAGGTGTCGCTGCAGTCCTATTCTGAGAATCATATTGATGTGCTTATTGGTGAGGTCGGGGATCCTAAACGGTGGAGGTTTACTGGGGTTTATGGTCACCCAAAGGCGGAGGACCGGATTCGGACGTGGAATCTTTTGCGTCATTTGAGTCTTCAAGGGAATCTTCCATGGGTGGTGGGTGGTGATTATAATGAGATTAATTCTCGAGTGGATAAGTTGGGTGGTGCTTTGAGGAATTTCAGGCAAATGAATGATATGCAGGATGCTCTTAATTTCTGTGAGCTGGGGGATGTTAAATTTGTTGGTCCTCAGTTCACGTGGAGTGGGATTCGTGGTGGGCAACTGGTAAAAGTTAGGTTAGATAGGTTTACGTGTTCGTCTGCATGGAGGGATATTTTTCCAGTGTCCAGGGTTCGTCACCTTGATCCTAGTGCCTCTGATCATCTTCCTATTCTACTGGAGGTCAGGGAGCAAAAGAAACAGAGGAAAAAAAGGAAAAAGAGATTTAGATTTGAGGAGGCTTGGTTGTTGGACGATAAATGCAAGGGGATGGTTGAGAGGTGTTGGGTCAGTACAACAGGGGTGGGTTCCTTTCAAAAATTATGGAATAGATTGGAGAGAACAAGGGAGACGTTGGAGTGTTGGAGTGTAGAAAGTTTTGGGAATATAAAAAAGGATATTGATAAGGTGAGAAGTCAACTTGCTACTTTTTATGATGGGTCCTTGTCGACATCATTTGATCATAATAAGGCTGTCCTTCAGTCTAAGTTAAATGATTTATTGCACCAAGAGCATGTATTCTGGCGTCAACGGGCGAAGATCTTCTGGTTGAAGGATGGGGACTTAAATACAAGGTTTTTTCATCAGCGTGCTAAGAACAGGAGAAAAAAGAATTCTATCACAGGGTTGTTTAATAATGATGGGGTCTGGTGTTCCCGGGATGACGAACTGGAAACTATTGTCTTGGACTATTTTCGAGATATCTTTTCGTCGACTTTGCCTGGAGAGTTCTGGAATATTCTAGAAGCCGTATCGGTGGGTGTGTCAGAGGAGGATAATTTGGCTCTTACAAAACCGTTTGAGAAGGAAGAGGTGTGGACAGCGCTCAAATGCATGCATCCCTCGAAATCTCCGGGGCCAGATGGTTTTGCTCCGTGTTTCTATCAGTCTTTCTGGGAGTTGATTGGGGATGATGTGGTGGGGGCAATCAGGGAGTTTTTCGTCTCGGACCGGTGTATGAAGACGGTGAACAAGACTTTGGTGGCCCTAATTCCTAAAGTTGACGTTCCTCAGGCTATGTCTCAGATTCGGCCCATTAGCCTTTGCAACGTGGTCTACAAGATCGGCTCAAAGGTCCTCGCAAACAGATTAAAACCATTTCTGGAGGATTTGATCTCACCGTACCAAAGTGCGTTCGTGCCTGGTCGACTAATTTCTGATAATTCGTTAATGGCGTTCGAGATTTCGCATTGTTTGAAGAGGAGGAGGAGTGGAAAAGTTGGGCTATGTGCATTGAAGCTTGACATGAGTAAGGCGTATGATAGGGTTGAGTGGACCTTTTTGGAGGCTGTGATGGTGAGGATGGGTTTCGGGTCAGTTTGGGTGAAGTGGATCATGAGCTGTGTTTCCACGGTTTCCTATTCTTTCATCATCAATGGGGATCCTAGGGGTTTGGTCATCCCGTCGAGGGGATTACGACAAGGGGATTCTATATCTCCATATCTCTTCTTACTATGTGCCGAGGTTCTTTCTCGATGTCTTTTGCAGGCGGAAGTGAGGCAGGTTCTTCAGGGGGTTAGGATTTGCAAGGAGGCTCCTAGCATTAGCCATTTATTTTTTGCGGATGATTCTTTTATTTTCTTCAAAGCGGGGAGGAAGCAATGTGAAGCTTTGAAATGTATTTTGGTGGAATACGAGAGGGCTTCCGGTCAGCAAGTTAATTTTATGAAGAGTAGTATTTCTTTTAGCAAGAATGTGCACATGGTTATGCAGGAGGGGATTGCCGCGATTTTAGGAGTTACTAGAGTAGAGAAACATGATAAATATTTGGGACTGCCTACAGAGCTAAGTTATTCTAAGGAGGAGGCTTTTGGCTTTTTGAACGAAAAAATTCGGAATCGTACCCAGGGTTGGAGGGAGAAGACTCTCAGTATTGCTGGTAAAGAGATTTTGATTAAAGCAGTTGCTCAGGCCATTCCATCTTACGTGATGAGCTGTTTCGAGCTTCCTAAACATCTTTGTTCGGAAATGCATAGATTGATGGCTAAGTTTTGGTGGGGGGATGAGAATGACTCTAGAAAGATTCACTGGATGGCTTGGGAGAAGCTTTGTCACCCGAAGAAGGAAGGAGGCTTAGGATTCAGAAACATGGTGGTCTTTAACCTGGCACTTTTGGCGAAACAGGGTTGGCGTATTATCCAGCAACCAACGTCAATTATTGCAAGGCTTTTAAAAGCCAAGTACTTTCCTCACTGTTCCTTCATGGCTGCAACACTAAAAGGTGGAGAATCTTACACGTGGAGGAGTATTGTGGCTGGTAGGGAGGTTCTGAAATTGGGGCTGCGGTATCAGGTAGGGAACGGTCAAAATATCTTAGTGTGGAAAGACCCGTGGGTCCCGCAGCCAAGTCATTTTAGACCTTATTCTCCAATGAGGGCGGGTACAGAGGAGTTGAGGGTGATGGATCTGATTGATGATGACACTAATGAATGAGATTTGGAGCTTCTGAGGGGGTTGTTTACGGAGGGTGAGATTGAGAAAATTGCATGCATTCCTTTAAGTTTGCGTGGGGCACAGGATCGTCTCATCTGGCATTTTGATAAAAAAGGCATATACAGTGTTCGTAGTGGGTACCATGTGTTTAATAGTTTAATGGGCAAAGAGGACAAGGCCTCCACCTCTTGGAATAGGTGCGGCAAAGTGAACCATAAATATTGGGTGGTGGTGTGGGGGGCCCGCGTGCCTCCAAAGGTGAAGTCCTTTGTTTGGCGTTTATTGCATGATATCTTGCCTACAAAGTCTGCTCTTTTGAGGAGGAAAGTGAGGGTGGAGGACCCACTTTGTCTTTTCTGCAAGGATGGATTGGAAACAGGTACACATGTCTTTAAATTATGTCATGCACTTCATTGTTTTTGGATTTTTGGCCCTTTGAAATTAAATACTATATCACACCCAGCGGGTAATGTGGTGGATTGGGTAATGGAGGTGCTAGATGTTCTAACGGTGGATCAAAGGGACTATTTTCTCATGGGTCTTTGGGCAGTCTGGACTTAGAGGAATAATATTCTGTGGAAGGGGGCCAATTTTCAACCCATGAATCTGATACAATGGACGATGAGGTTGTTGGAGGATTTTCAAAACTACCATCCTAAAGCAGTTAAGAAAAAGAGCAGGCCAAAGGTTAAGTGGCAATGTCCTCCGAGTGGAAGACTTAAAATTAATGTTGATGGGGCGTATTGCTTGGAGGATGGTCGTGGAGGTATTGGAATAGTGGTGAGGGATGATTCTGGCATGGGTATTGCTGCTTTGGCTAGACCTTTTGTACATGCACACTCGGTTCTAAATATGAAAGCGGAGGCGTGTAGAGCTGGTCTACTTCTTGGTATTTACCAAGGTTGGGCTGACATTGACATTGAAAGCGACTCTGCCATCCTGATTGCTGCTCTTAAGAGTGAGGAGAAGAATTTCTCGGAAGTAAGTCGAGTTATGGATGATTGTAAAGAATATTTTGACGCTTTCCAATCCATTCGAATCCGACATATTTACTGTGAAGCAAATGGTGTTGCAAATAGGCTTGCACATCTTGCTAGTAGTTGTTCCGTTGATGAGGTTTGGTTAGGGGAGACACCTGCTATAATACAGGATGTTCTCTATGAGGATTATTGTTATTGTCTATCTGTAGCTCGGGGTATAGGTGCTATGTCCCCCCCGATGCAAAATTTTACTATTAATATAATAAATGGAACCAGGCGTGGGGCTGAGCCTCCCAGCTAGGCTGGGTTCCAAACCCCTTTCAAAAAAAAAAGAAAAAAGAAAGACCCTTTATTTTTTTTTTGGTGAACAATTATTCTATCCCTTTGGAAAGTGGAAATAGGGATGGTAAAAATCCCCAGCGGGGCGGAGCTCCATTGGATACCCTCCCCTAATGGGGGGAGAATTCGGGGACAAATGGGGAATGGGGATGGGGATCTCCAATCCCCGCTATCTAAGATTGGGGATGGGGCGGGGATGGTATTGTGATCCCCATCCCCAAACCCGCCCCAATAATATATACATATATTTAACTTATATATTTTTAATTTATTTTTTATAATATAAATCACAAATATATACATTTACTACTTTACTTTAATAGCTACAGTTTTACTTTAATGGTGTTTTGACTTTTGCACTCACTGAATTATGATTTATGAATTTAATCATATTTTAAATTTATTTGTTCTAGATTTTGATTTTAAAAAAGACAATATGAGAAAAAATTATTTTATTTATTAAATTCTTATTGGGGATTTGGGGCGGGTTTGGAGGCTTAGTCCCCAATGGGGATGGGGACGGGGAATCCCCAACATATTTTTATTGGGGATTGGGGCGGGGATGGGGGTAGAAAATGACCCCAGGAATGGGGATGGTATTGTGATCCCCATCCCCAACCCGCTCCATTGCCATCCCTAAGTGGAAACAACAGCAAAGGCCCAGAAGATTCACCAAAAACATTAGATTTCCTCACACCAAATTGGGTGAAACATGCAAACAAAGCCCAAATCTGAGAAACTTGGGCTACATGTAAGCAAAATCCTTATTTAAAGCCGAGATGAGCTAAAGAATCCACCTGAGATGAAACCCCAGTCCACAAGGGCAAGACCGTAACTTTCATAAGATCATAAACTTGAGAGTTCGTTAGCCTTTGCTTTGCTCATCTTCATTGTTGCTCACCGCCTTCAACCCCAACCCCAACTCCACATCCTCTATTTCTCCTTCAATTTTCGAATTCCACACCATTAGGGCTACGCTTAGGGTTTCGCACTCATAACCAAACCGCTCGAAAAGGGTTCGCCGGTTTCGGGATTTGCAGCGGCTGTTCAGCTTCAAAGGAGGAGTCTTTATCCGGTAAGGAGTTTTGGGTTTGGATTCTGATTCTGATTCGTACCCACCTAAAAAAGATTGATACTTTGGAATTTCCAGTCTTCTTTTTCCTTGTATAATTTGAACCTTGGATTCTTTAACTTGAATTGATCATTGTCCTGATGTAAATTTTGAAAGATTGCAACTTTTCTTTGCATAGGGAAGGGTTTTGCATAGGTTTAATATGTATAATTGGTTTGATAATTTCACCAGTTTAGGCAATTTCCCATGAATAAGCTGATTAAATATCAATTAATGTAAGTAAGCTAGCATATTATGTGGTTTAGATGAAACAATGGTGGTTGGAGTTGAGAGTTTTGAATTAGAAGCCAAAGCCAGGAAGTCATTGCTCAATAATATGCGCACTTGGACGGTAGTTTATACAAAAATAGTTTTCGACTTTATGTTGCGAAATAGAAGCAGAGTCGATTTGAAGGTCTATTCTTTACTGAGGAACAGAAGAGTTGCTTTTGACACGCTAAAGTGTTTGAAGAATTATCAGGAGGAAGTTGCAATTGGGGAGATTGTTTCGCATTTTTTTTATATTATATATATATATATATATATATATATATATATATATATATATATATATATATGCATATAAGTAGGTGTTGATTGTTTTATAGTCGTAATGTGCAAAGACTTGTGTTTTTCAGGTGGTTGTTATTATCAAGATGGTGGTGCTTACTGCAGCAACTGCAATTGCTAGCTCACCTCTACTGCCAGCAGGTATTTCATAAGTAACCATTTTTAAGGTTCCGTGATTTAATTGATGATAAGTTTGTGCTACCATTTCTAATAGTTGTAAAGTGAGGATTTGCTGTTTGACTGAGTAGGAATGTAAGAAATGTGGACTAGATTTTTTTTGTCAATTCAATTACATGCTCATGGCGGATATTTCACTGGATGAAACTTCTCTTGGAAGAACTTCTTCCAGAACTGTATTGGTGGTTGGAATTGTTTTCACTAGGATTTTCAGTTTTATAATAATTGCGTTTTGATTTTTAGAATGATGTATGATTGTTATGATGCTTCTTTGCATATGGTAGGGTCAGTGGGTCAACAGGGCAGACGAGCTGGGGTTTATGGGTCCGGTCCAAGAAGAGTTTGTGTGGATAGAAGTGTGGTACGCTCTGACATTAGACCAGTGGGGCTTGGCACACGGTTATCACTTGAGAGAAGAAAACCATTATCACCAATCACGGGGTCTCGTCGAACGCAGTCTGCTTCTGTAATATGTGCTTCTTCTTTGGTTAGTTTTCTACTGGATGTCCTATATCATTTCTACATCTTTCCTTGTCCATGTGTGACAATAGTTTATATCCTTTGGATGTGGGTTTGTTTTCTTTTAACATCAGCCCTTTTTATATAGGCTGTAGTTTGAGAGAAACTAGACAGACCTATCTAAAACTTAATTTATAGTTCGGAAATATACAAGGAAAAGCATGCTTTGTTTTGAGTTCAGGCCCTTAAAAGAGGAACTCAAAGACTGATAAAATGCTATATGTTATTGAATGAGGCAGATAGATCAAAACCTTCTCCTTTTGTTGTCCAGCCTAATTACTTTGTTCTTCCTATAAACCTACTTGTAAAATAAATGTTGCCGAAGTTTAGTATTAGCTGCCACTGGACTTGGTGGGCTCCTGGTGTGGATGTTTCTCTCAGTGAAGCAATTCATCCATATAGCTGAAGCAAAAGCAAAGTTGGGTTGAATCTTGCAGTAACAAAATGTCCTTAAAATGTCATCAATGTCATCATCGAGGGTGATTCACGAGAGCTAATTGCTATTTGGATCAGCCTGGTTAACATCTACTATTGTATGTATTTTGCCTGAGCCTATATGGCTGTATATTTTTGCAATTTCCTTCTGGTGATTGGAAGGAACTGTAAGAATATTGACCACACAGCCTAAGCCAATAGGTTTAACCCTCATTCCTTTTTAAAAGGGTTGCGAGGGAAGACGCGTGTGTGCTTTTTGAAAATAACTTTTACTTCAGTAGGGTTATTGGCTCCAATCTCAATTAATCACCTTCTTTGCTTTGTTTTTTCTTTTTCACTTTTTTTGCAAAAAAATTTTATAGTTTGTAGTTGTATTGTGTGTTTTGTAGCTTCTGGTTGTTCATGACCTTGCAATACATGTCAGGAAGTTGCTATGCTTAAAGATGCTTAAAAAGTATATGTGATGACAAAGTAATACACACTTTTGTTGTCTTCTCTTCTAAAACTGATTGCCAACTTCAAAACATATCTTGATTTTGCTCCAATATTTGCAGAATGCCAGATGCGGTGCAGAGCAAACGCAAACTGTTACACGTGAGGCTCCAACAATTACACATCTTCCTGGTAAGAGCAGACACGTAGTGTTAGCTGCCTATACAGTGGTGTCAAGAACCTGGTTTTGAAACTTTGGAGATGAGTTTGTTTTCTTCGTTTTGTATTGTGTCAAGGTCTTGATCTTGATGTTTGATGGTTACTTGAAATTCCCTTGGAACTGCTGTTTTGTGTATTCCATTTCCTTCTTGATATTCTCTAGTTCGTCAAATATCACATAACAGTTTAATGAAATTACAGGCAAGGAAAAATCTCCGCTGCTTGATGATGGCGGAACAGGATTCCCTCCCAGAGATGATGGTGGTGGTGGTGGCGGTGGGGGTGGTGGTGGAGGCAACTGGTCGGGAGGCTTCGCGTTTTTTGGATTTCTTCTTTTCCTCAGCTTTCTAAAGGATAAAGAAAGTGAAGGTTCTTATCGAGAAAATAGAAAAAGGTCTTCATATTGAACTTTAGTTTAAGGTTCCTCGACTTCCTTCAGCTATATTTTTCACTATTGAATAATAATTTTAACTTAAATACCTACAAAAAAAGGTCAGTTTGATATTGTGCTTGCCAACTTTGGGCATCAACTCATCAACAAGACTTGTATTCTTTACTTGAAATATTGAATCAGTGTAGCATCTGCAATTCTTTTTTTCTTTTTTTTTGGCAAATGAAATTTCCTATGTGAGTTCAAAGAACATAATGGAAAGAACTTTGGGTATTCTACAGTCCGGTGCTGACATTCAAGCCAAATACATTTGAAGACTTAAGCCAAATACACTGCCGAGGATCATGCCTCGGCAAAAGCCTTCTATAAAAACACAAAATAAAAAGAGATGTGATGAATCGGGCGTGGGCAAAAGTCTGTTCTAAAACATAAAACAAGGTCAACAAAATTAGGGCTTCAAATAGGCTCGATATAACTCGTGTTCGACTCGTATGTGGCTCGATTTTAGCTTGTTCGGCTTGTGTTCTAATGAGCCGAGTTTGAGCTCAATATTAAGCTTGACAAAAAAACGAGCTGAGCTTGAACAAGGATATATTCGGCTCGTCTAATTCGTGAGTAGCTCGTATTTTTCATGATTAATTTGAGCTTGTTAAAATTCGACTCGTTTATTAAAGCTCGACTCATCCAAATATTTGTACCAAAATAAGATCCCAAATGACGTGGTACATGCCATATCATCACTTATAATTTCCACATGGTATATGTTCTATGCAAAATTATAATTTTCTTAAAGAGGAAATAAACAAAGATTGGGTTCTTCTTCAGTAGTATTTTTCTTAAAGGCTTGGAATCTACGTCTTGAACCTCTTGATTGGGTTCTTCTCACCAAAGATGGACCGGGGAAATTGAAGCTTTGGATGGGGCTTTACTGCCTACCAAAGGTTCTGATGAGTTCAGGCCTTTCGTTCGCCGCCTCTCGGAGTTCAAGTTCTGGTATTCCATCACAAAGGCTTTCATTATTGCATTTATCATGACCTTTATCTTTGTGGCCTGTTTTCTGGCCAATATTGAAATGTTATTGGATTATGCTATTTGTCCTCACAATGAAACGACAGATCCTACACATGATCAAATATAAATATGTCCCATTTGATATTCGAAAGCGGAGATGCACTGGAAAGAAGTAACCTGGATAGAAATGGCTTTTCTACAACTCTAAACTCAAGTCAAGAAAATATTTGCCAGTGTGTGGATATTAGGGTTTTGAAATAAAACATTATATTAGATCCTCAAAGAAATTAATTTTATTTACACATTAGAAATTAGCAAGTCAAAATAGATTATGTGGCAGCTACCACGTCATTTGGGATTCATATTTAGTATATTTTTTTGGGATCTGTAGCACTACTCCATGAAAATTTATAGTATAAATAAAAATAAAATTTTTATGATCTCAAATTTTTTATTCTTTTTGTTATCTTCCTTTTCAATTAGAAGAGAATCAATTCTCAAAAAAAAAAAATTAGAAGAGAATCTAAGAATTTAAGTAAAATATAATACTATAATCAAATTTAGATTATTATTTTAAATTTTCTTTCTTCCTTTTTTATCTTTTAAATTTAAAGTTAAATGAGTCAAGCTGAGCCTATTCAAGCTCGAGCTCGTCCAATAAATCGAGTCGAGCCGAGCTTGAGCATGGAAAAAAAAATTCAAGCTTTAGCCCTGGTCGAGCTCGATAAAAAGTAAATGAGCTGAACATGATCACCTTGGTCTTCGCTCCGACTCGACTCATTTGCACCCCTAATAAAAATCTAAATTTAAAAAAAAAAAAAAAAACCTTATATTGTTCTCTCCCAAAAAAAAAAAAAGGAATAGAAAATACTTGATATACACGTCTCATGCTTCGTAAAACCCTCTATACCCTAGCCTCAGTTTCTCTCTGTAGTCTTCTGCGTTTGGGGTTTTCTTCTTCAGAGGTAAATCAGGTAATGTAAAATATTCAAACCTTCCATCAGCGTTGCACTAATTCTTTCTATATGGCATGATAAAAGCCGCAAAATGTTTCATCGATCAGCTGATTATATTAGAAATATTGTATGATTCAAAGCTTTCACTGCTCAGTTTTCTCCCCACTTATCAATGTATTGTATATAGTGAATCTGAAACTAGATTATTGAATTTACTGGCTAGCTGAAACAGGTCTAATGTTTATTAGATCATGCTTTTGATGGGGGAGTATTGTATGACTGGGATTGAAACAAAGAGAGACATCAGGGTTCTTGCATAATATACTTTACTATTATTTAATTAAGCTATATCAATGGTCGTCTGTGTTTTCAGCTAATCTATATCGAGTGGGAATGTTGACTGCTGCAACTGCAAATACAATTGCTAACTCACCACCATTGCCAATAGGTACTGTCTGAGTATCCACCATTCATTTTTTTAGTACTTGTAGGAAGTGTAGACTTGAATTTTCTGTCAAGCTAATACGGTTGCATACTCATATATGACTGCGAATACATAAATAGGATCGATGACTTACGAAGGAACTGGTTTGTTTTTGTAGGTTGGTCTGGCCTATTGCTCTTTCCTTGTGCCTATTTCGCTTTACGGGGTTCATTTACAGGTACAACAACAGGCTCTCTTGGAAGAATTTCTTCCATTAAAGTGTGGGTGGTTGGAATGTGGTTTTACTCTGATTTTCAGTTTGCTGATATATGAGATATGAGTACTGTATGATGTTTCTTTGTATGCAGTAGGTTCAGCAGGTCAAAGACATAGACAAGCTGGGCTTTATGGGTCTGGTTCAAGAAGAGCTTGTGTTGATAGAAGCGTGGTACATTTTCAGATGAGACCGGTGGGGATTGGTGGAGGGTTGTCACTTGAGACAAGAAAACCAATCACACCAATCGTGGGGTCTAGTCGAATGCAGTCTGCTTCTGTAATATGTGCTTCTGCTTTGGTCAGTTTGTTCTCATTTTCTGTATCATCTCTTTTTGAAAATGCTTTTTACTTCATTAAGTAGGATTGTTGATTGGCTTCAATATCTCCTGGAATTAGTCATACCTTTTACAAATATACTGATGCTCATTTTGGTGCAACTCTAGTTGTATTGCAATAAACATGCTACATATGGACTAGCTTTGCCTTTAGATGTATTACATTTTTTGTCTTGATTTTGCTACGCTTTTGGCAGAATGCCAGATGTGCTACAGCACTACAAACCAAACCTGTTACACACCAGGCTCCAACAATCACAAGTCTTCCCCGTAAGAGCAAATACTTATTGTTAATTGCATATCTGGTGGCATTGAAAAAGCTGGTTTTCTAAATTTGGAGAACAGAATGTATTTCTTGTCTTCTTTATTTTGTAGTAGATAGACCTTTTCCAGTAAATTTCAGAAAATTCACATAATAGTTGATGAAATTACAGAGAAGAGGAATTCCCTGCAACATAAGCTTGATGATAGTGGTAAACCGCCTCGTAACAAGGGAAATGATGACGGTGGTGGTAATAATGGGAGGGGTCGACCTCCAAACAACGGAGGATCAGAAGGCTTCATTTTTTTCGGCTTTCTTCTTTTCCTGAGCTACTTGAAGGATTTAGAAAACGAGGATTCTTATCGAGAAAACCTGAGCTACTTGAAGGATTTAGAAAACGAGGGTTCTTATCGAGAAAAAAAGACAGGAGGTCATGGTCATTGAAAGATTTGAGAGCACATATCATGGAGACTTTTGTAGTTTAAGGTTTCTTTCGGTTGTATGTATAATATATTATAACAGAGTTAATGAAGAATTCACAATTGTATGATTCAAATATCTCAATTGTATGATATTTTTTGAATGCTTAGAGTCTGGTGAGTATGTCTCAAAGAAGTTGGAGACAAAAAGTATTGAAAACAAGCCTAAATCATTGTAAACTCCCAAACTCTTCCGCTCACTATCAAGGAGCAGCTCTAGAGTTCGTTGTTCAATTTTTGCAGAATCTGAAATAATGGGTTCAACACTGACACGATTGAAGCTGTGGGATGAGAAACTCTACAAGGATTTGAAGTACGAAAAGGAAGCCATGAAATCAGATAAGAGCAATCCCCATGCAGAAACCAAGAAAGAGGAGGATCAGATCATAAACGGTAAACGCCAAAATTAAGGTTTTCCAAGAGAGTGCTGAAAACAACTCTAAGAAAATTACTGAATTGAGAGACAAACAGTTGCTTCCCAAACTAGTTGAGCAGCTAGATGGGATGATGGAAAACTGGAAACTCTGACATTGCTTTTATGAAACCCTAAAGAAAGATTGGAAAATTATACAATGTGTTAACGTATAACATGCATACAATTGCCTTAAAAGTGGTAAAATGAGTCATCAAAATAGTAATATTAGTCCTCAAAGTGGTAACATGAGTTCTTGTGGTAAATTTTCTTAGTTTACCATATGAGTCCTCAAAATAGTAATATTAGTCTTCAAAGTGGTAACATGAGTCCTTAAAGTGGTAAAAATAGTTGATGTATGAGAAATGTTAACATACCATAGCTTTACCCAAGAAGATTATGTCTCAGATAAAAGAACCCCCCCCCCCCATATGAGTCCTCAAAATAGTAATATTAGTCTTCAAAGTGGTAACATGAGTCCTTAAAGTGGTAAAAATAGTTGATGTATGAGAAATGTTAACATACCATAGCTTTACCTAAGAAGATTATGTCTCAGATAAAAGAACCCCCCCCCCCCCCCCCCCCCCCCCCCAATTAACTCTGCGATGACATGCACCGAGAAGCTACTAAAACGCTAAAAGAAAAGCTTCACAATTAGTGCCCTAGTTTACTTTATCTATATCCCTACAAAGAGCATACGTTGAAGTTCTTTATTGTTGGCTCTCAAAGAATGGCCCACCAACATTAGTTAGCGACAATAATGGTGATTGGTTAGGTTTCCTAAAAATTCTGGAAAGTAATACAAAGACGGTGACTAGTGAGATGAATAGGTTTCGGAAAGATGTTGAAGCCCTGTTAGCTCAACAGAGGAAGGACCGAAGGAGCATTACAAAAACATGGAGATCAAGCGACTTGAGAATATAGTCAAGCATAGAGAGGAACGGATTTCGGAACTTGAGAATCACGTAGAAAATTGTAAACACGAAAAATCCTGCAACGAATGAAAGAAGGACACGTGTACAAAATAATAATTTTATTAATTTAAATGCGGGTTACAATCTCTGTAGATGCTCTTTCACAAAATTCTCCTCTGATTCGATCTCTGACATTGATTTGATCCAAGGGTGGCGAGCACTTGATCTTGAATCGAACGGTTGTAGTGTGAGCTTCTTGCTATGTTGACGATTTGAGGAAGACGATTGACCAAGAGCTGTAGAAGCTTGATATTGATCAGATTTAGGGCCACGAGTGGTGTCACGTGGTGAGCGTTCTTCGGCTTTGGTAGGGGATGAACCAGCACTTGTGTTTGGTGCTTGTTGATTCTCCACGAGCTTGATGAAGAACTTTGGCAGAAGTTTTGCTTTGTTGACGACTTGAAGACGACGGATGATCAAGGGCTGTAGAGGCTTGAACTTGATCAGATTTGAACCACGAGCGGTGTCACGTGGCGAGTATGGCTTTTGATGGTGGATGAATCAGCACATGTGTTTGGTGCTTGTTGATCCTCCGCGTGTTTGACGACTTCCGAGCTTGTAGGTGATTTCCCTTGCTTGTCTGAAGTCGGTGAGGTGAAGAGACCGGCTATTTGGCAGCTTGATGGTTCTTCATGAGCTTGAGAGACTTCTGAGCTTTGGAGAGGTTTCTTCCGTCTGCTTGCGTCCCTCTGTCTGTCGTCGTCCTCGATGGTGTACTTGGCTCAAGGGCGATTGACGCTTGATCTTGAGTCGTATGATGGCCACGAGGGTTGACACGTGACGAGTGCTTTGACTTGAGGTTGGTGATGAACCGGCTATTTGGCAGCTTGAAGGCTCTTCACGCACTTGAAGACTTATGAACTTTGGGAGTGATTTTTCTCTCCGGCCGAAGTCCTTCTCTTGATTTGAGAGAGGGTATTTATAGTGTCGATGTCTCTCTCAATTTGGAATGCCTTGATGACACGTAATTAATTGTATTTTCCTTAATTACGTAATCAAATTAATCAGCGTTAATTAACTGATTTAATCACGATCATTAAGGAATTAGCCAATCAATTTAATGGCTGATTTTAGTCACATTTTCCTTAATAACATAATCAAATCAATCAGCATTAATTGGCTGATTTAATCACGACTATTTAAGGAATCAGCAAATTAATTTGATGACTGATTGTCGTCTTGATTATAAATTGATATCTAATCAGCAGACAAGATTTAATTCTTTGATTTGACTTGGAATCAATTTATTTAATTTGATTGATCCGCTTTAATATCAATTGATTTAGCCGGAGCAAATTCATTTATTGCCGTCGGGCCTTTCATGTGTCGCCAAGTGTCATTCTCTGAGTCTGTGTGATTTTGCTGACTCACAAGCCACGTGGACATTTTGTGGGACCCGCATGCCGACTAAATTTGTTCAGTCATAATTTTGAGTGTTGACCGAATTATTTAATGAATTTTATTTTCATTAAATTTTTGGTGTCTACAAATGCCCCCACTTCGAGGTGCGCCGTAAACATGTCGTCACGTGTTGGAGGTGTGACTTGAAGTTTGAATTTTGACTTCTCTTTTTTTTTTTTTTTTGGTCTCCTTGACTTTGATGGCTTTTCCATTTTAGCTTGTCGCAATGCTTTGCTTTAATGGAGCGGGCTTGTAGAACTCCAAAGCTGTAGAGATTTGCTTGGAATCTTGATTTAATTTCGTAGAGATTCTACCAAAATGTTTTGTAGAGATTCTCTCGCAATCAGGATTTAATTTTATAAATATGGCAAGAACTTCAAATTGGCATGTGACAAACCCCATGATATAAGAGCATTTTTTTTGTTTAAATATTTATGGCATAAATCCTTGATTTTTCTGAATAAAATATCTATTCACAAAATTTCAGTAATCAATATAGTAGCACCATATATAGCAGAAAAATTTAGGATTTCTGCCATATTTTTCTAGTCTCAACTAGGAAATTAATGAAGTGGAAACCCTAGCCTTTTAATATAAAAGTACGGCCTCCTCACACTTACTCTTCCAACCTGGCTTCTTCAAGACTTCAACAATAGAACTAGACTCGGCTGCCCATTCTCAACCTCATTGCTCCATTGCCTTTTGTCCTTGTGTTGCAGAAAAGCTATCAAGCAATTAAGGTGACTTGTCTTTACAATCTCCTTTCCTAGTAATCGAATAAAAAAGTTGATTGCCCCTTGGCTTGGGACCTTGAGTTGCGTGAATTATTAGCAGTGATAAACCTGAGGTAAATCTGTTTGTCTGCCAATTAAACTTTTATTTGATTATCACCTCTTGGATACATGCCTTGATGGCTTGATTGCATGTTCCTCCTTCTGACATGAGCATGCGCAAGATTTTTTTATTTTTTTATTATTTTTTATTATTGGCTTCTGACAATATATATATACACATATATATATATATATAAAAGCACGCACGCGCCGTCCCCAAAGTCTAAGCATGATGATTTTTTTCCTGGTCTGACTGCAAAGCACGAATTCACCCATGTCCAAATAGACTTGTGCAGACCAATTCACCCCAAAAGCTTAATTAATTAATTCCATGATTCATCTTCTCACCCGCAGTCCATAGAATGAATTTTTTTTTTTTTTTTTTTTTTTCACCCGACATCATTTATGCAAAAACATGATTAACTAACCATTCATGTTCACATGCCCCACGCCCTCTTTGTTTCGCTAACGTCTCCGCCCCTTTTCTTTTCCTTCACTGCATTCTGAAACTTTATTTTAAATATATATTTTGCTTTCTTTTCAGGGTTTGGTGATAATTGAAGAAATCCATTCCTGCTTTCTCTACTTGCGGACAGGATTTGCAGCTTCTGGTATGTTTGCTTCTCCTGGAACCTTGATTTGACACGAACTGTTGGCAATGGCAGAGGTGGGTTTATTGATCATCCTCTTTTAATTAGCCTTTATCCACCATCTGATATGACTGTGACAATATGAACATATTCATATATATGCATGTGCGGTGTGCCTTGACGCCGCTTTTTAGTGGCCTAACTAAACTAAGAAAAATGCATGTCTTCAGCCTTTTCCATGACGTCTCCTATTTTTTTTTTTTTTTATGTCAATATATTTCAAAATATATATATATATATATATATTTTCAGAATTTTGGCGACAATTGAAGAACGCAGACGACCTAAGCGTTTGGATTCCTCCACTTTTGTGTGTGGCAGGGTCCGCCAAAAGCAATTAGGCTTTGCGTGTTTATCGACGTCAAAGAGAAGAACGTAAACGTCCTAAACGCTTGGATTTCTCCACCTTTGCTCGTGGTAGGGTCCACCAAAAGCGGTTAGGCTTTACGTATTTGGTGATTCACGAAGAGAAGAACGCGGACGTCCTAAACGCTTGGATTCCTCCATCTTTGTGCGTGGTAGGGTCCACTAAAAGCGGTTAGGCTTCGCGTATTTGGTGACTCACGGAGAGAAGAACGCGGACGTCCTAAACGCTTGGATTCCTCCACATTTGTGCGTGGTAGGGTCCACCAAAAGCGGTTAGGCTTCGCGTATTTGGCGGCTCACGGAGAGAAGAACGCGGACGTCCTAAACGCTTGGATTCCTCCACCTTTGTGCGTGGTAGGGTCCACCAAAAGTGATTAGGCTTTGCGTACGTTGTCAGGCACTCGCGATCGCGCTTCCCGTCCTTTTATGGCCATGGCTTTCTTCAAGTGCTTCAAGAAAGGGACAGTCACCATCCTCGACAATCTGGAGGACACTCAAAGTGATGGTACTACTCTGCAGGTGTATCCATCATTGACTGGGCCTCAAGCAATCGATATCCCTCCTTATGACCCTTCAGCTCACATCCTCCAGTGGACTCATGCGGCCCCTCGCCAACTACCGAAGGAAGAATGTGAACGTCCTAAATGCTTGGATTCCTCCATCTTTTGGGCATGGGAGAATCCGCTTCAAGCAGTTAGGCTTTGCATATTTATCAACTACCGAAGGAAGAACGTGAACGCCCTAAATGCTTGGATTCCTCCATCTTTTGGACATGGGAGAATCCGCTTCAAGCAGTTAGGCTTTGCGTATTCGTCGATAACCAAAGAAGGCGCGAACTTCCAAAGATTGTGCGGAGTCATGCTCTCGGTAGATATTTAATATTTGAGTTCTTCACGTGCATCTCTTCTTTGAGTTGGTGGACAGCTCCAAATGCTTGAGTCATTGAATCCAATCGTGATCTTGACACATCTCTGAGCAGACCCATCTTCTTGCTTTGGTATGACTGGACTCGAAGTAATTTTCCGAGCTGCCTACGTACTCCTTCCAAAGAAAGAGATCAAGTCATCACGTAGTTCAAGGATTTATGGATGAAGTGAATTTTTCTTTTTTTGTTGGTTTTTTTTTTCTTTTGCTTGAGCCACCCTTTCGGGTTTTCAACTTAACAGACTTTTTTTGTGTGTGCCATGTGCAGTTTAAGCTCTTGCTGGCTAGGAGCGTCTTTTTTGCGCCATGTGCAGTTTAAGCTCGTGCTGGCTAGGAGCGTTGCAATTCTTGTGTGCTCTAAGAAAATTTAGGCAAGTAGCATGCCCCCTGCAAAGGCGTGGACGACACTACTTCGAGTTGATCAAAGATGATGGCAGCATGATTTGATTGAGCCACATCATCCTCAATGTCTAAACAGATTTTTCCTTGTTGTGCGAGCTTCATGATGAGGTCTTTCAACACAAAGCACTTCTCCGTCGAGTGACCGATGACACGGTGGTACTTGCAGTACTTTGGGTCATTGATGCGATGCATCTCTTCTGGACGTTTGCAATATGGCAATTTAATTACTTTCTTTTGAAGCAAATCTTTCAACATGTCAGCAACATCGGAATCTGGAAAAGGGTAACTTTTAGCTTCTAGATCTTTAAGAGTGCGCCGCCTTGTTTGATCATGAGTCAGCTCCAACTTGTTTTGGTTATTTGACTTGACTCGTGCTGTGATCTTGACAGGAGTTGTGATCGCCAAAGACTCCATGACATGTTTCTGATTATGTGATTCAACGATTTCATCTTTTCTTCGACTATGACTAGCGATGCTAAATTCCATGTCATGAGCTTGAGTGGCAAGTTCTTCAAAGGTGCGAGGCTTTATCCCTTGAAGGATGTACAGTAAGTCCCAATGCATGCCTTGAATGCACATTTCTACCGCTGACAACTCTGAGAGTCGATCCTTGCAGTCGAGGCTTAGTGCACGCCAACGGTTGATGAATTCTACAGCCGACTCATCATTCTGTTGTTTGGTGTTGGTGAGCTCTAACATGCTCACAATGCGACGTGTACTGAAGAAGCGATTCAAGAACTCTTTTTCCATTTGCTCCCAGCTGTCAATGGATTCAGACTCCAATTCTGTAAACCATTCGAATGCTGTCCCTCGGAGTGAGCGAACGAATTGTTTCACAAGATAGTCGCCATCTGTGCCAGCATTATTGCATGTCTCGATGAAATGCGCAATGTGTTGCTTGGGGTTACCTTTGCCATCGAATTGTTGAAACTTGGGAGGCTGGTATCCAGTTGGCATCCTCAAATTGTCGAGCCGCTTCGTATAAGGTTTGGAATACGTTAGTGTATCCTGAGATGGACCACCATATTGAGCTCTGATCGTGTTAGCAATCATGTCTTGAAGTTGTTGAATTGACCATGAAGCTAGAATGAAATTTGATTCTTCTTTTTGTTCAGAAAATGATTTGCTAGATGAGTCTTTCTTATGACCACGCAGACCTTTTTCTGAGTCATCGCCACGTTGAGTTTCTAACTTCTCCATGAGCGCAGCAATTTCCATATCCTTCTCTTCAATAGTTTTCTGTAGCTTCTCAACTGCTTCAGCCAATTGGGCTATTTGAGTCGTCTGTTCTTCCACGGTGGTGACCCCTACTACCATGACTTGCATAGCAAAAGAGGAATCTTCCAATGTCTCTTCCGTTTGGTTATCAAAAGACGAACTGGGGTGTAGGTGTGTACGCTGATCAACACTGGCAGTGTGCGAGGAAGAATGTTCCCTTGAGTCACTTGAGCATGTTGACCATCTTTTCTTAGTGAGGTTTGCCCCCATTGTTGTCGAAGTGACGATCGGCTGATGTGACTGAGATGGATGAGTTATGAATGTCGCGAGTTGAGACGACTCACTCCGAACGGTATGATTGTTAAGGTTTCTACTCATTTTCAGAGTAGCTACCTTATTGGTCTTGTTTGTTGATTTGAGTTGAATCATCTTTGAAGCCATATATATGCTGAGGATAGCGACTTGAGATTGTCAAAGAAAGAGATGAGAGGCAGAGATGGTCCCACTGGGCGTGCCAAATTTGTAAACACGAAAAATCCTGCAACGAATGAAAGAAGGACACGTGTACAAAATAATAATTTTATTAATTTAAATGCGGGTTACAATCTCTGTAGATGCTCTTTCACAAAATTCTCCTCTGATTCGATCTCTGACATTGATTTGATCCAAGGGTGGCGAGCACTTGATCTTGAATCGAACGGTTGTAGTGTGAGCTTCTTGCTATGTTGACGATTTGAGGAAGACGATTGACCAAGAGCTGTAGAAGCGTGATATTGATCAGATTTAGGGCCACGAGTGGTGTCACGTGGTGAGCGTTCTTCGGCTTTGGTAGGGGATGAACCAGCACGTGTGTTTGGTGCTTGTTGATTCTCCACGAGCTTGATGAAGAACTTTGGCAGAAGTTTTGCTTTGTTGACGACTTGAAGACGACGGATGATCAAGGGCTGTAGAGGCTTGAACTTGATCAGATTTGAACCACGAGCGGTGTCACGTGGCGAGTATGGCTTTTGATGGTGGATGAATCAGCACATGTGTTTGGTGCTTGTTGATCCTCCGCGTGTTTGACGACTTCCGAGCTTGTAGGTGATTTCCCTTGCTTGTCTGAAGTCGGTGAGGTGAAGAGACCGGCTATTTGGCAGCTTGATGGTTCTTCATGAGCTTGAGAGACTTCTGAGCTTTGGAGAGGTTTCTTCCGTCTGCTTGCGTCCCTCTGTCTGTCGTCGTCCTCGATGGTGTACTTGGCTCAAGGGCGATTGACGCTTGATCTTGAGTCGTATGATGGCCACGAGGGTTGACACGTGACGAGTGCTTTGACTTGAGGTTGGTGATGAACCGGCTATTTGGCAGCTTGAAGGCTCTTCACGCACTTGAAGACTTATGAACTTTGGGAGTGATTTTTCTCTCCGGCCGAAGTCCTTCTCTTGATTTGAGAGAGGGTATTTATAGTGTCGATGTCTCTCTCAATTTGGAATGCCTTGATGACACGTAATTAATTGTATTTTCCTTAATTACGTAATCAAATTAATCAGCGTTAATTAACTGATTTAATCACGATCATTAAGGAATTAGCCAATCAATTTAATGGCTGATTTTAGTCACATTTTCCTTAATAACATAATCAAATCAATCAGCATTAATTGGCTGATTTAATCACGACTATTTAAGGAATCAGCAAATTAATTTGATGACTGATTGTCGTCTTGATTATAAATTGATATCTAATCAGCAGACAAGATTTAATTCTTTGATTTGACTTGGAATCAATTTATTTAATTTGATTGATCCGCTTTAATATCAATTGATTTAGCCGGAGCAAATTCATTTATTGCCGTCGGGCCTTTCATGTGTCGCCAAGTGTCATTCTCTGAGTCTGTGTGATTTTGCTGACTCACAAGCCACGTGGACATTTTGTGGGACCCGCATGCCGACTAAATTTGTTCAGTCATAATTTTGAGTGTTGACCGAATTATTTAATGAATTTTATTTTCATTAAATTTTTGGTGTCTACAAAAATATTTCTCATGAGGGTGATGGTGCAGAGATCCAGAGATTGAAGGGCAAGATTGAGGAGTTAAAGGGTGAGATTGAGAAATTTAATGACGAGAAGGAGGAAAATAATGAGAAACTTCAATGTAGAATGAAGAAGACGCAGCAAATGGTGAATCAATTTCAGACCGGGTTCTCTAAAGTTTTCGAAACCCTGGCAGAGTTTTCACTCAAAGCTACAGAAATCTACACTGAGCTTATCAACTGCCTGCGCATGTCAATTTCAGACAGTGTGTGCCTTTTCTTTTGTGTTGGTTTTTTTCATTATTTTTGTTAGTTATAATTAATGTGTTATTTTTTTTATTAAAAAAATGATTAATTGAAGAGTATTCTTTTCTTTTTAAATTTTGTTTTCGAGATTCTGCAAAACAACTATAATCAAGCAACAAGCTGATGCACTTTGAATGAGCATGAACGTGTAGATACCCGACACGCTAAATTTTCCACTATAATGTTACACCTGTGCTACATCTGGATATTTTCGGATAAACTTAGCCAACGAAAAACAAAAAAAGGATAATCAACAATATTCAATTGTTAATTGAACTGCCCAGCGTACATTTATCTTTAGGGCAATTTTGCAAAAGCTAGTCTAGATGATTTCGTTCGAGGGTTATTCCTTTGCACTTTTTCAGCCAAAAAAACCCTAAACACACCCCTAATCACTTAATACATATTCCTATTATTTTATATTTCAAATTAAATTTTGTAAGTAGGTTAAATGACCAAAATAGGCATCTGTGCATTAGAAGATAAAAAAAATAGTCTTATTTTCCTTATATTATTCTATTTATGTATAAATAGTTAGATAAACACAATAAATTTCTATACATGACCTCCTAATTTAATACAAGAATAAGGTTAGAAACTATTTAATTTTTTTTTTAATCAAAAGAGGTCAACCCGATTTAATAATTCAGCAAGCAGTATCAAACGACACACCCCAATTGAGTCGTCAATAAAAAGTCGTCCTTTAGGACTTACAAAGAACCTATCTTAGCAAATAGAGAACTCCACAATCCAGAGTACACCTAGCTTTTAAGAAATCCATGCACCATTATTCTAACAAAACCTAACTCCTCAGCAACTGTTTAAATAAAATTTCAACCGAGCAGTAGGTTTTGCGACCCAAAACTAAGATTAAAAAGTACTAGTAGAGGAGGATGCCATGGCACCCTCAATATCAGCTCCACCTTTGGGACCTTCTTCCATCTACTCTGAGGCCACGTCCTCAAAGCACGACACCCCAGTTGCTACAGTTGGTGATAAAACACCCTCGCCTACCTCACGTAGTTTCCATTTCCTAAGCTTCTTACCTTGCAACTCCTTATCAAGAATTCTATCACACTTGGGCTTATTCTTACTCCCTTTAGGGTGCCTCAATTTCCTTTTCCGGGGAGATACCACCAGCTTACCATGTTTGTGTTGGAGCACCAACTACATTCCATCATCTACCTGAAGCAGGGGAGCAAAGGGGGTAACATATTGTTTTCGACCCTGCCTAGAATGTCCATTGCCTTCCTCCTAGTCCCAAGTAAAGGCTGCACTTGAGAAATTTGCACTACCATCACATTATTGCCACCATGCGGACGCAAAGGCTGAGTAGCCGCCAACGATGGCATCTCTTCAGGGACAGCTCTAAACCCTGCACTCTTATTCACATCCCAATTCTTTAGAAAGTCAGCCATATTACAACCAGCAAAAGCTTTCTCAACCTGGCTTGAGGCTCCCATATTGTTGGAAGGCATTGATGCATGGCTTCCACCATATCCGATATGACCCCATCACCCACCAAAGTCAGCGCCGTTCTCACCATTCCCTTACTACCACTCGGAATTTCTCCCTCGCTGTCATCCCTAGTGACTTGCCCATATGAGATTAAAGAGAGCCCAGCCATAGCCACCGCCGATGCTTGCGCAAGAATCTCTTCTCTTTCCTTCACCAGCAATGAGTCACAACCTGCAGCATCATGCAGAAAAAACCCACAGTTCCTGTAAAATCCCTTTATCTTCTCATACACCAGTGTCATTTTCGGCACCACCACCAGCGAAAATTCAAACACCATCCACACCCAAATCCTAGAACGCACATCAAGGACGAGTCAAATGCGTTGCTCTTCCTCCTTTCGTTTAAGGGCTGACTGATCAAAACAGATTACTTGACCCAGGGATGACCCAACCAATCCTAGCGCAGTCTTGTTATGGAGAACCAGTGGAAGGCCCTTGACCACAACCTAGGTCTCTAACAGATTGAGAGGGACTTCCGCCACTGGCCCTACACCACCATACACACCCAACACCAACATGGTGTTCCGGTAGAACCACGGTCCTCCATGCAATATCTTATTGCGATCAGCTTCACGATCAAACTGGAAGACAAACAAATCTCCTGCATCTTGAATTGTTAACCCTGATCGCATCCTCCAGATGCTAGCAATTGTGCCCTTAAAACCGAGAAACATAGTTTTGGGACCTAGCAAACGCCCTACCATGTACCAACGATATGCCTTTAGGGCCTCAAGCCCTGCAGATCCCAATGACACTCGTGCAGAGTTGGATGCCAATGCCGTTGAGCCATTCCTCGAGATAGCCATGGGGACAGAAAATATAGAAATTTTATCGAGGAAGAAAACCATGAGAAACCCTAGCAGAGAGACGGCTAGGTCAAAATAGTTCATTTTCATTGAGATGTAAAAGGTTGCTAAATGGACCAAGAATCCAATGCAACATGTGCCTTATTGTTTGTTATTATTATATATAGAAACTATTTAATTTAATTTTTCCTTAAATGAATTGTAATTAAGTGAGGTTAGAAACCATAATATTTAGAATTTCAAAATCAATGGCATTAAATGTTTTTAAAACGGATCGCTTTACTTCCATTTTTTAGTTAATTTCCTTTTCTTTTTTTTATAAGAGATACGATTAATCCATTTATTTTATAATATAAAACATCAATGAAAAAACTTTGTAATTGTTAATTTGTTTGGCCCCTCTAATGACAATTTTGTAGTTCTGCCATTGTGGAGAAACTACTGATATAGTTTTGGTTAAATGTTCAACTTAAAATTTTATACTTAATCAACATGGTGTTTAATTGGTGGATGAGAACTCAAATAATACAAAACCTATTTATATGCATCTATTTAAAAGGAACAATAATAAATCTTTATGGATTTCTCAATAAGTAACACAAGTAATCAATATGGTTATTTACAAAACATCAATTAAATATACTAGAATATAATAATCATATTAAATAGTAGCCTTAATATAGTTAAATAATAGGATATTTCGTGATTTTTGAGATTAAAGATATTTTAGGTACTTTGGGTTGTGTATATAGTAAAATATTAGAATGAGAAATTAAATGGGTGGTGTATTCAGTATGGAGTGTGTATTAAGTAATTTGGGGTGTGTATTTAAAATTTCTCGTGACAATAACGGTTGGAAATGAAGGGGGGTGTATTGTATATGGAATTACTGGCACTTTTAAAGAAATCCATGGAATTTAAAAGTCTGGGTGTATTCAATAGAGACTTTTAACAGTCCATAAAAGTCTGGGTGTATTCAATTAGGATTTTAAAAAATCTTTATGAATTCCACCAAAGTCTAGGGGTATTCAATTAGGACTTTTAAAAATGAATAGAAGTTTAGGGGTATTTAAAATATCATTCATACATACGGAATTAGAAAATCATGGAAAATCATGGACTTTGTAGTGTTAAGTATAAATACCAAATTCCAATATTTTTCCAACCACCAGAGCAAAGATTTTGAGCGTGGAAAAGTCTGTCAAAGTTCTTCTCTCTGCGCATTCAAGGTTGGTCCTCCATCATCTCTCTTTCATGATTTCTTTTTTCTTTTCTCTATTATTTTGTGATATCAACCTCTAATACCTAACATGTTCATTGTTGTTGTTGAATTTGATTTTTTTTTTTTTTCAATTGTGATGCTTGGAACCCTAATATTATCATCAACTCCTAAAACAAAGCCAAATAATGTATATGCCTAATGCTTTTACGGTTCGATCATAGTCCTGCATACTATTGCGGTTATTGCTATTGTCGTCGCTTGTTTGCTGCGTATGTTTCTTCTTCTTTGTTTTCTCGCTAGGTTTTCTGTTTCTTTTGTATTTGTTGTTGTCCTATATGGCATGGTTCTCTTTTTTTTGCTACTGCTTTGCCCTTGTGGCTCTTAAGTTCGGGTAGATTAGCCAAACGGTGGGTGGTTTTTTTTTTTTTTCCTTCATGCCAGAACTTCTTTTCTATACCTAATAGTGTGTGTGATTTTACCCTGCATTGAGATGGGACTTATGTTGACAATCTCATGTCAACTTTCTTAAAATGATAGTAATGTCAGAGGTGCAATTTGGTTCAAGCTTTGGGTGAATCTATACAGAGTTATTAATTTTCATTCAAATTTTGCTTTAACCCTTCAATTTGAAGCCAATGTTGGCCACCACTAAAGTCGGCAATGGCTGATAAAATTATGTCAGGTTATTTATTTTCTTTTTCTAAAATTTTAGTGTTCTTTTTTATGCTTTGAGAATATTATGTGTATGTTGAGCAGAGCTTTAATGTTAGAAATTTTACTTTGGGATTACAGAGTAGTAGGTTGAGTAAATAGGATCACTGAATCTTCAAAGAGTTAATTCAGCTAAGTTTGTAGTCAGCTGAGAGATAGGAATATTGTTCTGGAGTTTTGATTCATGTTGGTTGGGCAAATTGCCATGATGACAGTTTTCTGGTACCTTGATTCAGTTTTGTCATCTTTATGGACCTCAATTTCTTTAGGATTCAGATTCTTTTTATTTTCTCCTTCAAATTCCCATGGAAACAGATCGTGATCAAGTTTTGGGGTTATGAGAGTCTGATTTGTGCAATTTATGAGTACTGTTTATAATCATATTGTATGGCATGCTATAAAAAACAAACAAGTGTGGATCAAAATGTAATTGAATGAATTATGAAACAAAGAAAAATTAATCAAAGAGAAGTTGGCTAGGTAATAATCAATATGAACAATGTATCAAAATTTGCTATTTTTGTCTCTGCACCCAATTGTCTGAGTTGGTTCCTTTTGTATGCTTAATGCATGTTTAAAGAAAAGAAGAAAAAAAAAAAAACCTTGCATACGTTTTGAAGTAATGCTTCTTACCAGAATGATTCCTTATCCCTAGTAGCCAAAATCATTGCTCTTAATATGAATAGATTCAAGCTGATGAAGGATACCAGCAACTCTTCTTTACTTTATTATTTGTTGTGTCAGAAAGCAATTTAGGAGAGTATGAAAACAGGATATTGGTGCATGTTTATATTGATATACACACCTGATAGTTGTGCGTCTTGATAACAGAAGGGTTGTCATTTGGGGTCTAATATCTTTCTTGTTTCTTTGTGGAGCCATGTACCTTGGACTTCTAATTTTTTTTTTTCCAGTCTATACTTCCCTTATGTTTATATTGTTCTGAATTATAATGTTTTGATTGATAAAAGTTGCATGTATGATTACTTTTACGCAATCGTATAGATGGGAGATTCACAAGGGAATGGTAAAAGAAAAGATTACAAAACTTGGAATGCTGAAGAGAGCAATGTTTTGCTTCAACTTATGGTTGAAGGCGCCAAACTTGGATTGCGTGATATTAATGGTGTGATAAGCAAACAAACAGTAGAGGCGAAGCTACTTCCTAAACTGAAGGAAAAACTTGGTTGTGAAATAAGTTTTAGTCATTACCAAAGTAGAGTGAAATGGTTTAAGAAACAATACACCAATTACTCTCAACTTATGTGTCATAGTTCTGGATTTGGGTGGGATCAGATCACAAAGAGATTCACTGCTGATGATGAAGTATGGGCAGATTATTTGAAGGTGAGCTTATTGCTTTTTCATTTTATTCTAATTTAGATTTATAGTTATTTCAAATGGTTATCATCATATTGACATGTGTATTTTTTTTTCCCTACTAGTCACATCCAACGCATGGGCACTTTCGGTCAGAAACTTTTCCAGACTATGAGGACTTGAAAATTGCAGTTGGAAATGGAACTGCAACTGGAATGGGCTCAATCAGTTTAGGTGATGATACAGATGCCTCTACATTTGGAGCGGAAGAAAACGGACCTTGGGGAATTGATGGATTAGTTTTTGATCGAAATACTAACATGTTCGTGCAAAGTGAAAATGAGTCATCACACCAAGAAAACTCGCCATCTCTTTCACAACAACCCTTCCAAGGTACCAATGTAGATGCTCCACCACATAGCAGGACTCAAGGAAAACGGAGTAGGACTGACTATGAAAATAATAGCGGCTCAAAGGGGGCAACTAGTCAGGCTGAGGTTTTAGAAAACTTATCAAGTGGCATTGGTAAAATTGTCACAAGTTTTGATAAAATTTGTGGCTTAATGGAGAAGAGAGAATCAAGAGAGAGTGATCTTTTGGATGCTATGAACGAGACCCCAGGATTAACTGATGAGGCTTGCTTTATGGCTCTTGATTTGCTTAATACTAAAGCAAAGCAAGATTTCTTCTTGAAGATGACTCCTGAACAACGACATAATTGGATCACCTATAAACAAATGCAATAGGTGTGGGTCAATCTCCACTAGCGACACCTAATAAGCAATAGGCTATGTTCTATTATTAATTTTAAGTTATGGAGTTTGATTTTATTTTGTTTGAATTGCAGCTTGTTTTGAATGATTTTAAACTGGTATGTTATGAATTACAATTTGATTTTTTGTTTGAATATTTATGATTTTTGATTTGCTTTTGAATGAATGTTAATATGAATAGTGATATATTTTTTTATAAATATGTTTAGGTGCTTTCTCTATTAGCAATGTCTGAAATGGACATGTATGGAGCTGATGAAGAGGAAGAGCAGTTTTACGAGGCTGTTAAGATATTATTAATGGCAATACAAGCAGTGATTTATGTGTTATACGAACTTGTGTTCAGCATACGTGGTGAACATATTAGACGTCCGCTGACTCGTCGACCAGTGACATCAAGTGGATACATATATATGCACAACATATTGGACAGAGACCCTCAAATCTTTAGAGATGTGTATAGAATGTATCCTGACGTGTTTCGAAAATTATGTAGCATCCTAAAAGCGAAAACACCTTTACGGGATACAAGACACATTTGTGTTGAAGAAATGCTTGCAACCTTTTTACTAGTTGTCGGCCAAAATAATCGACACAGTGAAGCTCGGCTGATATTTGAGCGATCTCATTTTGCTGTTAGCAGAAGTTTCAACAAAGTCTTGAAGGCCTTGAATACAATAGCACCACAGTTTATGGCTAAACCTGAATCCATACCACCTAACATAAGAGAAAGTACAAGATTCTATCCTTACTTTAAGGTAAGCAATGCAACTTTTATGGATGGTTAATTATTTATTTCATTGTACAGTAATGAAGATATTATTTCATTTTTTCTTTTCAGCTATTGATATCTTTTTTCATTATTTTAGGATTGTGTCGGAGCTATAGATGGCACGCATATTCCTGCAACGGTAGTTGGACGTGAGGTAAGCAGATATCGAAATCGCCATGGGAAGATATCACAAAATGTATTAGCAGCTTGTAACTTTGATTTACAGTTCATATATGTGATTAGTGGATGGGAGGGTTCCGCTCATGATTCAAAAGTGTTGAATGATGCGATTTCTAGACGAAATGGACTCAAAGTGCCACCAGGTATAGTTTTACGTGCATAAAAAAATTCAGAGTACTTATTACAATTTATGTCATATAACATATATATAACATACTAATTGCACATGTTTTTTATTATTAGGTAAATATTACTTAGGGGACTGCGGATTCCCAAATCGACGTCGGTTCCTAGCTCCATTTCGAGGTACTCGATATCACCTCAAAGATTTTGGTGGTGAAGGAAATCATCATGTCAATGCAATTGAGTTATTCAATCTTCGCCATGCTTCCTTGAGGAACGTAATTGAGAGAATATTTGGAATATTTAAGTCGCGTTTCACAATCTTCAAATCAGCACCACCATTTTTATATAAGACACAAGCAGAACTAGTTTTGGCTTGTGCAGGACTGCACAATTTCTTCGACAGGAATGTCGTTCAGATGAATTTCCTCCTGAACCAGAAGAAGATCCGATAGACAATCACGAAGATAATTTTGAATGGGATGATTTTCAAACCCAAGATCAGCAAAGAGAGAATGCTAATGAATGGAGAATGAGTATTGCTACTCATATGTGGACAGATGCCCAACCAAATGCCAACAATGAAAACAATGACAATCAAGAAAGTGAAAATGAGGGAGAAGAATAAATCATATCATTATTTCAAAGACGTCTGCTTATTTGGCATGAAACTTCATCAATGTGTTTTTTTTTTCCTTCTCTTTTTGGATATCTTTTGGTTTGGTTGATTATATTTGGAGGCTTTTCCTTTATTTTCTTATATGTTTGTTTCATGACATTATTTGAGCTTCTCTGATTCCTACGCTAATGGTCATTAGTTAACATAGCTATGGCATCGTATTTTATTCTCTGACTAATAAACTAGCTTGGTTTTTCTTTTTTATAAGTATTGTGAAATCTACATAAGTCATTTATATAAAGTCTGTCGATTTTTACAAATCAGTAAAAATCTGTGCTAAAAATCAATAAAAGTCAATGGTTTTTAAAAAATCAATAAAAGTCTATGAACTTTTTATAGAATCCATGGACTTTTGAAAAAGTCTATCATTTAAAAAAACTCCACACAAATCCAAATACAATACACCCCCCGAAATATCTCACATTAAAAAAGTAACAAATAAAAATATAACTTATAAGTTTGTGCCTTACACCCAATTGTATCAAGACCTTTTATGATTAAAACTCAACACCTAATGGATTGTTAAGTTGGGATACTATTGGCCACGCTTATCACTGTTTAACATAATATCAGAGTTGGTCCCTCTCCAATCATGTATCCAATTCATGGATCTGATTTGGTTCATTAAATTGGCCATCGGAAAAATTCCGATTGGATTATTACCAAGTGTTTGATGTGATTGGCTAAGTCTTCAATGTGGAACTTGTACCTCAATTTCTAACGTGGGAATTGGATTTGTTAATTGATTATTGCACATGCAAACCTAGAGATAGGTTACATGAGAGGGCATATCTCTCCAATATCCCACATTAGAAAAGTGACAAATAAAAATAAGTTGATGGCTCATACCCAATTGTATCGAGGCATTTTGTGATTAAAACCCAAAACTAATGGGTGATTAAGTTGGGACAATATCGGTATAATGGTGGGTCACGAGCCACGCTTGTCGCTATTTAACAGTAACAAGACGCTTAGCGACATAAGGCATGTGATATAAACTGCTAATCGAACCATGACTATACCAAGCAAAAACACATTATTTACATTCATTCAAATCTTATTTTAATAATAAAAAAAAGAGTTTCCTATTACTCAATCCAGATAACAGAAGAATTGGTCAACTCGAGGTGAAATCCCCTCAAGGCAGATCTAGGTAAGGTAGAATCATGTTCAATGTTAGGAAACAGGCTGAGAGAGAGGCGGCCCAATCTATTCAGAAAATTTTGAAAAGGTCAGATCACCTCGAGATGAAATTCCTTCAAGGTGTATCTAGGTAAGGCAAAATCGATCAGTTCGGCCGAATCCGTAGTAAGCAGGAAGTGGTCCCCGCGTTGTCTTGAGAGTGGCGTAATGGATCCACTAACGCATGACTTGCGAACATTGCACACCACAACGGGCACTAATCGAGATAATTGCTCAGGCTCACCTATAAATACTTAGTAAGGTGAACAATCAAGTGAAGCAATTAATCTCAATTACACGTATTGCACTAACTTAGGCATTTGAGTAATTTTTGCAGGTACCCCCTATCCAACTTGATTTGCCAATACTGATCCAAATCCCGAGAACGTAAAGACAACCTCTTGAACCATAAACCTTCACTCTCACTCTAGTCAGTCAAGTAGGTGAGGAGATATTCTACCGAATATTTCCGCACTAAAATTAACTAAGCATTGGACAGAGAGAGCTGGTTACATTACAAAATGGTGAGAGGGGAAGGAGAAGATTGTTATGCAAATATTTGGACAAGGGTTAGCATTTAGTTTATATTTACGTTAGAAAATGATGATGTAGAAATTTAAAAACATGCAATTTTGGACATAAAACATAATATGAGAATTGAAAACTACATAACACATATATAGGATCCCGCTTCATAAAGTTTCTTCTGCAAATGCTCTGCAATTACCATACAGAATTACAGATATAGATAACTCATAAGCTGAACTCTGAGTTCCATACATGTACTACCTAGCTAGGTGTTGACAAACCTACAACTCTTCCTGATTTCTCCTTGATTTCCAGTGATTGGATTGATGTTTCCCATCTTCACCATAGAGTTTGCAAATGAAGCAAAGAAAAGTTTCTCATCAGTGGCATAAGCCCACACCTGCTTTAGGATCTCCCCTTCATGATCTTGTGTGACCAATACAGTATCAGAACCCAGCAAACCTTTTCCTTGGAGTAGGTTAACATAATAATGATTGTCAAATCTGGCTGGAGTCATAAAATCAAGAGGTGCTAAATCATTGTTCCTCCCTGATTTGGGGCATATGGACTGTAAGATTCTTCGGAAGGAAGTATACCTCCTGTACTTATCGTATATTTCGTACTGTCCTTTGAAGTTCACATCATACACCCTCTGCCTGAAGCTTAAACATCTTGCCTTTCCAATTGTGTGGCTACCTGTTCATAAATCCTTATGAGTTCAAGCATTTGATAATCAAATTATTTCACTGAAGAATATATTACCTGACAAGGCAACCAAGTCTTCTATATCAAGTCCTTGTTGTTTGAAATTGGAAATGAGAGTTTCTAGAGAGTTATTTGGAGCAGGGATGAACTGGTTGGCACCACTGAAGCTTGCTTGCAGGGAGTCTCTCCTGCCTAGCCACACATCCCAGCTAGGCCCTCCCCTCTTTTCAAGAAAGAAAAGAAGTGCAATTAGTAAAATAGTAATGTTACATGTGCATCTATCATATCATCTTGCCACACATCCCAGCTAGGCCATCCTCTCTTTTCAAGAAAGAAAAGAAGTTCAATTAGTAAATTAGTATTGTTACATGCATCTACGTACCATATCATCTGATGGGAAATTCTAGTGTAGTGGTGGGTATCTCATACCCACATTTACAAAAGTGAGAACAAATTTTGTTGTCAAAGTTGTAATTTGAGTCCTACTTTGTGTAATCTTAGTTCTAATAATGGTAATTACACATCTTACGACATTTTACAAGTTTTTGAACAAATTCGTTGTCAATGTTGTAATCTTAGTTCTAATAATGGTAATTACACTTCTTACGACATTTTTACAAGTTTTTGAACAAATTCGTTGTCAATGTTATAATTTTTGTTTAACTATATGTAAATAGTATAAATGAATATGGTAATTTTTGTTCTCAATGTTGTAATTTTGGTTCAAATACTTGTAAATTTTTGTTCAAATAGTTGTAAATGAGGGTATCTCATACCCACCAGTACACTAGCTTGTCTCGGGAAATTCTAGTGTAGTGGTGGGTATCTCATACCCACATTTACAAAAGTGAGAACAAATTTTGTTGCCAAAGTTGTAATTTGAGTCCTATTTTGTATAATCTTAGTTCTAATAATGGTAATTACACATCTTACGACATTTTACAAGTTTTTGAACAAATTCGTTGTCAATGTTGTAATCTTAGTTCTAATAATGGTAATTACACCTCTTACGACATTTTTACAAGCTTTTAAACAAATTCGTTGTCAATGTTGTAATTTTTGTTTAACTATATGTAAATAGTGTAAATGAATATGGTAACTTTTGTTCTCAATGTTGTGATTTTGGTTCAAATACTTGTAAATTTTTATTCAAATAGTTGTAAATGAGGGTATCTCATACTCACCAGTACACTAGCTTGTCTCAAAACACATACCCTAAAATAGTAATGTAAGTTGTTGCAAGTGACATATTTGTGTGCGTCTGTGTGCGTGTGAGAGAGAGAGAGAGAGAGACGTACCGATGCAACAGAATCACGAGCAGCCAATGCTAGAATATCAGCACATGATACTGTTCTTGGACAAGCCTCTTCCAGGATGTATTTGATCTGATCGATAACCTCAAATCCTCGTAAAGAATTTAGGTTGGGGCCTGCTTGCTTTTCACTGGTAATGCCTCCAAAACTATCTAAAAGAACAGATGCATCGCAACCCTGAAGATTCACACAAGAAATGAAGAAACCGAAATTAACAAGAAAACAAAATCAATTTAAAGATGCATTATGGTTATTTCTTATATAAAGATCCACAAATATAATCTAGCTGTTGGAGAACCAACTTAGCGTTGAAAAATATTAACTGTCACTATTTCTCCTTGAAAGATTTTGTCCTCCAGAGAGAGAGAGAGAGAGTACCATGACAAAACAATCATGAAAATGCAAGCGAAGGAGAGAAGCAGCCATTCGAGGATCTTTAAAAACTGCAACTTCAACATTGTGCTTCACAATCTCTTCCAACAAAGGGCACTTTTCTTTGTAATAGTCAAGAACAAGAGGTCCATCATCATCACTTAAAGATTCAGTGCCATGAAAGACCATTGCTACCAAAATCAAGAATATCCTCCCCTTCTGCTCCATGATAGAAAATGAAGTGTTGCATGAAAAAAGGAAATAACGTACTGATCAGCTTATCTGGGATATGAATGTTGTCTATAAGTAAACTAGCTATTTATCATAGTAATGTATGTCATAGAGTAACGTTTTGTTAATTGTGCTCTCTTTAAAGTGCTTCTTTTCATGTTTTCAAACCTACTTAACATAAAGACATTGCTTTTTTTTTTCTTTTTTCTTTTAGTAATAATTTGATCAAAGTTGATGCAACAACTCCTATCCAACTGCCCCTTAAAAATTATTTGCAACTTTAATCTTTAGCTAAAGGTAACTTCCAGCCACCAGAAAGTATCTTTACCCTTGTCCCTTTCTTCTCCATGATCACGGTAACCTACTTCATCTAATTTCCATACAGCATATTGCATTCTCGAGGACGAACTGGTGTAGTGGTGTGTAAATACAACACCGCCAATGCTGATATTGCTTTAGATGGATATGGAGCCACGGATGTCAGCAAGACCTCTTCAACGATCCCAAAAGACAAAGGATCCAGACTGACTCTGCTAGAGCAAGTTACATGCCCACCAGCCCGAATGCGACCAACTCCAACAAGTGGGCGTAGTAATTCTTTTAGCCCACTCAATTTGAATACGAAATGGTGACAATTTGTTTGTCGAGAGAAATTATTCAAGTAGTTAAAATTAATGCTACTATGAGTCTAAAAAATTAAAAGTAGTTTTGATGTTAACATTTCTCATACATCAACTATTTTTACTACTTGAAGGACTCGTGTTACCACTTTGAGGACTAATATTACTATTTTGAGGACTCACACGGTAAACTAAGAAAATTTACCACTTTAAGGACTCATGTTACCACTTTGAGGACTAATATTACTATTTTGAGGACTCATGTGGTAACTAAGAAAATTTACCACTTTAATGACTCATGTTACCACTTTGAGGACTAATATTACTATTTTGAGGACTCATTTTACCACTTTTAAGGCAATTGTATGCATGTCATACATTGAGACAAGCTAGTGTACTGGTGGGTATAAGATACCCTCATTTACAACTATTTGAACAAAAATTTACAAGTATTTGAACCAAAATTACAACATTGAGAACAAAAGTTACCATATTCATTTACACTATTTACATATAGTTAAACAAAAATTACAACATTGACAACGAATTTATTCAAAAGCTTGTAAAAATATCGTAAGAGGTGTAATTACCATAATTAGAACCAAGATTACAACATTGACAACGAATTTGTTCAAAAACTTGTAAAATGTAGTAAGATGTGTAATTACCATTATTAGAACTAAGATTACACAAAGTATGACTCAAATTACAACTTTGACAACAAAATTTGTTCTCACTTTTGTAAATGTGGGTATGAGATACCCACCACTACACTAGAATTTCCCTTGAAAGAGACTCCATTTGCTCTCTCTGAACACATCAAAATTGATTGTGTTTCATTATGTTTTTGTCTCTGGTTAAATGATTGGCAAGTATTGTGAATCCTTCACTTCAGCTCAGTGATGTTATTAAAGGCTAAATATCCAAAGCTTGTTATTTTCAGTCTCATTAAGGAATCTGGAAACCAATTCAGTTTCGTTCAATTTCTGACCAGCTGAAATGTTTTGAGCATAACTCCTTCAATTTTCATCCTTTTTACTTGTTTTGAGATGTATTCAGTACACCTTGAACTTAATTTCTGAAAATTTTTAGCTTGATTGGTCAATGTATACTATGTCTAAACCATCAGACTGTCCAGGTCCAAAATAATCCAGCTTTGTCATCTTTCACTTCCATTTAGTTAATGACACTTGCTTATTTCTGGATTAGGGCCTCCTATAACTCAAAGGAGATCAGTGGATGATGGCGTTGCATCGATTATTCACCCAACATCGCTTAGCTTTGGATTCCAGGTAGGGGGACTCGTCCTAGTTAGTGATTTTCTATACTGTTTTATAGTTTGAAAATTAGTTTTCTATGATTATTCTTATTTGAGATAATGAGGGTGACCTGAGAGTGAGAGGAGCATAGCGACTTCCTTGGGCTTCGATCCCCTAAACCTCCGGAGGGGCTGTATGGACGGTAGAGTGTCTGACATCCTTTGAGGTGCGGCACTGCTTCTAGGTGATATGGCGTAAGTGGACACTCTCACTACGCCTTGTTAGTTTAAACGATAGTAATCGTGGTAAGGGTGTAGTTGGCTTTATGATCAGTCAGCAGGTTTGTTAATCGGATATCCGAACATTTGAGTTTACAGAAAATGTTTCCAATGTGGATTTTATCTATATATGTAGTTTTTACTTACTCGCCGGCACCTATGTTTATATATTACAACTGCTTTCAAACCTAGCTAGGGTTGAGCCATATTGGGCTAGCGAGGACAATTGCTCATCCCTACAATAGTTGTGTGATTGCAGGTACTGTGCACGAAGACGGGACAGCTAGGATTGGCGATGGGTGTGGCATGCTTTCTCTCAATTTCGAATTTGTGTATTGTCGAAAAGTTGTCCCCGTTAACAGGTTTTGGATTGTGGATTCCAAATCCTATTATCTATCTCATGATTCTACCTATTTCATAATTCCTTGTTTTGTAGTAAGTTTGTAACAATTGATCAGAACATCTTCTTCAATTATTTTCTGCTGGTTATGTGTTTGCTATGAAGTTATTGGTTCAGAAATTGCATACTAAGTTCCTTTGGTATTCTACTCAACTTGATTAGCTTATCTCTTTCCAATCTTCTTGAAATCTGTTACTTGTTTGCTCTCAATTAATATTACTCGGACTAATGATTTGGAACTCCATGAAACTTGGTTTTAGAAATGGAATTTATTTTGGTATTCGACGTAACAAGTTATTGCACCAAAAGTTTTCTCAATTTCTCCTCATTCATATTCACGCTTCTACCTCGATTTTACCTTCCATCTCAAAGTAATTTTTTATCAAATCTATTCAAATGCCTTGCGTATCTTTAGGAGTGTGGCTGAACTATTTTTAGTTTATGCTCCTAATGGTTTGCGGCACGGTAACGTGACCGATTTGAGGAGGTGCAAATTGGGGCGTTACAGTTACACCCTTAGCTCTCTTCAAAAATTGATCCTTTTTCTGTCAATTCATCTGCCAAAACTGTGACAACAAGGCACAGGCCCACCTCTTTTCTTATCAGCATCATTCACCACTTCATATTAAAGAACATTTTCTTACAAAAATTATATTTTGCTTCGTCCGCAATCCCAACAATCCAAGAGAAGTTTAAAAATAATAAATAAATAAAAAATTCCAGGAGAAGATACACATCCAAAGTGGAAGAAACTCTGGATCTTTAATATTCTGTTAATTACATCAACGTGCTATTCAACATATACATAGATCCCTCTCCAAGTCCCACAGGCCACAGAGTCAGAGGCACAACCCAAAAATTCTAAATATAATCATAACCAACAAAATATTAATTACCAAAAAAAATTAAAGATATAACCACCAACGAATACCGCCCGAAATTGTTTGGTGAGCTGTGAGCATTACTTACCAAAAGATATATACTTACCAAAAAAGATATTCCTGTTCCTTCTAGGTCTGCACTATTATTCCTAGCTATTGTTTAATAGATTTGCACAATATATTTTCCTTATCCTTATGGGTTTGCCATATTTGCCTATATAAAAGGCATACCCCTCTTGCGCTTATTACAATTCAAAACTGTTTCGCCGTTTCGCGTGGTGCTTCCTCTACAAAACCACAGCTTTTGAGTTTTACTTTTCTGCAACCAACTACGTACCATAACCCCTTCTTCTCTTTTCTACCAAAGTCGGACGTAAACCCAGACCAAACAGAGATCAACTTGGGCAATTCTGCGTCACACATGGAGTCCAATCATAAATTTCTAGCCAAAGAAATATCTCTTTGTAAAAAGAGACGGAAGGATCTGACAAAGGCTTTAGAGCGAAGGTGTGCCCTTGCGAAACGACAGCTGAAGTTTAATCGCTGTCACCAAGAAGTAGCCGAGGCCATAAAGGCGTTCATCGAAGAACAGAATCCCTCTCCCTCTGAAACCCCGGAAGCTAGAGGCGAACTAGTTGAATCTTCGATTATGGAAAATGTTGATGATGGTGGTTTGATCACAAGGAGACAAGAGAATAATGATGTGCCAGAAAGGAGGGACGTCTCGCAATTCTTGAAGGCATTGGAAGAGGTCGAAAAACAATTTTGTAAGTCCCATGAGTCTGGTAAGGATGTCTCAAAGAAGTTGGAGACAGACAGTATTGGAATCAAATTAGCTGCATCATCACTACCTTCGAAACTGGTCAGGTCACTGTCAAGAAGCAGCTCTAGAGTTGGTTGTTCAACCTTTTATGGTTCTGAAATAATGGGTGAAACCCTAGGAGCACTGAGGCGTTGGGAGGAGAAACTCTATCATGAACTGAAGACGATCAAAAAGGCCGAACCCAAGAGGCAGAAACCCAAAGATTCCAGCAGTGAAAACCATCCTAATTCAGAAACCGAGATGAAAATAATGTCGAATGTGAAATGTAAAGTTGCCAAAAGGGCTGCTGATTATGACTACGAAGAGATTACAAGATTGAGAAAGGAATGTTTGCTTCCCAAACTTGGTGAGCAGCTAGATGGGTTGGCGGGAAACTGGAAAGCAATGTCAGAGTTTCATGAAAGCCAAAAGAAGATTATGTCTCAAGTAAGAGAATCTCCCAACCATCCATTACTCTGCGAAGATAACCACCAACAAGCTACCAAAAAGCTCAAAGCACGGCTTTGCAATTGGCTCGACTGCTTTAAGTCCTACGTTTCTCTACAAAAGAAATACACGGAATCTCTTTGTTGGTGGCTCTTTCATAACGACAAACCAATAATACTCGGAGACAATGATGGTGATTGGTTGATTAACCTGAAAAATCTGGAAAGTAATACAAAGGAGGTGACTACTGAGATGAAAAGGTTCCAGAAACATGTTGCAGCCCTATTAGGCCAACAAGGGAAGGAGCATGACCAAAAGAGGGAGGTCAAGCGACTTGAGAGCCGACTCGAGATTAAGAAGCGGATGATTAATCCTGCGAACGAGAAGCAAACCTTGGAGGAGATTGAGAAGTTAAAGGAGAGGATCGAGAGAACTAAAGAGACGCATCAAAGTAAAATGCAGGAGACGCAGCAAAAGGTGAATCAATTTCAGACAGGGTTCTCTGCTGTTTTCGAAAAGCTAGCGGATTTTTCAAGAAAAGCCGACGAAATCTATACTGAGCTTATCAAACACCTGCCAAAAACCCATCTGGATACGCAAACATAACCATCTTGTAGTTTGAAGGCAATGGCAATTTTAGACACGCGGAGTTTAGTGTTGACTTTTCTTCTTCGTTATCTTTTCTTTTCGTCGTCAGTCAATGTGTTTTTTTATTTTTTAGGACAACTGCTAAATGGAACTACGAAAGAGTACTCTTGTGTTTCTGTAACATCTTGATATTTTCGGTTAACAAATAAATTTAAAAAAAGGATAATCAACAAGAGAAACAATTAAATTGTCAACGAACTTGCATAATGTGCTAAAAGCTGACCTAGTACTAGATGCTTTCCTCCTTTGAAGGATGCATAAAGGGGGATTTTCCATTGCAACAAAAACCTAGCTTCCTTCTTAGAAGTACTTGCAACTAGTTGCATATAACATTGTGACGATAACAAGATCGCTTGAGCACAACAGACGGCAAGTGATATAACTGCTAACTGAAGGGTGACTATACAAGGCAAAAACACATTATCTTCTCAAAAAATTTCAAAATTTGAAATGACTCATTTTGTTGGTCTCGTCCAAGTAGTTTCTGAGGTTACAGTATTTCCGTAATAAACCTGCTTCGATGATTCATCCCAGTAAACCTGAAAATGGGACAAAGCAAAGGCTATATTTCAAAAGCCATAAAATGTAATTGGTCATCAAAGGCATGAAATTAATCCACATAAGGATTACTTCGACAGCCTGTCCATTAAAGAGTGAAATTACTGGCCAGTAAACAATGGCTCGTGGAAAATAAGGGTTCCAGTAAAACATATACCTGCCATCCAGAGGGCAGATCCCTTGAATGTTCTGTTAGATCGGGCTGCTGGTTCCCATTACTAGGTGCTTCAGGTGCAGTCTGTGCAGCTTCACGGGCTAACTGAGCCTTTCTCCGCTTCACCTTCTCACGCCTGTATGAAACAGAATTTCACATCACATAAGATCGCATTGAAGTAGATATACAACATGGAGAAAACAACCTAGTCACACTTATCTCATTCAAAAAAAAAAAAAAATCACAATTATGCATATACATGTATGAATACATATGCAAATCTTGTTGGAACTTCATCCCTACTGCCGCTAAGCAAACTAAATAATTTCTTTGAAAAATTTCTTTAACCAAAGAGTTCCCATACCAATTGCCGCCCAAAGGTTGAAAATTAGCATTATCTTTGGCCTCTCCACTCGTAATTTGTTGTGAATACCATTCCTGCAAGGAAAGGAACGTAAGAAACCAGGAGTCGAAACAAAGTAACTAGTATAAATAAATTCCAGCATACCTCTATTTCCCTTTGTCGCTTCCTCTCTAGCAACTCATATGTATTCTCAGGTTCCTCCTCATCTTCAAGCAACTCCTCTTTTGCTGCTTTCCACTGATTCAAATTTACATATTAAATTCAGGTGAATCCAAAATATTCAGATACGAGTAGTATCGTGGCAAACTAGATGAGAGGGAACATACCTTGTCTACCAAACTGGAGACTTTCTTATTAGACCTCAAGGAAGAAGAAGCTGGGATTGTCCGCTTTTTAGTACGTACAACTGAAAAGAGAATTAAATAATGAGAGTTGTATATACATGTCGTCAATTAGCAGGTTTAATATCATATGATTAAATGAAAAAAAGGTACTTGTCGGCTTGTTGTTTTCATAATATATGCAACTATGCAGACTAGAGGGGAATAAGCCAAAAAGACAAGAAAAAAATTCTCTTTTACACATTATATTGCCAATGAGTTGCAACCTGTCATTGCTGAATTCAAGAACAGAACAAAAGAACAAGAGTGGCAGTACTGCAACATCAACACCTTCATAGATTTCATTTACAATCGTTTGTTAAGTAGGACATACTTGAAGGAAGATTAAAACTATTATGGAGTATTTCTTTAACTAGTTGTACCTTCTGAATACATGTTATCCAATCAAGAAAAACACGTACTGTATTTAATATAGTCAGAAATAACTTTACCCAAAAAAAAAAAAAATAGTTACACTTTAATTGAACAGCTGTAAAATATATAACAGGCCACTGAAGTACCATATCAGCCATCTATTAATGACGCATGCTTACCAAAAATTCAACCAGTAAAAAGTCCATACATGAGACCAAGTTTATAAGGTTTTTTTCTGAGAACATTACCATGAACAACAAAGATACCCATAGATCAAAAGCTTTACCTTTTGATTGAACCTTCGCAACCACTGATGTAGCCGGAATAGGTGCAGCAGTAGAGACCGAATTAGTTAATGGAACAATATTATCTTTTTCCATAATAGTTGCAGATGCTTGGACTGTGGCTGAGGTAGATGGAGCCTGCACAGTTGAACCACTGCTGCCTACTTCTTCAAAGGAGTTGATAGATCTAGGGTGATCAGATGCAAGGTTGTCAGAGCTAAGAGGAGCAGCCCCACTGTGAAATTGTGAGTCTACACTACTGACTACAGGTGCGGCAGGTGCTGTTCCATCTTGAAGCCCATAATATGTGACAGGCGCAACAGGATTTGCCACAACCTGAGCATTTTCAGTGTAGGTGCTAGGAACTGCACCATAGTAAACTGGTACGTGGGGTATAGCAACTTGACATCCTTCAGTGTGTCCATAATAATTAGCACCAGGTGCTTCAGCAACTGCATGTCCATAATATTCAAAACTGGGAACCGTATAGGAGTAACTATACTGTTCTGCATAGGGAGGTTGTCCTGTCTCAGAGTAAGACGGAAGTGGAGGATATGGAGGTTCAGGTGGTGGCTCATCAGGTGGAGGCGGAGGAACCTGTTCATTATCAGGTGGGGGTGGAGGAATCCATTCCTCATCTGGAGGAGGTCGAACCGCGAAAGTATCCTCTGAAACTAGCGATGTATATAGGGAAGGTGGACTAGACTGATTTGGCTGTTCTGTTGCAGTGAACTCCCGGGCATGCAATGCATAAGAAATAGCTGTATTTCCTGCTGGATTTGAATCTTCAACTTCCATGTCCACATCCATGTCAACATCTTCCACAGCACAAACCTCATTCTTAATAGTTGACTCATCAGGAACTACTATCCCATGGACTTGTTCACTTGCACCAACCTCCACATGTCTACTTGGGGAGCCAATTGCAGAAACATGCTCATCTTTTACAATGGAGTCTTTAACTTCTTGATCTTCATTGACTGTATCCGCACTAAGAGAACCCTGATAATCATTTAGAGAGGACATAAGTTGCTTATTTTCTGCTCGATCTACTTCAGTTTTAGACCCCATGCTTTCCGGGACATTTATTTCTCCCTGGGAGAATGATGTATGAGATGCCTCAACTTCATTTGATTCTCCAGACTTAACAATGTTGGACATTTCATCATTAATACCACTCTCAAGCCGCTTAAGCTGTATTTCAGAATGCATCCAGAATGGAAGCAGAGATGACCCATAGGAAAAAAGTGACTTCAAATCAAACAGTCTAATTTCAACTTCCAAAATGTACTTTGTGATCCAGTCAACGCCTTGCACTTGATCCTTGGACCTGAAGCATACAAAGAAGTAATTATTATCAAAAAAAAATATATAGGAAAGATACAACTAATGAAGAATGAATGAGAAAATAAGTAAATGATAAGATGTATTTCTATGTGAAGTTAGGAGGGGCGGAGAGAGTACCGTTGTAGCAACTTCAATCTCTCTAACAAAGCCTCCGTATATTTTACAAGATGAGAAGAGGGATCAATCTCTGATCCATTATGGCATCCTAGATTCCAGTCATTCATCTGGGACCCATCCCCATATATGCCCTGAGGAACCATATTGGAAGACCCTTCAATCACGTCAGAATTAGAATGCTCTTGTGTACCTACAGGTAGATTCTCTGGCTTTTCATCAACAGAAGGCTGGTCACAGGTTAACTTGGTTGCTTGAGCCAAAACATCAGGCACTTCCCATGAAGTTTCCCCAGTTTCAGTATTCCAGTAATAATAGCTTTTACTTTCTTCATGCATCACAATCTTCCAACCTGAACTGACATCACCAATGACTTGTACATTAGAACTTTCAGGCAAAGAAACTTTCTCTGTCAAATCCACTTCTGTACGGAAATCCCTGGGGGCCAGATCACCATTTTCTCTTTTATCACTGTCTTCCATGCTCTGATCACGATCCAGTGAATCAGAGTTCGTATCCACTTCCTTTTGATTGAATTTCTGAGAAGCAGGCTCATCGCCGCCTTTGATGTCCAAATTCTGGCCCAATTCATTAAGCGCACTCTTAACCTGATAAAGGCAAAGCATTTAGCATGTTAACTAAGAAATTTGTGACAACAAAAAAATGAGAGAGAGAGAGAGAGAGAGAACACTGTACAAGCACCAAGGTACTCAGAAACTGAGATCAAGATTGGTGAGGCCATGAGGTATAATGGAAGGAAAGAAGAGAAATTCATTCTGATTACCTCATCATTATTCTGAGGCGAGGAATTCTCTACAGCAGCATCACTAAGAGTTTTATTTGAGCCATCATCCAACTCCTCATCACTATACTGGCCAAGTAAAAGCAGCGGATTTTCTGGTTGCTGACCTGCAGACATAATAATACTAGCATGTCAAATACTACTCAATCCTTCATAATACCTCCTTCAGTAATCACCAACATATGAAAACCTTAGCAAACAGAAAGGCTACAATATCTATGTGAATGGAAGTAATTGCAACTAAGATTGGGAGAGGCGAAAGCTGTCTAAGCATGCAATATAATAATTGAACTGAGAATTCCGGATCTCTTCATTGCAAGCACCTGTTACAAATGGAAGGAAAATGTCAGCAGGGCGCAAAGCAATAAAGCCAGGGACATACGAACCGATAGAAAAATTTCCCAGCCGAAATCTCCAGAATGATTTGACGCTGCCAAAAAGCGCAAACTGAATGGGGAGTGATTCATAATTTCACTGCGGCCGACCAGTGAATGTCCTCCAACCTACAGTCCGAAAACAAATTCTTTGGGGGGAGGGAGGGCAAACAACATAACAATGTCTTGTACATTATAGTTTCCATAATTCCACCGAGAACAACATAATGTTGGGCACACATGTCCTCTCTACAAAGTCCTTTTTTTTGAAGAAAACTGACGGAACCCACCTGAAGAAGAAGATGGTGAATTGGGTAACCCAGACTCGCCTTTCGAATGTACTTCTCCTCCTACTCCCTCATGTTCAGCAGAGCCACCCAAATCTCCTCCTACACAGCCACATACAATACAATCTTTAGTTCAACATAATTGCCCTAATTACAGTAAACTTATTGCCCTAATTACAATAAATTTCAGCAATTTCGCTACAACTCTTCAGTCTAATTAAGAATACAATCTAACTTAGCTACAACTAGAAGAGCAGAAAACTCCAAAAATGAAATCAAAAACCCTAAACAGATTAATCTGATTTACTCAATTATTCATATAGATAAATTCATGCATGTATAGATATATATATATATATATATATATAGAGAGAGAGAGAGAGAGTACCAGGGGTTCGGCGAAGAGATCGAGCTTGACTCTGCGACCAGAGTTGGACATGGCGGCAAGACGACGTCGTTCTTTTCGGTTCCCCATGGATTGGAATCTCAGGGCTTTCGCTTCTCATACACTCACAGCTCGAAAAGCTTGCTTGCTTGCCCTAATTTCAAAGCTTTCAATAATTTTGATTTGAAAAGAAGGAAATAGCTTTTGTTACTCTTCGTCTTCTTCTTCTTCTTCTTCCTTTCACTCTGTTACTTTCTCTGCGATTTTCGCTTTTATATATGTATGGTTCTGATGGACGGTCATAATTGGTTTGGATATTCGAAATGGACTGCTGAGTACATAACTGGACCGACTCCTTTGGTCCAATGGGCCTCGAGCTTTTGAGTTTTTGTTCTTTTCTAACTGTTTTTTGTTGATAAGAGTTTTGATTTCGTGTTTTCTTTTGCTTTTGATACCATTTGAGGTTCCGCAATATTCCTTTAAATTTATGGACAAGTGTTGTATAAATGCACCTCTCCTTACTCCTTAGTTTGGTCCAATGCCACCTCTCCTTAGTTTGTAATTCATAACCCAACACATCCGCAAAATTCTGGGTGCGCCCGTGTTTTGTTAGTGACTTATTTCCGTCAGATATGGTATTAGTCAGACCTTACCTCTATCGCGAATTGCTTTCCTTTTTCATCGTCGAATCTCTTTATTATAAAGGGAAAGCGTTAAAATTGTCCTTGTGCTTTAGGGTCATGGTTACGTTTGCTCCTATGATTTAGAAATGTCTAATTGTAGTTATTAAGTTTGATAAATCAACCGTTAATTCTATTGCGAATTGCTTTCGTCGTTGTCGAAACTCCTTTAATATAAAAAGTGATTATCAGCCCATTCAAAAAAAACAATGATTATCAGTATTTATTATGTTGTATTGAACTTCTTAGACATTTTTATTATCACATGTCGTGTCGTGTCTATATTTACATAAATTTCACGCTTTAAAAAAAAAAACCATGGAAAAAATTTCAAAATACCTAATAATGATGACTTTTAAAAAGTTTGAGAATGATTGCTTAGAGATAATTTTTCTTTTTCTCAAAATCCCCAAAAAGAAAAAAAGAAAAGAGAGAAAAAACAAACCCAACCTCCCCAATAATGCATTATCGGCGCATGACAATCCGCCAATCCAACTCCCGTACGGCGTCGTATTCCACTTGACGTCATAAAATGCCATGCTCTTCTTGTTCCTCTTCCCTTCTTCTTCTTCTTCTTCTTCTTCTTTCTAAGAATCACATTCCTCGTTAACCCTTGTTCTTCAGATTCTCTAAAGCCACCCCCAGTTGCACAGAGATCCTGTGCCACCACCACCACCAGGACCCTCCTTCTCTCTCTCTCTCTCTCTCTCTCTCTCTCTCTCTCTCTCTCTCTCTCCAAGTAAAGATTGGTTTTTTACATGTAATCCTCTAAATTCTGAAATCAAAATCTCATCTTTATGATATCTTCACCTGTTTTCTGATTTTCCCAATTTTCTGGGCCACCACCCAGATCGCTTAGCTATCTCTGTTTCAATTTGTATATGCTCATCTGTTCGGTTTGTTGTTTTCTGTGGTTGGATCTCGGATTCGGATTCGGATTCGGATTCAAAACCCATTCTTGTTTATGATTAGATGTTTTTGTATAGAATTTGTATCAATGATTCTGGTGTGAACTAATAATAGTCACTTTCATAAACTTTTAAGTTCATATTTAGTTTGAATTTTCTTCAATTATGCTTTTTTGATTTTTTTTTTTTTAATTTTTCAACCAATTGGTGCTGTGAAGCATTGAGAATGGTAGGAATTCTGTTAGCTGGGTGAAGATTCGTCGTTTGAATTCGATTCTTATGGTTTAGATTGAAGATTGGTCTGGTGATTTTGAGGATTGTATTGGTGATAAGAATGTGTGTGTGTTTTTCATATTCAAATCCATTTTGATTTCGAGACCCCAATACTGATTTTCGTATGAATGAGCGAGTGTGTATCTGTGGTGAGGTACTGTAAAGGTCACTGGTTTGATAGATGCGAGTAAATCATGAAATTGTCACCGAAAGAGTGTTTGAATATTGGATTAGGACTGTCTAGCTAAGTTTTGCATTATGATGGTTTTGTTTGTTTAGGACTCGGATGTGCTAGGCCCTATTTGATGTTACAAGACTTTCATGTTCAGTTATACACTTTGCTTGTTTCATTGTCAGTCTATTATTAAGCTTTACAAGAGCAATTTATTTATTTTTTTTTTTTTTGTGGTGAGATATTTCTCTAATATATAGCTCATCTATCTGTCAAAGACAGATCCAGGTTTGGCTGCTCCACGGGTCTTGGCATTTGGGTGTGTGTAAAAAGAAGCAGGAAATGGTTAAAAGGTTCGTTTTGTTATCCACAAGTTATAGAATGTTTAATTTAAATGAAACATTTGAATTTAATGTCTTATTTCTACTCTTTTTCATGTGAACCAGGTATGGAGTGTTTTGATCTCCAAAAAATATCATGTTGCAGTGCATAGAGGGGTTAAAGCATTTATGTGCTTCCCTACTGAGGTGCTGTGATCTTGACTTGTATAAACAATCAAGAGGATTAGAAGACCCTGAAATTCTAGCTAGAGAGACAGTGTGTATGTTATTTAACCCCGAGATAAATTTTTATTTGTATCCCCTGTTTGAATCTCTTCGTGTTAACTAAAATAGATGCTGATTACCTTTTTTATGCAGTTAGCGTGAGTGAAATAGAGGCACTTTATGAGTTATTTAAGAAGATCAGCAGTGCAGTGATTGATGACGGATTGATCAACAAGGTTTGTATTTTGTACATTCTTTCTATTCCTTTGGGAACACTTCCCCTGTATAGATTTGGGTTTCCCATATTGCAGATTCTCATATTCTAGGTCCCATTCTCGTTGCTCAATTACTTTTTTTTCTTTTCGTTTTGCGTCATACCTCTTGTCTTTCTTTTATGCCATTGTGTAGGAGGAGTTTCAATTGGCATTATTCAAGACAAACAAGAAAGAGAGCCTGTTCGCTGATCGTGTACGTTTTTCTGTGAGACATTAAATCCTCATCAAACTTGTCATAGTCTTTTTTTTAATCACATATCTTTATTGTATATTCCATCATTAGACCATCTCAAGGCAATTTCTTAATGTCTTAATAAGGAACCGCTTATTTATCACTTGTTTTTGCAGGTATTTGACTTGTTTGACACAAAGCACAATGGAATACTAGGTTTTGAAGAGTTTGCTCGCGCTCTCTCTGTCTTTCATCCTAACGCCCCCATCGACGATAAGATTGAGTGTACGTATCTGAAATTCATTATGAATATTTCCTGCTGTTGATTGTAAAACGATGTTTATTTTGCTAACTCTGTGGTATATCAATGCGAAACATAAGACTTAAGCCTTTGATCAGTATAGTTTATGTATTACTGATCTTTATGATGTCAAATTCCAGTTTCTTTTCAATTATACGATCTCAAGCAACAAGGCTTCATTGAAAGGCAGGAGGTAATATTTTTGTTTCATTTGTTATCTTTGATTTCATTTATAAGTTTCCATCTGTTTTTAACCAATAATGTATTTCTACATTTAGGTGAAGCAAATGGTAGTGGCTACCCTAGCGGAATCTGGCATGAATCTTTCAGACGAGGTGATAGAAAGTATAATCGATAAGGTGCTTTCTCAATCCATCTTTCATTTCTGTGATTTAAGGAACATGTTGGTTAAGTGGAGGAGTTTATGGTTTCTTACTGAAGTTTGATTTTGATTTTACTTTCTTTGTTTTGGAACTTGGTTTCAGACATTTGAGGAAGCTGATACAAAACATGATGGGAGGATCGATAAGGAAGAGTGGAGGAGCCTTGTTTTGCGGCACCCATCCCTTCTTAAAAACATGACTCTTCAGTACCTCAAGTAAGTCCCAGATACAATAATCATGCTAGAGCCTCTCACACACACCAATCCTTCCCCTATGCTGGCTTTAAGAGTAATAACAATTTTTGACACTATCTGGTTTCTCAACCAAAAGTGTCACCCTAATCTTGTTATCCGGATCTCTGCCTTGGTTCTAGATGAAACAGCCTGCAACATGTTACAGATTCCACATATAGTTTAACTTGTTTATAGATCCACTACATAGTGCTCGACTTCTGAGTATAACCGTGATTTTTTTTTGTTTTCTGAGCAGAGACATCACCACAACATTCCCAAGCTTTGTATTTCACTCACAAGTCGACGACACCTAGAAGTTCAAATTTCCATTTTAAGCAGGGGAGACATTATTTTTTAATTTACTTATTGCGATTGCATGTTTCCGAAGAATATGGTCCAGTCTAATGTAAAGGGCCAGGTAGAGAATTTTCTTCATACCATATTTGTTTTTTCTTTTGAATATTTTTGGATGTGTGTAATTGATGCTCAACGAGTGACCATGCTCTAATGATATGTCGGTTTTGATTTTGGGTTTTCTATAATACCGAATCTTATGAAAGGTGGTTGGGTTAAAAATACACGATGTTGATGTTTAATCTATATTCTACCGTCGCTGCTGCAACTGTCATTCTTGCTTATAACTTTAACGGTGCTGACTTCTGAGAAGAAAGGTTAAAAATGTCTCTGATCGAACTAGCTTGATTATGTAGAGCCGAGAATGTCATTGGTTTTTATATTGAATTGGTTGAAGGAATTTTAGATATACTTGTCTTAGGTTTGTATTCAGTGGTAGAGACACATGGATGCTTAACCAATATATTATTATTCTCGTTCGCACCCGAACTTCGGCTAACCAATGATCAAGGATTGAAGTTTTGCTAACAAATGGTGTGCTCATATCACTCATTCAGCAATATGACCAAAGAAGAAAAATGAAGTCGGCTAACCGATGATCAAGGACTGTACATCTGCTAACAATTGCTAGTATCATTCATTCAACAATGACCAAAGAAGAAAAGTAAGTTTGTACCCAAAAAAAAAAAACAAAGAGGAAAGTACACAAGGACTATCATACCAGGGATTTCTGGGTATGAGAATCTACTTTTAGAAAGATGAAATTTCATTCCCAAACAAGAGAGTTTCTGGATTCTATGAATAAGCTGTGAGTATCTGTAATTGTCAACTTGGACATTTCCATATCTTCAACAACTGGAAGATGTCAGAGTGTAGGTGTACATGTAGACTTCATTTTTTCACCAGAGCACAGAATTACAGATGCTAAGGAAGAAGAGGCCTCCCAACTGAGCCCCGTTATGTTCACAACAGCTCCGGGACAGAGAACCCTAAGGTGTCAAATATTAGTCCACCTCAACCTCTGAAAAGAAAAAAGTTCTCCTGCACATTCAGCATCCACAGAACTTCATATAAAGAAACCTCTATGCCAAAGAGCAATTACGAACATGTTAACCATCAAGGCCATAGCAAAGGGCAGCACAGCCTTTTCTTCTGGCTTAGACCTTACATTCCAGTACGATCAACACGTTAAGAATAACAATCAGGTAAGATCAACACAACATAAAAACTCAACCACGAAGGCAAGAACATATCCACGATAAAACTCACAAACAGAAATTTAAAGAATAAGAGAAGATAGGAGATTAAATGGGTTACCAAAATGCATTAAAAATTATAATATCCGATAGCAAAACCCATCAACCATCCAAAACTAACCAAAATATTAAGAGGTTCCAGGTAAAATAAATAAAAAAGACAGAAATATCACTACTGCGCAAAAAGTAAACATCTACTGGTGGGTCGGGTCTCTTGTTTAGTCGACTTCCTCCATCTTGCTCTCAGCCTCAGCATCAACATCCTCCAACGGGGGCATGTCAGCATCACCATCAACGGCATCATCATCAATGCTCAGTCCAAGCTTCAACATCCTGTGGATCCTGTTGCCGAAGGTGTTGGGGTCATCAAGGCTGAACCCAGAGGTAAGCAGGGCAGTCTCAAAGAGAAGGAGCACAAGGTCCTTCACTGACTTGTCATTCTTGTCTGCATCAGCCCTCTTTCTGAGCTCCTCCATGATTGGGTTCTCGGGGTTGATCTCCATGGTCTTCTTGGAAGACATGTAACCAGCCATGCTGTTATCCCTCAAAGCCTGAGCTTTCATGATCCTTTCCATGTTGGCAGTCCAGCCATACTCACCAGTCACCAAACAGCAGGGAGAATCGACCACACGGTCAGACACCACAACCTTCTCAACTCGGTCACCCAACACATCCTTGACAACCTTGCAGAGTCCCTCAAACTTCTCCTTCAACTCTTCTTTCTTCTTGGCCTCGTCCTCAGTCTCATCAAGCTTGAGACCCTCCTTGGTGGCAGAGACGAGCTTTTTGCCCTCATACTCCTTGAGCTGACCAACTGCATACTCATCAATGGCATCAACCATGAACAGAACCTCATATCCCTTCTTCTTAAGCTTCTCTAGGAAAGGAGAGTTCTCAACGGCCTTCTTGCTTTCGCCAGTGATGTAGTAGATATCTTGCTGGCCCTCCTTCATCCTTGTGACGTAGTCCTTAAGGCTGGTCATCTCATCACCGCTCTTGGTTGAGTGGTACCTCAACAAATCAGCAAGCTTGGTCTTGTTCTGGGAGTCCTCATGGATTCCGAGCTTGAGGTTCTTTGAGAAAGACTCGTAGAACTTGTTGTAGTCCTCCTTGTTCTCAGAAATCTCAGTGAACATCTCAATACACTTCTTCACCAAGTTCTTGCGGATGACCTTCAAGATCTTGTTCTGCTGCAACATCTCTCTGGAAATATTGAGGGGAAGATCCTCAGAGTCAACAATACCCTTCACAAAGCCAAGGTATTCAGGGATCAACTCCTCACAGTTGTCCATGATAAAGACACGGCGGACGTAGAGCTTGATGTTGTTGGGCTTCTTCCTTGTGTCGAAGAGATCAAATGGAGCCCTCTTGGGAACAAAGAGGATGGCCTTGAATTCCAGCTGACCCTCAACTGAGAAGTGCTTGACAGAAAGGTGCTCTTCCCAGTCATTGGTAAGACTCTTGTAAAAAGCAGAGTACTCTTCCTTGTTGATATCTTCTGGCTTCCTCATCCAGATGGGCTTTTGCTTGTTAACCAATGACCATTCATGAGAAATTTCCTGGATTTTCTTCTTTTTCTTCTCCTCCTTCTCCTTCTCTTCGTCAACTTCCTCTACCTTTCCTTCCTCTTCCTTCTTTTCTTCTTCATCCTCATCATCAGAAATCTCCTTCTCAGTGGTCTTCTCAATCCACAAGGAAATTGGGTAGCTGATGAACTCAGAGTGCTTCTTGATCAAATCCTTGAGTCTGCGCTCTTCAAGGTACTCAAGTTGGTCCTCCTTGAGGTGGAGGCAGATCCTTGTACCCCTGCCAAGAGGCTCACCAGAGTCCCTGGTAACTGTGAATGATCCTCCAGCTTGAGACTCCCAGATGTACTGCTCATCATCATTGTGCTTGGCGGTGACAATGACCTTCTCAGCAACAAGATATGCAGAGTAGAACCCAACACCAAACTGCCCAATCATGCTAACATCAGCACCAGCAGCCAAGGCTTCCATGAATTCCTTGGTTCCAGACCTTGCAATGGTACCGAGGTTGTTGACCAAATCTGAAAACACAAATAAAGCAAATTCATTAATACCACAACATCAATTTCAGTATTGCAAGAACATATAATTACACCCCAAAAAAAAGCATATAATGAAAAGCAAAGCAACTTACCAGCCTTTGTCATCCCAATACCACTGTCAATAATAGTCAATGTGTTGTTGGTCTTGTCGGGGATAATGTGGATAAAGAGCTCTGGTTGAGACTCAAGCTTGCTCTTGTCAGTCAAGCTCTCAAATCTAATCTTGTCAAGAGCCTGCATAAATAGAACACCATACATGAGCAAAAGTAACTTTGGTAAAACAAAAAGGCACAAATTCAAGCAAAACCAACCCTGGATACAAGAACCCCTCGAGGGTAAATTAATTAATCTGCAGCTTAACAAGGATCCTCACAATCAAAACAAATCATCTTAAATGAAACTCAATTCCTTGACATAAACTCTGCACCCTACCAATTCCAATTTAAAAGCACTAACTACAACTATTTCTTTCCACATGATGACATGATTATGGTATTACAAATACAAAACACCCAAAATGCCATTGATCGTGATTATCACTGAGCCCAAAGCATGTTACACAACACTACAAAACCCCTAACTAAAATCTAAACCCTAAACCCCCAAATCCTACAAAATTAAACAAAAACACAGAGCTATCAGGCCACAAAGAAACAACCAAGTCAAAAACCCTTCACTACTGATTTCAAAACAACAGCTGCACAATACCACACAAATCATGATCTAATTTTCATTACTGATTTCCAATTAACAACTAAACCACAGATTGTTTACTCTCTTATTACTAAGAAACCATCATAAACCCTAGAATCAATAATCAAGTCTAAAGAGTCGCAGATCTCTAATAATCCAACACTAGATGTAAAGAAAACCAGTCCATAATGCAATCGCTCACAATCCAAACAAGAACAATAAACCACAACGAACGAACAATCAAGAATCACTACTCAAATAATGAAATCGAATCCGGATGAACAAATAAAAGACAAGAAGACTCACATCGGAGGCATTGCTGATAAGCTCACGGAGAAAGATCTCCTTGTTGCTGTAGAAAGTGTTGATGATCAAGCTGAGAAGCTGGTTGATCTCGGCCTGGAAGGCAAACGTCTCGGTGTCCGCCATTGCCGCTCGGAATTAGGGTTTTCGGAGCAGATCTAGGGTTTCAGAGAGAGCGAGGGAGAGCCGAAGAAGACGAAGAAGTTTTTAGAGAGAGAAGCGTAGTGGTCTTTAAGGTTGAGTGAAGCGATGGTTTTATAGTGGACACTAGGGTTTCTAGATCCTTCGGTTTGCCAATTTATTTGGATCTGTTTTTTCTTTTTTAATTATTTTTCCGGGTTTTTCTTCGGTGTTGCGGTTTGTGGGAGCCCCGGTTAGGTTTAGACCCGCGTTGGATTGGTGCCACGTGGAAAGTCTAGATTGTTCGGAAGGGGGAGGGTTTTGGGCCCCCCCGTCGGCTTGAAGAGGAAAGGACACAGCCCAATGGGAAAAGCCGAAAAGGGGAAAATATTTGAAGTTGCTATGAAGTTTAGGGGAGTCTTCCTCACGTTTGAATGGTTCTTTCTTCCTTTTTTGGCTTTTTCTTTTCTTCTGATTTAAGAAAAGAATATTGCAATCTCCACGAAAAGAACTTATTGTTCATAAAATTTGTTTTTATTCCATTTTGACAAAGAATGCTCCAAGCTCTTCATGTCAGCCTAAGTAATGAGATTTAATTATGATATACTAGATCATGGGTTCGTTCCCTTTATACTAAAAAAATAACTTTAAAATAATAACATTGAAAAATATGATTCGAAGTGTTGATTTGAAATCTTTTTTTTTTCCATACTCTTCTAATGGAGTGCAAAAATTGAAAATTTATTTTTGCAGATTCTTTTAATCATATCTGTTTACATGGGCAATAATAAGTTCATTTGATGGCTGATAATAAATACATGTTTTAAGTTGTTATAATTTCATTTTTTGAATTTGATACACGTGATTGAGATCTACTTATCTCTAACAATCCCTTAAAAGTATCCCTTAGATGAGTATAATTATTCTTCTAATTAAGTACAGCAACAAAACGGTTACAATTGAGCCATAAGTAATTAAGAAGCAAAGTGAAGAAAAAAAGTAAATATCACCCATCACTCCAAACATAGTGAGACATTTTCAGAGATCAAAACTTATTGAGGACATGATGACACATGAAGCAAACTAATTCAAATTTTTTTCTTTTTGAGGAAAAACAACTCATATTTTTATACATAACATTTATATTTTGGATAAATTTATTCTTACATAAGCAAAGCTTCCAAGAATATAACAAAATAAAAGCTTTTGAGCAAAACAAGAACTAATTTTTGAGGCAAAGAAAAGCTAATTCATATATATACAAAACAAGAAAAAAAAATTTAAAAAATTGCTTCAACTTGTGGGTAGGTGACAAATATTTATCATCATGAATCATTTGTACCCGTTGACTGACTTGACTCGAAGACCCTGCCTTCCGGGTCGGGTGACTCGGGTCCAAAACCAATGCCCCATGGAGTGTACCATGCAGACCCGAACACATTAGCAAAACTCTCCCTCCTTCTCAAGCTAAAGGTCCCTCCAGGTTTATCCATTTATCTCCAAATTCTTGAACTCCCTTAGGCAAATGGAAACTCTCTCAGTTCCAAGCTTTCTTCAACTCCCATGTTCTCCCAAAAATCCAAGGTAAATTCTTCCATCAACTTACAAATGCATTCAATGTAGTAATCTAAAGTTACATTGATTACCCATGAAAGATATCTTATAGAATTGCATAACAATGTGCTCAGGACCCAAATTGATTCCCAGTGTTCTGATTCAACCTAAAGATTCAATTTTGGGTGATTGAAAATTTATGTTCTTCCAGTTGACTATGCTCTGTCACTTATTTACATTTTGGTTTCAGTTCTGTGTGAAGACTAGTGATTATATTGTTGTGGGTAAACCAGATATGTAGATAAAGAGCCACCCAAGAACGCTGTGGCTGCTAAGAATTTGCATGAAAGATTTCCCAAAAGATTACCAAGGAGGCTGCTTTTGCAGTTTATGGGGTTCTGCCCAATCCTATCACATCCTGTTTTGGCTGCACCAATGCCGGAGATGAAGGAACCTGAAGTGATTCGGTAAGATTTTGTATGTGGGGTTTTGTTTGTTTCCATTTTGGTTTTGATTTTTGCTTTTAAGTTTAAGCTCAAAGTTCAGGGCCTGATGGTTATGTTGAGGATTGAGCTTTGTATTTAAAATGTGTATGAGTCTCATATGTAATATTTGTTTGGAAATTTGAAGCTTCCAGGACCTTAAAGCTTCCCAGTGGTGTGAGGATCCAAGGTACAGAATTTATAAGATTCCACATAATGCTGCTTACTCAGGAAGGATTTTGCCTGTAATTGGTATCTTAAAATTGGTGAACAGTTTCAGTGATGTGGCCTTACCCCTTATGATCTTCAATGATTATTCAGTAGTACCAATCTCCACATTGCCTTGACATGACTTGGATTTCATTTGCTCACACTTGCAATACCATATGAAACTCTTAAGATATGTGATGTGCTATTTCCGTGAGGGTAGCTGTTGGTAATTTGAGCTCAAAATTTTGAAAACCCCGTGTGTGGAATCAAATCACATTCGCATTTTATAGGATTGCATCGTTTGTCCCAGCAACAAGGCACCTTGGACTTATATGATTAATTCAGTTTAATCTTGAGTGACATTAATCCGGGGTTTCCGTTTCCTAGAGATTGTTGAAGGGCAAGGACCAGCAGCCACCAAAGGAGATTTGGTTGAAATTAACTATGTATGCCGTCGCACAAATGGCTATTTTGTTCATAGGTAGATAACTAAATCCTGTAGATTGTGTTCCATTTGTGAGCAAATGTCATTTGGAATTTTCATCTTCCTAGCTCTTCAACGTTTCTCACTGGCAATCTGTTCTGATGTAGCACTGTTGATCAATTCAATGGAGAAAGCACACCTGTGATACTTCCTTTGGACGAAAATCAGGTTATATCTTGTCTCATTGTAGCATATATTTCCTAAGAATGTTAGCATTCCAGACTTTATACGAATACGCCATCATGTGTTACATACTTTACTATTCAGATTATAAAAGGCTTGGAGGAGGTTCTGGTCGGCATGAGAATCGGAGGTGTGTTCTAACTCTTAAGGCTACAATTATAAGAGCTGCATTATGTACTTGCTTGCCGGTTTCTTACTCTTTTTATAATTAGGAATACAGTAAAAATAAAGTACAGTTTTGATAAATGTACTTGATAAGTGGATCACTGTGGTTGATCTTTCCTCTTGCCATTCCTCTTGTACTGATAGATGTACTTCTTGGTTATTGCCATACTTCCTCTCATTGCTAGGTCAGGCATTGTGTAACAAACTAACAATATGATCATCCGTAATGTATCTTATGTTGGAGATGTCTTCAATTCTGTCCAAAATCTCTACAATTCTATGAGAGAAAAATTATAAAAATAAAAATAAAAAGCAATTGGCTTGAATTTTTAAAGATGGCTTTTAAAATATTGTTGATCTGTTGGCATAATGCTATTAGGCTTGAGATAACATCTTTTTTAGTTTTGTTATGGCATACATAGTATTGACCAAAAAAGAGTTATTGGATACATACACAGAAACAAATTACTCATATTCAGCTTACTTTTCAGGAAAGAGGAGAGCATTGATACCTCCTTCTGTGGGATACACAAATGAAAGCTTACAACCAATTCCTGAAGAGGTAAACTTATCAACGCTTGATACATTCCCTCAACTCTATTGTTAAATGGTTTCTTCTTGGCGTGCCAGTCATTTAGAAACCCTCTCTTTATTTCATTCCCTAGCTATGACTGTAGTTGAAGAAGTAGTTTCGGTTGCAACAGATTAAAGTAATACTGCGTTAATTCTGTTGGTTGCAGTTTGGCCCTCGACGCAGCCTCTTGTCTCATGTAAATGAGCCTCTGATATTCGAGGTGCAGCTCTTGAAACTACTATGAGTTTATGAAGTGTATATGTACTAAAGCACTTATAAAGTGTGAATATATTCAAACTCTTATCAAGTGTATATGTATGCAAACACTCACCAAGTTGTACCAAGATAAATACTCTTAAGATTTTGCCCCCGAGTGATATAGTTATTTTGACCTTTGATCCCACTGATTATGAAAATTCAAAATTTCTTCAATTAGGTGAACAAAATTAATTTTGCACCTTCAAGAGCTGCAATATAATTCCATGCCTAGTGATTAGCACCAATAGTCCAACTTTTAGCTAGTAGAAAACTGGAAATGGATTCCTCCATCTTCGAATTTAGACATTTGGTTCATGACGGGGAGCCTCTGCCATTGTGATTTGGTGCTCTGAGGTTTTGCTTCCAATTCCTGTTGATGCCTGTCAATTAACCGAAAAATGCTTATAACTTATCAACCGACCATGGATGGATGCTGGTCTGAACTATTGTTGTTAGTATTCACCATTCTGCTACGAATTACAGCAAAGATGGTGCCAAAGCACTGGTGTTGACCAACCTTGACCAAAGGTTGTAACATCAGCAGAATCCAAAACATGCAGGAGTTGATATCTCTGTGCATCTTGCAAGCTCCACATTACCTTGACAGGACTTAGATTTCATTTGCTCACACTTGCAATGCCCTATGAAACTCTTAAGATATGTGATGTACTATTCCATGAGTGTAGCTGTTGGTAATTTGAGCTCCAAATTTTGAAAACCTGGTATGTGGAATGGAATCATATTCCCTTTTCATAGAATTGCATAGTTTGTCCCAGGAACAAGGGACCTTGGACTTATGTGATTAAGTCAGTTTAATCTTGAGTAACGTCAATCCTGGGTTTCCTTTTCCTAAAGATTATTGAGGGACAAGGACCAGCAGCCACCGAAGGAGATTTGGTTGAAATGAACTACGTATGCAGGCGCACAAATGGCTATTTTGTTCATAGTTAGATATCTAAATTCTGTAGATTGTGTTCCATTTGTGAGCAATGTCATTTGGAATTTTCTTCTATCTAGCCCTTCAACGTTTCTCACTAGCAATGTGTTCTGATGTAGCACTGTTGATCAATTCAGTGGAGAAAGCACACCCGTGATACTTCCTGTGGACGAAAATCAGGTTATATCTTGTCTCATTGTAGCATATATTTCCTAAGAATGTTAGCATTCCAGACTTTATACAATACGCCATCATGTGTTACATACTTTACTATTCAGATTATAAAAGGCTTGGAGGAGGTTCTGGTTGGCATGAGAATCGGAGGTGTGTTTCTAACTCTTAAGGCTACAATTATAAGAGCTGCATTATGTACTTGTTTGCTGGTTTCTTACTCTTTTTATAATTAGGAACACAGTAAAAATAAAGTACAGTTTTGATAAGTGGATCACTGTGGGTTGATCTTTCCTCTTGCCATTCCTCTTGTACTGATAATTGTACTTCTTGGTTATTGCTGTACTTCCTCTTATTGCTAGGTCAGGCATTCTGTAACAAACTAACAATATGATCATCCGTAATGTATCTTATATGTTGGAGATGTCTCCGGTTCTGTCCAAAATCTCTACCATTCTATGAGAGAAAAATTATAAAAATAACAAATAAAATAAATATCGATGATGCTATTAAAATATTCTAAAATTAAAATATTCTAAAGATGGCTTTTAAAATATTCTTGATCTGTTGGCATAATGCTATTAGGCTTGAGATACCATCTTTTTGAGTTTTGTTATCACATGCATAGTAATGACCAAAAAAAGAGTTATTAGATACATACACAGAAACAAATTTATATTTAGCTTACCTTTCAGGAAAGAGGAGAGCATTGATAACTCCTTCTGTGGGATACACAAATGAAAGCTTACAACCAATTCCTGAAGAGGTAAACTTCTCAATTCTTGGTACATTCCCTGACCTCTATTGTTAACTGGTTTCTTGTTGTTTCATTATTCAGAAGCCCTCTTTTTATTTCATTCTCTTTCCCTTTTTACTATTACTGTAGTTAAAGCAGTTTTGATTGCCCACAGATTAAAATAATACTACGTTAATTCTGTTGGTTGCAGTTTGGCACTCGACGCAGCCTCTTATCTCATGTAAATGAGCCTTTGATATTCGAGGTGCAGCTTTTGATACTATTGAGTTTATGAAGTGTATATGTATTGAAGGACTCCTGAAGTGTAAATGTGTTCAAACACTTTATATGTTTCAAGCACTCACAAAGTTGCCCCGAGATTAATACTCTAAGATTTTGCACCCGAGTGATATAGTTATTTGAACCTTGATCCCACTGATTATGAAAATTCCTTCAATTAGTTGAACAAACATATTTACTGTGCAGCTTCAAGAGCTGCAATATATAATTCCATGCCTAGTGGATTAGCACCAATAGTCAAAGTTCTAACCAGTGGAAAACTTGAAATGGATTCCTGCTTTGAATTTAGACAATCGGTTCATGACAGGGAGCTTCTGCCATTGTGATGTGTTGTTCTGAGGTTTGCTTCCAGTACCTGTTTATGCCTGTCAATTAACAGGGAAAAAAAAACCATTTAAATTAACAACCGGCCATGGATGGATACCAGTCTGAACAATTGTTGTTAGTATTATGAATTACAGCAAAGGAGGTGCTAAAGCACTGGTGTTGGCCAACCTTGACAAAAGGGTGTAACATCTGCAGAATCCAAAACATGCATGAGTTGATATTTCTGTACATCTTTGTCTGATCTAGCATGTCAGTCAACATGCAAAGTTGAAGTTCTATTTTCCTTTTGCATTCTAGAGTCTTATTTTGTGGAGAAGTTGTGCGACTTGGCAAAGCTTTGGTCACTATGAGAATCATTGATTTCTGTTTATCTTTTTACTGTCTAACATTTTGTGGTCTTTTGTGGGTGATAAAACTACAACCTATAGAGCTGCATGTCATTGATGGGGTTCCACAGCTAATTTTTGTCAGTTCAAGCTACATCATTGAGGTTGGATATGTTCATTCTTATCTACCTTTAAAGCTATCTAACTATTATCAATTAGGCTAACTGAAACAATTTTTCTCTAAATTTTGGGTGTGCTTCATAGACGGTGGAAGCTGAATTCATCTCAGTTGATCATGTTCCTCATCTTAAACCATCTGATGGAGGTTCAGCAGCAACTCAATGTGAGCTTTCCTCCCTCTTATGCTTTTTCTTTCCCCTTGTTTTCGGTTCTTGCAGAAGAGTATAGATTTCAAATTGACAAATTTATAAACTATTGGTTGTGTGCACTGGCTGCTCATCTTACAGGAATGCACAGTGCCATCAAGATGCTCAATAGCAGAGTTAAGAGTGCTTCATCACTATCTTCTAGCTATGCTGAAAGGTATAAACATGCTTTGAGTAGAAGATGAGTTACATTAGGAGTAGATTTCAATATCAGAACACAGAAAATTTCTGTAGTCAAAAGACCCCTGAACATTCAAATTAAATAGATGCCAAAGTCACAAGATTGAATTTAAACTTCCTCAACTCTAGGATTGATGCCTAAACAAATTTTATATATTAGAACTCCCTCTTCAGATACATTTTCCATTTTTAATTTGGCAAAGAGGTATTATGAATATACAAAGCCACTTACTTCTGTAACTGCTTTTCTATCATAACATGTATTATCTTCGTCATTTCACCCTATTCATTTCTTGAAAGTACAACTCTATGCTTTTGTGTTGGCATTTGATGAAAGAAGATATATATTATTGGGTGCTGTACACCAAAAGGTCTAGAATTGATGGTATTTGTTGTTTATTTCCATGCAGGAGAAATACCTTGTGAGAATTCGCTGCTAAGACAAGTATCAAGTCTTCTCAGAAGGTTGCCTGCTGTTGAATCAGGGAAATTTCAAGATGACTTTTTGATGGTGAGTGTTGTTCGTCTCAAACTCCCAATTGCAAAATTCACTATTTTGGGTCTTGTCAAACCCCTTAAACCAGGAAAGGATTTTTCACATTCTTTATTTAAGAAAATGAGTATGATTATACCAACTAAAGAAGCTTATCACTGCAATAGGTTCACACCAAAGCTTATCATTGCAGATACTACAGAAAAGGCTGCTATCTTTATCTCATCAATGGTTCTATTGCTCTGTTTTCTTTTGTAGGAATACAATGACACATTGCTGATTACATATCTAGCTGTGCTTACCAACTGCTCGAGGTAAGATATATTCTTCCAAACTTTCCTATGTTCATCATTATATTGCAATAAAAGAAAAATAAACATTGCACTGTTTTCAGGTGGACAGTTTTTGTAGTGTGGTAACAGTTTTCGTTAGTACGCCTATATTAAGTTTTGTAATCAAGCCTAAAACAAAGTGGGTGTTGACGTAGGGTATAAGGTTTGATTCATAAACAAATTTGGGTTACCTACCTATATGATGAAGTTTGGAAGTCACAGCCTCTCAATTGTAGTTAATGCCTTAGCTAGTTTGTTCTCCTACAAGAGTTGTGTTAAGTTTCTGCTTATGTTTGATTTGTAATTGTGTTAGGGGATACACTGTTTAGACGTTGTATTGTAATTGCAGGATTTCACAATTTTAGTACCATATATTAACTAGTTTCTTAATTTTTTCCCAGTACAATGAAATAGCTGGTCGACAAGTTCAACACCGCTTATGACAGGCATAGCCGAAGAGGTGGAGGAGGACGTACTGCTTTCTTCTGAAAACCCCCTGCCATGCTTGCCATATCTGACAGATCGGACAGTCTGGTGTCCTTGATATCTTTTTTGGATGTTGCTGTAATGCTGTTTTAGATTCTGAGTGAACAGCTATATTGCTGAGACCCAAAAAGTTCCAAATTTCTTTTAAATTGCGTAGGTTTATCACTCTTTTGCTTCTCTACTTTACGAATAATCAGTGCAAACACCTTAGCTGAAGAACATGTCGGCAGGAGGTATCAACATATATTTTGAAGCCCCGTCTCTTTCCTTTTCGAATGAATTCTTGCGAAGGATTCATCGAGCATGATCTGAAGTTCTGAACCAACAAAATAGAACTTGTGACAGAGTATTTATGGTCCTCAAATTTAGAACCGGAGGTATTTTACTTGCTGAAGAAGAACCAGGAATACCCAAGAAGCTGATTTTTTTAGCTTCCTGAGCTGAAGAACCCAAGCTCAAACCTTTGGCTTTGGCCACCAAAGTCTGGCCATTTCTAAAAACCTGGTTTGGCGTCAAAGTATCTACTGCAATTCAAATTATTGAGTTTGAAGACAGCAAAATCAACATTGCAAATTCAATATGAGAAGCTTCAACTCTTGGGGTAGTCAGACCAAAAGCATTAAACATAAATTAAAATCAGATTGTGCGGTGAAACAAGGATTTCTCTTATATGTTGCCTTGCAGATGATCCATTTATACACTAGAAAATGATATACACACATATAGGCTATGCTATTTGATGAAGATTATACCTTACAATAGCTAGGATCTAATATTGTGATAGTTAACATTACAGTGCATGACTCGTCTGTTTTGGGTTTCCTTGTTAGGCAAAAACAGGGGTTTTTAGGCTGCGGTAGTGATGCAGTTTCACTTCTTAACATTAAAACCACAGAGGACATTGTAGGCCTATCTTCTGCACGCTCTTGGACGCATAAAAGCCCGACCTGCATGCATCTCAACACCTCAGATTCCAAAATGAATCACCAACTGATGAATCTATTATATCCACCTCCATTCCATAACTCCCAAAACTGCAACAATTTATAGCATTTCTTTGTTAGTAGCTAGGAAATGCAATGTCATTACAATATGCACATGATGTTTATTCACTTACATGTCCTAGGAGGTTTAGCTCATTGTTTGAATAATAGAATACTCTGTTCTTTTGACCACTGACAATCTCCAACACTAGAACACCAAAACTAAATATATCCGACTTGATTGAGAAGAGACCATCCATTGCGTATTCAGGAGACATATAGCCACTACAGATCATCGAGAAAGTCAAATTAGTATGTAAGGTCTAAGCATTACTTAAGAGAAATTGAATGCTTAGTATGGTACTCACTATGTTCCCACTACTTTTTTTGTATTGGCTTCTGTCTGATCCTGACCAAATATTCTTGCCATTCCAAAGTCCGATATCTTGGGGTCCAATTCTCCATCAAGTAGAATGTTGCTTGCCTTGAGGGCCCTATGGATGATTTTGAATCTCGAATCCTGGTGAAGATAAGGAAGTCCTCGAGCAATCCCACAGACAATGTTGGAACGCTTTTGCCAATCCAGCAAATACCTTTTCGCTTTATCTACAACCATTTGCAACTTAACTCCATTCTAACTCAAATTGGTTTATATGGCTCTTAAATAAAGGTGAAGTTGAGGCATGCACTAACCAAATAAAAAAGAATCGAGGCCTTTATTTTCCATGTATTCGTAAATCAGCATCTTTTCATCCGCATCAACACAGCAACCAATCAGTCGAACAAGATCTCTGTGTTGGAGCCTTGCAATTAACTTCACTTCTTTTTTGAATGGTACTTGGAAACTCCGAGTCATGCTGTCATACAACATTGCTTCCCTCGGACTTTTTCTTTTGGCCATCACTTCTCTCAAACTCAACATAATTTCACTAATGAGAGGCCACTTTGGCCTAATGAGAATGTGCTGACATATACAGAACAGCAGAGAAGTGAAGCACTTAATAGTCCTGCAAATCCAGGAAGCAAATAATGATTCCAAACTGTCATTGGATGGGAGAGCTGTGATATGCATCTCCATGGCAAGCATCTTCATAATTATTTTACGCAGATCCGCCAGGAAAAAGAGATGAGCACACAAAACAAACTTAGATTTCATTGTTCATGAAAAGTAAGCAATCTATATGTAACGAAGGTAATATATCTTTTCCTGAAAGAAGGATTAGAAGAACTTGAAGAGTTATCGTAGTACCTGGTTTGAGGCAACAGCATATATATTCTCCTCAGATGTTGCAGCGATTCTCTCGAGTTCTGGCAATCCCATTTGACCACAGGAGTATTCCTCTTTAACACATTACTTCTTCATGTGCAACCAATGCATGTAGTATGTTATTGACCATAAAGATTAATCGCAACAGAATATAATCATGGTTAAGCTGTGATGAAACTGTAAGCGTGTAATTTGCTTGTTTTATATCCACCATATACCTCAAACTGTATTCTTCAATGACTACCTCTATATTGGAACTCAAGAATCTTAAATAATGTTCTCTACAATCATTAAGATTCAGTTCATATCGAACTATGACATATGATATAAATATCTATTACAGTAACTTGTTTTGGGATCACAAAGTCAAAGAATGGAAGAATAATTAAACTTGATCTATCTACTGAATAGTTATAGTATTGTACACCGAATTGCTACTGAATCATGTATCCCTTAAGCTTGTGTTTTAAGGGTTTAGGATTTAAGCAGCAAAAAAGCTTGCCATATGTTAGCTAATCTCAAATCCTAAATGCAAAAACAAAGCTTGCAATTCACATACTATCCAAAACCCAGTAAAGTTAACTACAGTCTGAGGCACAAATGATAAACTGAATTGAAAGTTTCCAAACTCTAATAATTAAAAGGCAGAACCCAACATATTGATTCAATGGACGAGAAAACTGAAGTAAATAAGAAAATAGTGTTGGTAAATATATGGTCTAATTGCTATATTAAAAGGAAAAACAAGAAATCATTTATGCAGATTATATACTAAATAGAATGCATAGATCTAAACAAAGCAAAACGATAAAAGTTAGAAAAACCTTTAACAATATGGTCGAGTCTAGAACTTGGTTCTATGTCTTTAAGATGAAATTGCCTCCTCATTGGTGCTTGAAGGGTTTTAATGGCAAACGTCTCCCAGGATACAACGACTTTCTTCTTGTGGTAGTAGCACTCCAAACCTCAAGAACACCGAACTTAGATTGTGTATGAACTCTCTCTTGAAAAGACTCGATTGGTTTTTGAGACATTAGGAAATACTCATATGTAGAAGGAGAAGAGGAAAGATGAATTTAAGAAGTAATCTTTAGAATATGGTGTAGCAAGTGTTTTATAGATGTAAGGTGACTTTTGGAGGAGAGATGACTTTTCACCAAAAGTTATCTTTTGTGATCAGCTATGATTTCTCATAACGTAGTCATTTACAAATATTCAACTTTACACCTTTTCACTAATTATTCATCCACAAATTATGGAAAATAAATAACTTAATATTAAATTTTCCAACAATCCCCCACATGGATGAAATAATTAGTTAGAAAGGAAAATTTCAAAAGACGACGCGTGCGGACATATGAGAGAGTTCGGTTGAAATGATATCGCATCGGGATAAGTAACTTTTGGCTTTGAACTTTCCTTAGTGAAATACCATCGGATTTACTAGCTAATTAGTGAACGTGATGTCTTGAACTATTCAGCCATTTATGTAAACTAAGACAATAGTATTTACACAATACCTTTTCATACACATCTAGTTCTACGGTTGTGTCCTTCCGGCCATGGACAACTCCCATTATTCATGAGTGATTTAGAGAATTCAGCCTTCAAAATTCTCATAGAAACGGCCTCATTTCACACTCATATAGGTGGCTTCCTATGAAGAGTATCTTTCTATACCCTACTCCCTACTTGAAAAATCAAGCTATAGGAACCATTAAAAGCAAAGCTTACCCTAACTCATTATGCATTGTTTCATCATCATAGGACATGGGAAAGAGATTTATCTCCACAATGCTTACTTCAAAGTCATCCACCATTTAGTTGTACCTTTGAACTTAGATCTTGGGATCTCCAATTAGGGCTGTCAATGGGTCGTGTCGGGTTGGGTTCGTGTCGGGTCAAGGTATTTGTTGTGTCGCAATATACAAACCCAAACCCAACCCATTTAATAATCGTGTCAAAAATTTAAACCCAAACCCAACCTATTTATTAAACGGGTTACCCATTTCCAACCCGCTTAACCCATTTAACAAATAGGTCGTGTCGTGTTAGACAAAATGACTCATTTAAGGGTTAACAATGCGACCCATTTAACTAAAAAAATGCATAAATTCATTGAATTTACTAAAAACTCCACAAGACTAAGAATATAAATAATTATATATATATATTCATAAATAATTAAATCCAATAATTATAAAGAAAAATATTTCAAATTGTCTAATTCTATGATCAAATACTCCCAACGCCCAAAATTTCAAGAAGAAGTATAGCATAATAGGGTTATACGGGTTCACTTCGTGTTGGCGGGTTGACCCGTGGCCAACCCATTTATTAAATGGGTCATGGCGGGTTGACCCATGGCTGACCCGCTTTTTAATCGTGCGGGTTCAACCCGCTTTATTTCGTGCGGGTTTCGAGTCGTGTTATTGGGTCGTGTCGGAATTGACAGCCCTATCTCCAATCAACTAGGTTGGGTATCCATGATGGCGACTTTATGTTTTAGGCTTATATATATCTCATTCCTTTCGATGATCAACTTACTCTCTAGTCAAATTTCGATTCAAGTAATCGGGCCCACTTGTTTGATTATAACTTCCAAGTCAAATCTTCGATGATTAGTCGAGAGTTGCTACTTGTGTGGCTAAGATTCATTTAGCCATACCCCCCACATTTTTTAGATGTACTTTCTTTTGTGATTAGCAAAGCATCTCTCTACGAATCTGTGGTACTTATAAACTATTTAGCGGAGCGTCCTCCATAGTTTTGTAAGACTTAAGACCACTAATCACCAGATCTGTTTTTCTCTTGTTCTTTCAAAAGAACGTTCTCTTTATCTTCTTTAATGGAGATTTAATTTTACAGATAGTTTAGTGACTATCCCAACAATTCTCTCATTATCATGAGTAATATTAATATCAATAGAATATCTGGTATATCCCTTAAGAAGTAGAAACCTTGAACGTGCTCACCACCATTATAGTTCTTACTTTGATGGTTTCATCACAAGTTACTTTCTTTATTGAAAGTCTTCGTAGCTAAAATGTAAACAAGAAATCATTTATTCTGGAAACATGAGTTTGTTTCTTGTTTACAAAGTTATCAATTATCGCCTTTGCAATAATCAATGCTACACATATATACAAGATTGCAATTAATTTTCATGCTTAATTGCACCATAACAGTTTGAATATTATCGATTTATCATATGAACTGAACAATCATAAAACAGTTGTAGTTGTACATATGCACACAACTTAATCAATCAAAAACAAAACGGTAATACTCATATGTAGAAGGAGAGGAGGAAATATGAATTTAAGATCTTTAGAATATGGTGTAGCAAGTGTTTTATAGATGTAAGATGACTTTTGGATGAGAGATGACTTTTCACCAAAAGTTATCTTTTGTGATCAGCCATGATTTCTCATAACGTAGTCATTTACAAATATTCAACTTTACACATTTTCACTAATTATTCATCCACAAATTATGGAAAATAAATAACTTAATATTAAATTTTCCAACAAATAGTACCGTTTTCTTTGAGTGGAACTACGGAAATTCTAAACACATAACTTAATAATACAACAAGCTACCACAAATTCATGTTTTCAGAACTTATAATACAAAACAAGAAACTCCTACATGCATCAATAATGGGCTATGCTCGGAAAATCACCGTGAGGTGGTAGTGTGATGAACACCTGCATCCCTGATAAAACCTCATGGAGTACCGACGCATACCCCAGATAGTAGCTCATGAGCAATTGCCTACTTCGGATAGAATTGAAAACACTAGGACGAATTACAGCTTGTCCTTGTCCTTGTCCTACCTCGAAACCTTGACTTGCCCCGAAACCTTGACTTGCCCCGAATCCTTGTCTTGCCCTGAAACCTTGACTTGCCCCGAAACCTTGACTTGTTCCGAATTGTAATGTTAACTATACATGCCAAATTCCAATAATTTTCTAGCCACAAAACCAAAGATTTGAAAAAGTCTATCGAAGACTTTTTTTTATTTTAATCTATCAAAGTTCTCTCTACGCGCAAAGAAGTTGGTTATCTATTGTCTCTCTTTCTTGTTTCTTCTTATCTTTTCTCTAATCTTTCATGATATCAATAATTTTTGATACCTAACATGTTCATTGTAGTTGCTTAACGTGATTTTTTTTTTTGTTCAATTGTGATACTTGGAACCCTAATTTGTAATAAAAAATGATTTATGAAACCCTAAGACCCAAATATTGTGGTCTACCCCTAAAACCTTGAATAGTGTTGCTATGAAATACTAGGTTTTGTCTTATTAATTAATTATTCTCATCGATTTGAATTTATATAATTGTTCAAGGAAAGCTTGAACAATTGAATTTCGATTTATTGATTATTGAGTAACATAAATAAATCGAAGAAGTTAAACAGAAATCTCACTTACTAGTTATACAAAAAATTATGTAATTACTGTTGAAACTCAATTACATCCTTTAACAAGCATTTTCTTGCAATCCACTTAAAGTATTAATGGATTAAAGTATGAGATTGATATAACATTGTGTATGTAGAACATCCACATGTCTTTGACCAGTAGCATTTGTTGAGTGGCAATGAAGAAACTTCTTATGATAACATGAAGTTTGATTGAAGTTCAACTATTCTTTGTATAAAGGCTTCCCTATAGTGTCATCCTAACCTTCCATACATCTATATTCTCAAGGAAACAAAGCTAATCTTCCATGGAACAAATCAAGAATAGATGAGAAACTTTTTTTTCTTCTTTTTTTTGGTCAAGCATGGAGGAGAAACTTAAGAACGGTGATCGTGTATTTATGGAGCATGCCAATGATAATGTCGGCAAAATTTGGCAAAACCAAAGACATTCTTCGGGTTACTAGTGTACACAATTAGCTAATAATTAAAGACCGCAACGGAATCCACATCATTTATGGGTATGATATTAGTCATCCAATCGGTGTTGAGAATATTGTAGTGTTTAAGCCTCTTCCGAAATTCCTTCCGCAACTCAAAATACAAGATTGAATCATGTCGCTCGATTTCCTCCAACTTCCTCAACACTTCTGAATGGTACATCATTAACTCCTCATCGGTCATCCAGAGAGGATGGTTGGGAGAGTTGGCGATGTTACACTTCATCCAGTGCAGACGAGGTCCGGCTTGTGTCACGCTGCTTATAAAATAGAACAATTCGTTTGGCACTGTCGGATGACTGAGATTTTGGAGCATGTCGCAAAATTGATTTGTCGCCTGCAGCCCGCCCTCCTACACTTACGGACCCAAGCTTGGCAACACTCTCAACAATATATATATATATATATTGTTGATAGAGATGTTGCCATTACCCGGACATCCCTAGTACCAAGAAAGACGATTCCTGTGAGAATGCTCCTGCAATCAACAATAACGGCAAATGAATTATCAACCTAATAGACTTACAGTGAAGCCCTACGGGGTTCAGAACACATATGCGATGGAATATTATGGACTGACATATGCAATTAGATTGAGTTTGGACTATAAAACAATGGACTGACCTATGCAATTGGACTGGACTTGGACTACAGAACAATGTCTAACTAAGACAACTAAAATGGACTTGAAGTGAAGCTGAATTTATCATCCTAATGGACTTTATCATCCTAAAGTGAAGCCTTCGGTCCAAAACGTGTTGTAGATGGATTTAAAATTTATCATCCTAATTTAACTTACTTGAGATGGCTTCGGACTGCATAAGTATAAGAAGTGGTGGATGGCTGCTATGTCGTCACTATTATACTATCATTCTGTAGGAATTCTGCAAAAGTAGTGTCGAAGTGCTCTGTTAAAACAATTCTCATGCCCGGATAATCCTTTTCATTGGTGCAAGCGAGAACACACAGAAGGTTCTGGTGCCTGTAGCTAATGGAGTAGTCCATCCATTCTCTTAAGTCTGGGTCATCCATCTCAAGTAACACCTATTTTTGTTGCAGGCCAACCACAAATCCTATGTCGAAGTGTCAAACACAAACCGAAAAAATTTATACCTGAACGCTGAGAAGTCTGAGAGAGAGTGAGCGGAGAGAAGCCTGAGAAGGCGGAGTTGCGTGGGCTTTGGGCTACAAAGATGAAGAGTTGATTATGTGTGGGAGGGTACACCAATAGATATCTCTCAACCAATCATACACTGACATCACATAAAATATATCTTTAATAATTAAGAAAATTGTCGGAACGGATGGTTAAATTGTTGAATTACACTATATATTATACATCAAACAAATTTAGTGAAAAATGGACAAAGGAGTAACAAAGTACATGGAAAACCTAATAGCAAGTGTACGTTCTCTCACGTTCAGCAATTGGGGGAACAAAAATTGATTTGCAGTTTATTCTCCTATGTTCTCTTTACTTTTCAAAATCTTTATCGGTAAGCATAAAGTAATTTTTCTCTCTCAAGAAATCTTCACCAAAATCGTACACTTTAATCGAGAGAAGTCTCCAACAAGAAAATTAACTTTGAGGGTATGTTGCATCTCTATCAATGAATCTGTTTGTCATAAAATTTATCAATTAGATTATTTTTAAGGATTTTAGGTATTTCAAAGATGACGGTTGTCGAATTCTAGGGATTTGAGTCATAAGCTTTGAAGCGTCAAATTTTCCAAATACTAGATTACTTATTTATTTGGTTATAAACATTTCCCAAATGTGATTCACTAAAGCTTTTGTACCTTTTAGTTTTATTATATTGGATTTTTTTCCCCTAAAAATAAAAAAAGATAGTATATCCAAGCTTCAATATAAGCATTCACATGGATGGTCCAAAACAGAAAAAACTAGCCATTGCACCCGCACGATGTTGCGAGATTTGTAGTTGCTGATAATCTTTTATGTAATGTTTATTACTTGAGAACTAAATAAATGGAATTGCACTTTTTCAAAAGATAATGTGTACTTGTGATTCATCCCTATTTAAGTATCACTATTGAAATTTCAAATAGATAACTATACAAAAATTCCCCTAGTGGGAACACATAGAGTTGTGGGTTCTAAACTGTACATTGAGGGTTATGAGAATTTTTGTCCTAACCGTGATCGAGTGACTTATTGCTTTGATCCAACTAATTCAAAGGGTCCATCCATTCGTCAATGCAAGGGTTCCATTCCCAAGGTTCTTTATTACAGATTCACCGGCATCACCGAGGACAAAATCTATGTTCCGGATGAAGCTTATGGTTATAAGCGGTCATCTCTTTGGGTTTTTGATCCTCTTCACCAATCTTGGAAACAACTTCGTCATCTACCTGTCTTCTATTCCGATGTGTCTAAGCTCTTTGCTCTATGCCACAAGCTTGTTGCTAGCACCCGCGAGTTGCAGTCATACATGTTCAACACTTGTAAGGAGAAATGGGAGGATGATCCAATAAGGAAAGAAATTCATACGACATCCTACGATAATGATGTACTTGAGGACATCGTGAATAATGAGGTTCATGTTGTTGTAGAATTCAAGGGCTTTTTAATTGCCGTACCTAAGACTCGAGAAAATAAGCTTGTTGCTTATCGGTGGGATTCAAATGGAGTCCCCAAGCTGTATCGGGCACTACATGAGCTTGATGGGATATTCTGTCCTTTTTTACCTGCTCATAATTATGCAATGGGTAAATGTGAAGGTAGCCGAATGTGGTTAGTGTATGTTGAAAACGACCTAATGCAATTCTGGCACACGCCTGTAGCAGTGTTTTGAGTTTCCATCTCAAACGACTCTGCTAGCAATCCAGTCCTCTCTGCTGATCTCAAGGCTGTAGAGTTCTATCACTTCTATAATTGCAATTCCAGTAGTATCAAATCAGCTTTCGCCTTGTGCCATCAGCCAAATAGTGAGGACAAGAAAAACTTGTATGGGACAATTGTTAATCATCCAGGGTGCTAATTGCTAAGGCGAGTTTTAGCACTATCTTCAATTTCTTCATCGTTTATATATTCATGTTTTTCTCTGTTCAAGACCTTATATCAATGGAATTCTACAAATGTATAGTGCATGCTTCTCAGGAAGCAATCTAGCTGAAGCCACCTTCATATAGGAAGCCAAGTATTGTTCCAATTTGAAGATAATATTAAGCGTTTTCGGTTTTATTTCATTTTTATTGATATTATGGTCAAACATATAAAAATAGTCATCTCGCTTTGTTTAATACAACTAAATATCAACTTGACTTGTCTATAAAGACTTTCTCTCATAACATAATTTTTTTCTCTTTTTTTTGTCCTTGCCTTCCCATGTCACCTGCAATAAACGAGTTCTTTTCCATTATTGCTAGTCATGAAAAAATTCCAATAAGCAACAGATCAACGAAGAAGCGTTGAACTTGTGTGGTTTTCTTTTGGAAGTCATTGAGCTCTTAATTCGTCAAATATTGAGAAGTAATTTTTGGCTGTCTACCTTCCCGACTATTTATAGAAGCATGATTTTGTAATAAGAAAGAAAAAAGTAACTAGAAATAGACATCGACGTGGAGCCGTTTATTTAAGCTTGACAATAAAGTCATGATGATTGTGGTTTATAGCATACTAGCTTTTTACCCATGCTATCGAGCATCTGCACGGACTCACAAAGTCACGTAAAAGAAAAAATAATTAGTTCGTCCACTTGTTTTTAGATATGAAAATTTGGAATGGATGCAGAATCTATCCTATACTTCTCCTACTACCCATCTCTTTATATATATTTTTTGTTTATTTCTTTTGCTTATTACTATAGTAACCCTTGTATTTATCTGTTTCGATTAACTCAATATGGGTAATTAAGGTAGTCTAAAATTTGGTGAAGTTTTTGAGGGCTTCGCCTTATAGTAGTAGATCCATGCCAGGCTAGGGTGGATGAGTTGGTCATCTTTATGGTAACCTTTATTCATGTAATGTTTGACCAATATCATGGACTGAGTCCATAATTCAGGGGAGTCTGGCCAGGTTTAGTGAAGGAGACTAAATCATCATCAAGTTATTCCGCGTCTCACAAGGAATATGATAAGTTTGAAGTTTGAACAATAGGAATGGTCTATTATCTTTTTTTTTCCCCTCTTCGTATCGGTGTCACAGTAATTAGAATCACAGACACATAATAGTCGTGTACTTTAATTACTCTTTCAAAAGAATTAACAACCCATTATCTCTAGTGAAAATATGATTAGTTATACACAGGACGATAAATATAATTATACTTAGTTTGTGAAGTCATACCAAACAAGCTTCTAAACTCTCGGCTTCGAACTGCCCCACTCAACGAAGGTGGATAGCAAAACCACAAATTTGCACTCCTAAAAGGCTAAAACAAAAGGAAAGCCCCTCTCCGCTAAGCCTCTCAACCGCGCCAACCAAAAGCAGACGTTTCGACAAAAAGAAACTCCCCCAATTCAAACCCGAAACGTTTCTTCCCTTTCCTTTTTCAATTTTAAATTCCCAGAAAAAGCCTATAGTCACCAACTGTTGGGTGAGCCCAAAAAAAAAACCCACTATGCAGAAAATGGCACAGGAATGGTTCTCCGGCGGCAGCACCGGCGGCTCTCAGCAGCCGGCGTCTTCTCTCTTAGCCGATTGGAACTCCTACGCCGCTTCCCAATCCGCAGAGGACAGCTCCTCTTCGGCCCTCGGCTTCGATCTCGAATCCGTGGTCCGTTCCGCGAACGACACCGTTTCGGGCACTTTCAGCGTGTAAGTCGATATCTGATCTCACTCTTCTCTCTCTCTCGATTCAAGTCAGCATTTTTAGTTGGAATTTGATTTGTTTAGGTGGATTTGATAGTGGGATTTGTTGATTTGTGTACGATTTAAGTGAAATCTGATACTGGATTGGTGATGTTTGTGTGTATGTGCTACTGTATGTTGATGAATCTGAAATCGAAGATGAATTGGATTTTGGGGTCTTATGAGTTGATTCCTTTGCTTCATTATTGAAAATTTGTGAGAGCTGCTACTTGATCTGATGCATGGTGTTGGTTATGTTTTCGTAAAGTGATTTAAAGGTTTGTAATTTGTGTCGGATTGCGTGATTGAATGCTGGGGAACTGAAGCATTTGCTTGTACGATGAAGGTTTTTGAGTGAGAATATGGAGAGTTAGCTCCATCATGGAGGAAATTAAGAATGCTGACTTTATAGACTGAAGAAAATGTGTGCCTATGTAGGTTTTCCGTAGAGGATTTGAGTTTAGCACTCTGGATTTATGTAAACCAGAGGTTTGAGGCTAGCCTTTGCTTTTTAGTGTGCAGTTTCATAAATAGAACCAAAACAAGACTGAAATTGGGGTTTATGACTTTATGGGGTTCTTCCCAATCCTATCGCATCCTGTTTTAGCTTCACCAATGCCAGAGATGAAGGATCCTGAAGTGATTCAGTAAGATTTTGTATGTGGGTTTTTGTTTGTTTCCATTTTGGTTTTGATTTTCGCTTTAAAATTTAAGCTCAAAGTTGAGGGCCCGATGGTGATATTGAGGATTGAGCTTTGTATTTAAAATGTGTATGAGCTCATATGTAATATTTGTTTGGAAATTTGAAGCTTCCAGGACCTTAAAGCTTCCCAGTGGTGTGAGGATCCAAGGTACAGAATTATAAGATTCCACATAATGCTTACTCAGGAAGGATTTGCCTGTAATTGGTATTTTAAAATTGGTGAACAGATCACGGATGTGGCCTTACCCCTTATTATCTTCAATGGTTATTCAGTAGTACCAATCTCCACATTGCCTTGACATGACTTAGATTTCATTTGCTTACGCTTGCAATACCATATGAAACTCTTTAAGATATGTGATGTGCTATTTCCATGAGTGTAGCTGTTGGTAATTTGAGGTCAAAATTTTGAAAACCCCGTGTGTGGAATCAAATCACATTTGCGTTTTATAGAATTGCATCATTTGTCCCAGCAACAAGGCACCTTGGACTTATATGATTAATTCAGTTTAATCATGAGTGACATTCTTTTCCTAGAGATTGTTGAAGGGCAAGGACCAGCAGCCACCAAAGGAGATTTGGTTGAAATTAACTATGTATGCCGTCGCACAAATGGCTATTTTGTTCATAGGTAGATAATTAAATCCTGTAGATTGTGTTCCATTTGTGAGCAATGTCATTTGGAATTTTCATCTTTCTAGCTCTTCAACATTTCTCACAAGCAATCTGTTCTGATGTAGCCTGTTGATCAATTCAATGGAGAAAGCACACCTGTGATACTTCCTTTGGACGAAAATCAGGTTATATCTTGTCTCATTGTAGCGTATGAGTTCTTGAGAATGTTAGCATTCCAGACTTTATTTGAATACGCCATCACGTCTTACATAATTTCCTATTCAGATTATAAAAGGCTTGGAGGAGGTTCTGGTTGGCATGAGAATTGGAGGTGTGTTCTAACTCTTAACGCTACAATTATAAGAGCTGCATTATGTGCTTGTTTGCTGGTTTCTTATTCTTTTTATAATTAGGAATACAGTAAAAATAAAGTACAGTTTTGGTAAATGTACTTGATAAGTGGATCACTGTGGTTGATCTTTCCTCTTGTACTGATAGATGTACTTCTTGGTTTTTGCTATACTTCCTCTCATTGCTAGGTCAGGCATTGTGTAACAAACTAACAATATGATCATCCGTAATGTATCTTATGTTGGAGATGTCTTCAATTCTGTCCAAAATCTCTACCATTCTATGAGAGAAAAATTATAAAAAAAATAAATAATAATAATAATAATAAATAAAAAGCAATTGGCTTGAATTTTTAAAGATGGCTTTTAAAATATTGTTGATCTGTTGGCATAATATTATTAGGCTTGAGATGCCATCTTTTTGAGTTTTGTTATCACATACATAGTATTGACCAAAAAAGAGGTATTAGATACATACACAGAAACAAATTATTCATATTCAGCTTACTTTTCAGGAAAAAGGAGAGCATTGATACCTCCTTCTGTGGGATACACAAATGAAAGCTTACAACCAATTCCTGAAGAGGTAAACTTATCAATACTTGATAAATTCCCTCAACTCTATTGTTAAATGGTTTCTCCTTGGCATGCCATTCATTTAGAAACTCTCTCTTTATTTCATTCCCTAGCTATGACTAGCTGAAAAATTAGTTTCAGTTGCCCACAGATTAAAGTAATACTGCATTAATTCTGTTGGTTGCAGTTTGGCCCTCGACGCAGCCTCTTGTCTCATGTAAATGAGCCTTTGATATTCGAGGTGCAGCTTTTGAAACTACTATGAGTTTATGAAGTGTATATGTACTAAAGCACTTATAAAGCGTAAATATATTCAAACTCTTATCCAGTGTATCTGTATGCAAACACTCCCAAAGTTGTACCAAGATAAATACTCTTGAGATTTTGCACCCGAGTGATATAGTTGTTTGGACCTTTGATCCCACTGATGCTGAAAATTCCTTCAATTAGTTGTACAAAATTGACTCTGCGCCTTCAAGAGCTGCAATATAATTCCATGCCTAGTGATTATCACCAATAGTCCAACTTCTAGCTAGTAGAAAACTTGAAATGGATTCCTCCATCTTCAAATTTAGACATTTGGTTCATGACAGGGAGCCTCTGCCATTGTGATGTGGTGCTCTGAGGTTTTGCTTCCAATTCCTGTTGATGCCGGTCTGAACTATTGTTGTTAGTATTCACCATTCTGCTACGGATTACAGCAAAGATGGTGCCAAAGCACTGGTGTTGACCAACCTTGACCAAAGGGTGTAACATCAGCAGAATCCAAAACATGCAGGAGTTGATATCTCTGCTCTGAGCAAGCACGTCAATTAAGCCAAACTTCATAATAAATCAAAGGGATATAATCTATGGTCTACATGACGTACTTGAGATTATCCTTTGTATCGCAGGAGAAACAAAGCAAAAAAAAAAAAAAAATTGGGGTTTTTACTTTCTGTTTTTAGGCCATGACAAGTAATTTGATAATCTTACAAGGGCATGAAATACAATCCATAATATGCTTTCTTCAAAAGCCTGCTTACTAATAGGATTATGTTTAGTCCTTGTATTACATAACTCGAATCTGCTGGAGGAAAAAGGAATAAAACGGGGAAACCGACTCTGCTACCCTTTCAACCTAATGATGAGCGCTGACATTGATCTCCACTCCTTGGGTACTCTGCTTTCTAATTGTAAGATTATGTTTACCCCTTTTGAATTCAGTATATTCATCGTGAGCGAAATATGGTTGCGGATGGTTTAGCCAAGAGAAGTACTGATCAGGAGTTGGGGCTTTTGCAGATGTCCTTCCATTCCTCCCTTTGTCTATCAAGCTGTGATGGATGATATTGATGGCATTTCTAGGCCTAGAACCTTTATGTCGTCTAAGATAGAAATAAACTAGTCTGTTTCCTTCCTTGCTTATGGGCCTTGTGCTCCCACTGTACCAAAAAAAAAAAAAGGAATAAAACGGACCAAAATAATAAAACCCTAAGCCTAATACTTGAGGAGAAAGGAACTGCGACAAGTAGAAATGGATAGTTCAATCAATCCTATAAATATATGGAGGCAGCACCTCCCACGAACACAAAACACAAACCCTAGCTAGCTAGCTGCAATCGTCGTCTCATCAAGAAGCTTAGACTGAGATGGAAGAAACACCCCCAAAGAAGGATTGGTTTTTGTACTTGACGATGCCGGACCATATATGCCGTCTAAATATTGATGAATTCTGCAAAAGAAACTCTGGGAATCCGTTGCTATTTGAATGCTTGTATGACGATGCTTCTCATCCTGACGGCGTTGATGACTGTCCTGACGGCGATGATTACTATCATCCAAGTAAAATTCCCACTGGACAACATATAAAAATTCCCCTAGACGGAAGACACACACTTGTGGGTTCAAAACTGTACATTGAGGGTTCCGATCATTGTGATCTAGTGACTTATTGCTTTGATCCAACTGACCCAGAGGGTCCATCCCTTCGCCAATGCGAGTGTTTCATTCCCGAGGACAAATTCTATGTTCTGGGGGAAGCTGATGGTTATGGGTATCCATCTCTTACGGTTTTTGGTGAAGATCAATCTTGGAAAGCACTCCCTCATGATGTTCATGCTGTTGTAGAATTCAAGGGATTTTTAATTGCCGTACCTCAGATCGGAAAAAGGCTTGTTGCTTATCGGTGGGATTCAAATGGGGTCCCCAAGCTGTATCGGGTACTACATGAGCTTGATGTGATATTCTGCCCTTTCTTACTCGCTAGTAATTTTGCAATGGGTAAATGTGACGGTGGCCGTATGTGGTTGGTGTATGTTGGAAAGGATCTAATGGACTGTCGGTATACGCGTGTAGCAGTGTTTCGAGTTTCCATCTCGAACGACCCTGCTGGCAATCCGGTCCTCTCTGCTGATCTCGAGGCTGCAGAGTTCTATTACTTCCATAATTGCTCTGCCAGTAGTATCAACTTAAGTTTCGCCTTGTGCCATCAGCCAAACGGCGATGACAAAAAAAACTTCTGTGGAACAATTGTTGATCATCCACGATGCTAAGGCGCGTTTTAGCACTATCTTCAATTTCTTCTTCCTTTATATATTCATGTTCTTCTCTGTTCAAGACCTTATATCAATGGAATTCTATAAAAGTTTAGTGCATGTTTCTCAGGAAGCAATCTAGCTGATACATATATACTACAAAATCTGATATGTTGCTCTTTCATTTTTTGTACGATCAATAGAGTCTCTATAGAGATGTAATTAAATAGGTAGAACTATGGAAGCATCTTCATATAGGAAGCCAAGAATCGTTCCAATTCAAAGATAATAATATTCAAGCGTTTTCGGTTTTATTTCATCTTATTGATATTTGTACTAATTTACTCATTTATCTTTTTCTCCGATAATAGTATTGGTCAAACCACTAAAATTTGTCATCTCGCTTTGTTTAATACAACTAAAGTCTAAAGATCAACTTGTCTATAAAGACTTTCTCTCATAACATAATTTTTTTCTCTGTTTCGTGCTTGTCTTCCCATGTCTCCTGCAATAAACTAGTTCTTTTCCATTATTCCTATTCGTGAAGAAATTCCAATAAGCAACAAGTCAACGAAGGAAGAAGCGTTGAATCCAACATGTGAATTTGTGTGGTTTTCTTTTGGAAGTCATTGAGCTCTTTTTTTTTTGAGAGAAATAAACAATCCATTAATAACGAGGCAACCTGTGGTTGCACAACATTACACCATAGTTACGGGACCATCACCACTGGTGACTTACGTGCGCCGAAACGGGCCCAACCCCTAACCACACCAAAACCCTAAACCAGACCTAAAAAAAGGCGATGCATCCGCAACATCAACAGCTGATGATAAACTGTTTCCACCCGTTCGGACACCGTGTCCAAAACAACCAGTCCACGTGTAGGGGTGATTCACCGCCACGTTGAAGATCAGATAGCACCGCCACTACCCAAACCAACCAAACCCTCGCTCACAAGAGGAGGGACATAATAACACCAAAACCAGAGAACAAAAACAGCCATAACAATGGCACAGAAAACCGACCAAGACAACAAAAACAAAGGTATCGAACCTACGCAGAAACAAAAAAGCCAAACCCTCGCTCACAAGAGGAGGGACTTATTCTCAAAACAACAAACACCAAAAAACTACCAAATCGGCAGAAAAAAAACTAGAACAAGAAAACAACCAGCATCGGAATCCCCTACTCACCATCGGAATCCCCTCCCGGGCCAGAACACAGCGGCGAAACGCCGTCCGCGTTCAGCCAGGAGAGAACCCCACCCTCAAAGTTTTCCTCTTTTTTTTTTATCCGCGCGTGGGACGCGTTCTTCTCAACACCTCTTCTCACCACCGAATTAAGTCATTGAGCTCTTAATTCGTCGAATACTGAGAAGTAATTCTTGGCCATCTACTTTTCTGATATTTATAAAAGCATAAGTTCGTAATAAGAAAGAAAAAAGTAACTAGAAATAGACACCAACGTGGAGCCCTCTATTTAAGGTTGGCAATGAAGTCATGATGATTGTGGTTTATGGAATACTAGCTTTTTACCCGTGCTGCTGTGCATCTACACAGACTCACAAATTGACGTAAAAGAAACAAAGTGAAGGTGGTTAAATTTGGTTTATCAGTTTATCAACTTGATGTGGGAATTTAGAATAACTGTATGTCATATACTTCTCCTACTACCCATTTATTTATTTATTTATTTTTGTTTATTTCTTTTGCTTATACTATAATAGCCCTTGTATTTATTTGTTCCAAGTAACTTAATATGGGTAATTAAGGTAGTCTAAAATTTGGTGAAGCTTTTGAGGGGTTCGCTTTATAGTAGTAGAGATATCATCAATCTTCTTTTTCCATGCCAGGCTAGGGTGATTGAGTCTGTCATCTTTATGGTATCCTGTATCCTATAATGTTTGATCAATATCATGGATTGAGTCCATAATTTAGGGGAGTCTGACCAGGTTTAGTGAAGGAGACTAAATCATCATCAAGTTATTATGCGTCTCACAAGGAATTTGATAAGTCTGAAGTTTGAACTATGAAGTGTGCTCACGATAGGGATGGTCTATTATCCCTATTTTTTCTTCTTCTCTTTATATGTATGTGTCGATGTCACAATATTCTCTTTATTTTTTCATTTTAGTTTTGGGCGTTGATTCTTTTTCACGAAAGAATGATGAGTCTGTGTGTTTCTCTTTTTTTTTTTTTTAGTAGGGAAGATCGACAGTAAACAAGTAGCCTCGTAGGTAGTTTTATTTGATTTAGGGGTTATTTAGTTTCTTGTTCTTGCACTTAATAAAAAAAGGTGGGTCTACTAGGGGTATGCTAAGTATTATACTCGTGTGAGGGGTGGGTTGTGTGCTCTATGTAATGGCTTCTATTAACGGTCATTCGAGCAAATCATTATTGTACTGCTTGCTAAAATGCGTAATGAGATTGATCTTTTCAACTCAAAAAAAAAAAAAAAAAAAAAATATTTCGATGAAGTCATACGAAAATATGCTCTTAAACTCTCGGTTTTGAAATGCCCCACTCGACGAAGGTGGATAGCAAAACCACAAATTTGCACTCCAAAAGCAAAAGGAAACCCACGTGCGTGTGTGTACTGTATGTTGATGAATCTGAAATCGAAGATGAATCGGGTATTGGGGTCCTGGTGTTGGCTTTTAGGGGTTTAGGAGCTGGTTATGAGGTGATTCCTTTGCTCCATTAATTATTGAAAATTTGTGAGAGCAGCTCCTTGATCTGATGCATTATGTTGGTTATGTTTCCCCAAGTGATTAAGGGTTTGTAATTTTTTCGGAAATGAATGCTAGTGAATTGAAGCATTTGCTTCTAAGATGATGGTTTTTGAGTGAAAATATGGAAGTTAGCTGATCATGGGGGATATTTGCACGAACTTAATTGATTCCAACAGTTCCCTGAATAGACGACATTTTTTTTTTCAGCGTGCAGCCTAGTCGATTTCATGCTGGAGTCCAGGATCAAACCATTAATTTTAATTAAAGATGTACCATCAATTACTCAATGTATCCATCCATAGCTGTTGATGTCATTGTATTAACAATGAGAATCATAAAAAGGTTCGAAATCACATGGTCCAAAAATCTTTGCCGTTTATTTCCTAAAGCAATGAGAATTATTGCATGGTTAACTGTATGTGTGTGTGGAAGGATCCAATTTCTTCGTATGCCTTTTTTAATCTTCAACAAAGTAATACTTGAGGAGAAAGGAATAATACTTAATTACCTACCAAAATAATAAAACCCTAAGCATAACAAGAAAAGATAATGCTTGAGGAGAAAGGAACTACAACCTATAAATATATGAAGGCATTCAGCTCCTCCCATAAACACAAAACACAAACCCTAGCTAGTTACAACCGTCTCCTCTTTGCCTTTGCTGCGTTAAATATGACAATGCGGTGGGTGAAGAAAGAAAAGAAGGATTGGTTTTTGTACCTGACGATGCCCGACCTTATATGCCGTCTAAATATTGATGAATTATGCAAAAGAAGCCCTGCGAATCCGTTGTTATTTGAATGCTTGTATGACTATGACCGCAAAGATAACCATACAAAAATTCCCCTAGACGGAACACACAGAGTTGTGGCATGGGTTCTAAACTGTACATTGAGGGTTATGAAAAAGTTTGTCCTAACCGTGATCGAGTGACTTATTGCTTTGATCCAACTGATCCAGAGGGTCCATCCCTTCACCAATGCAAGGGTTCTGTTTGGCTCCAAAACCAGTTGGCTTGCAAACTGTCTCTTTTGGGCTAGTGATTGCGCAGGCGTGCCAGCACCGCGGGGTGCAGTCGTTGGGGTAGTCCCTTGACCTGACTTCTTCTTCAAGCGCTGTGGACGAGGAGAGCACCAACCTCGTCACAGGGTTCTTCTCTTGCCTTTCGGAAAAGGACTTTTGCCTTACGGATAAGGACTTTGGGTGTGATCTCTTCGGTCACCAAAATCGATACTCAACGTTGTAGGCTGAGCAGAGCAATCACTGGGAAGTTGGAGAAAGCACGGGTCTTGCTAAAGCGTGACTTTAGCTTCGCTGGGTTGCGAGGGCGTTACCCTTGCTTCGCTGGGTGTGTCGGTGGCGGTAGTACTAGCAGCCGGCTCGCGAGGAGACTAGGACTGGAAGCACGGTCGCCGGGTTGATCTGGTGATGCTGACAGTCGGCTCGCGCGGAAACTAGGACTGGCGGGCGGTCACCGGGTTTCAACGAGGTTGAAGGTTTGCTCCGGGAAGGCTTTGTAATCGCTGGGATTGATTGATTAGAGAGAGCTCCCTTTCTGTATCATCTTTAGCCTCTATATATAGGCTGCTCGTAGATTCACTTTCCAAATATGAATGAAATACTATATTTTAGGCCACAGTTATTGGCCTTGAATCAAATCAAAACTCTTAATAGTTTCAATATCTATCATAAGCGATAATTAATAATTATCCTCCGTCGCCGCTAGAATATAGGCAAAGATTAATTGCCTCTTAGAGTCCTGAACGTAATCTTCCTCTTAGTCGTGAGATTTTGGATATGCTCGTAAAATATATGCCTCTGCGAGCACTCGTCGCTCCATGCAATTAAGGATGATATTTCCTTAATTGATCTTCTGTCATGCACGTGCAATGCAATTATATATATATATATATATATATATATATATATATATATATTCCTTGTTACTTGTAATCATCCTTCCATATGCTTCGTGTCCACTACCCATTAATTGCATGGCAAAGCATTGATTGCTTGCTTGCATAGTAATTAACTTGTATATATATCTTCTGTTGATTGTCATCAAGCATGGTTATGCCTTTCCTTTCTTGCTCCACCATAAGACAATTATATATATATATATAATAAGATATATATATACCTTCCTTGATATTCGCGAGCAGGCATGATTGTTCAGTACCATAATTCCTTGCATATATATATATATTGGCAGCAAATAGCTGATGACCCACCATGCTATGCCTTAATATCTTCTGCCTCTTTCATGCAATTAATGAGAATCATGATCCACCTTCCTTAATTGATTAAGGCCATGATATGCACGTAAACAGGATAACCATGAATCCCAGTCAAATACAACCATGAGGCCATCTTTAATGTAAAGATCTTCCCATATGACCCGTCTTCGCAACCAAGTAAACCACTATTAATTATCAAATATCTTGATTATTAATAGTAAACCGATAAGATCACGATTTGTCTTAATATTACTTGGTCTCCAAGTAGGCTTTATTTAGCCTCTAAACAATATATTCCGAACCTATCGGAAATAAATAGGTCGTGCCACGGAAATTGGCCCGGTTTTCTTCGATTCTCCCTTATCGGGAAAAAATGTTATTTTGGGTTCAAACAGGTTCCATTCCCAAGGTTCTTTATTATAGATTCATTGGCATCATCGAGGAAAAAATCTATGTTCTAGATGACGGTGAAGCTTATGGTTATAAGCGGTCATCTGAATCACCTCTTCGGGTTTTTGATCCTCTTCACCAATCTTGGAAAGAACTTTGTCATCCGCCTTTCTTCTATTCTGATGTGTCTAAGCTCTTTGCTTTAGCCCACAAGCTTGTTGTTAGCACCGGCCAGTTGCAGCCATACATGTTCAACACTCGTGAAGTGAAATGGGAGGATGGTCCGATAAGGAAAGAATTTAATAGTGCATCCTACTTTAATGATTTAGCTGAGGACATCGTGAATAATAAGGTTCATGCTGTTGTAGAATTCAAGGGCTTTTTAATTTCCGTACCTGAGACTGGACATAAGCTTGTTGCCTATCGGTGGGATTCAAATGGAGTCCCCAAGCTGTATCGCGTACTACATGAGCTTGATGGGATATTCTGTCCTTTTTTACCTGCTGATAATTATGCAATGGGTAAATGTGATGGTGGCCGGATGTGGTTTGTGTATCTTGGAATGGATCTAATGCAATTTTGGCATACGCGTGTAGCAGTGTTTCGAGTTTCCATCTCAAACGACTCTGCTGGCAATCCGGTCCTCTCTACTGATCTCGAGGCTGCCGAGTTCTATCGCTTCTATAATTGCAATTCCAGTAGTATCAAATTAGCTTTCTCCTTGTGCCATCAGCCAAACGGCGAGGACAAGAAAAACTTGTGTGGGACAATTGTTAAACATCCACGATGCTAATTGCTAAGGCGAGTTTTAGCACTATCTTCAATTTCTTCACCGTTTATATATTCATGTTTTTCTCTGTTCAAGACCTTATATAAATGGAATTCTACAAATGTATAGTGCATGCTTCTCAGGAAGCAATCTAGCTGGAACTATGGAAGCCACCTTAGTATTGTTCCAATTCGAAGATAATATTCAAGCGTTTTCGGTTTTATTTCATTTTTATTGATATTTGTAGTGATTTACTCATTCATCTTTTTCTCTGATAATAGTATGGTCAACCCAATAAAAATAGTCATCTCGCTTTGTTTAATACAACTAAAGATCAACTTGTCTATAAAGACTTTCTCTCATAACATAATTTTTTTCTCTTTGTTTTGTCCTTGCCTTCCCATGTCTCCTGCAATAAACGAGTTCTTTTCCATTATTGCTATTCGTGAAAAAATTCCAATAAGCAACAAATCAACGAAGAAGCATTGAAATTGTGTGGTTTTCTTTTGGAAGTCATTGAGCTTTTAATTCGTCAAATATTGAGAAGTAATTTTTGGCTGTCTACCTTGCCCGCTATTTATAGAAGCATAATTTTGTAATAAGAAAGAAAAAAGTAACTAGAAATAGACATCGATGTGGAGCCGTTTATTTAAGCTTGATAATAAAGTCATGATGATTGTGGTTGATAGCATACTAGCTTTTTACCCATGCTGTCGAGCATCTGCACGGACTCACAAAGTCATTTAAAAGAAAAAATAATAAGTTCGTCCACTTGTTTTTAGATGTGAAAATTTGAAATGGATGTAGAATCTATCATATATATACTTCTCCTACTACCCATCTCTTTATATATATTTTTTGTTTATTTCTTTTACTTATTACTATAATAACCCTTGTATTTATCTGTTTCGATTAACTCAATATGGGTTATTAAGGTAGTCTAAAATTTGGTGAAGTTTTTTAGGGCTTCGCTTTATAATAGTAGAGATATCATCAATCTTCTTTTTCCATGCCAGGCTAGGGTGGTTGAGTTTGTCATCTTTATGGTATCCTTTATTCATGTAATGTTTGACCAATAACATGGATTGAGTCCATAATTCAGGGGAGTCTGGCCAGGTTTCGTGAAGGGGACTAAATCATCATCAAGTTATTCCGCGTCTCACAAGGAATATGATAAGTTTGAAGTTTGAACTATGAAGTGTGCTCACGGTAGGAATGGTCTATTATCCATTTTTTTCCCCCTCTTTGTATGTATGTGTCGGTGTCACTGTAATTAGAATCACAGACACATAATAGTCGATTAGTCGCGAACCGTACTTTAATTACTCTTTCAAAAGAATTAACAACCCATTATCTCTAGTGAAAATATGATTAGTCTGTGTATAGTTGTGGACGAGAAATATAATTATACTTAGTTTGTGAAGTCATACCAAACAAGCTTCTAAACTCTCGGTTTCGAACTGCCCCACTCAACAAAGGTGGATAGCAAAACCACAAATTTGCACTCCTAAAAGGCTAAAACAAAAGGAAAGCCCCTCTCCACTAAACCAACCAAACCCAAAACCATCACCGCCATTCTTCAATGAAACCATTCAGCTTAAGCTTTTTGCTTAATTCCCAAGACTCTCAACCGCGCCAACCAAAAGCAGACGTTTCGACAAAAAAAAAAATGGGGCCGTGACCACTAACCCAATTTTAGACTAAACATTGCCCACTTACTCCCGCACCAGTTTTTTAACTTCATTTACCCAATCTAACCTCTAGTGACAGTTTTGCCCCTATTAATTAAATTTAAACCCATCCATCTCCTCTCAGTCTCTCTCTCTCTCTCTCTCTCTCTCTCTCTAGCCGGCAGTGGCGACCACGCCTTCAACACCTTCTTCATCGACCTCGATCTCGGCGCCGGCTAGTACATCCCAAGCCCCATCTTGGTTGACCTCTGCCAATCACCGAACACCGTTCTGGTGCCGATCACTGGTCTGGTGCCGACCATCCTCAATCACGGATCACCGATCTGAGGCCGGTCGGAGATGGGCTGCAGGTGAGAGACTGGAAAATAGGACCTGGGGAAGACGAAGGCGGAGATGGGACCCGTCAGAGATGCGCTGCGGTGATGGGCTGCAAGTAAGCGACTGGAGATGGGCTGCGTCGGGGCTCGGACCGGTCGGAGAAGGGCTGCAGGTGAGAGACTGGAGAAGAGTCCGGTCGAAATCGTGCCGGAATCAGGCTGGAGAAGCATGGGTGTCCACAGGGGAAGCCCAACCCGAAACAAAGAGACCCCAACCCGCCGCAGGGAAGCACCGGCGAAAAAAACAGCCGGCCTCACACGTTGATGGGTGCCCAGAGCATTTTTTTTTTTTCCGGTATCCTGAGATTGCAATGTAACTGTGGGGCTTGTTTGATGGTCTACTGGGGGGCAGTAGACACATTATTGGCCCCCAGTAGACTTTGATACGAGGGACAGGGATCACTATAGTGTGGTGTTTTGATAAATTACATGTTGTTTTCTGTGTATCAAAGTCAAATTATCTATGAATCGTACAAAATGGTGCATTTTTGGTGGTCTATTGGGAGGTAGTAGAGACATTGGACTTTGTATTGTGGGGCAATAATATGATTATTGGGAGGCACTAATATGATTATTGGGAGCCAATAATATGATTATAAATTGATCAATTGTGCCTGTAGTGTATTCATTTTGGTTTTGGGAGTACATACAATTCACTGGACGACAATAATAGGATTATTGGAGGCAATAATATGATTTTTGGGAGGCAGTAATATGATTATTGGGGGCAATAATATGATTACTGGAGGGCAATAATATGGTTACTGGATATTATTAGGGACCGGTCGCCGGATTTCGGTCACCAGTCGCCGGATTCCGGTCACCAGTCGCCGGATTCCGGTCACCAGTTGTTGATATCTGAAAGTCCAGCGGTAGCTGGGCCCTAGCTAACGTTGATCCGGTGGGCGGATCGGTACTTGTATTGTTCTCGAAGCTTCCGTTACCTGTCAAGTGAAATACAACGGACGTCAGAGGGAGACCGCGCCGGGCGGTCTTCTGCTCTCCGATGCCTAAGTTAGTCAATGTACTTGTGTTGACAGAGTAACAGTAGATGAGTATTGAATGCGTAATTAATGAGGAGAGAGGGGAGAACCTTTTATAGGTGAGGAAGAGGTTGATCTTCTCTTTGTTTTCGATGTGGGACTGATATGCTTCAGTTCCCAGTTTCAGAAGCCTCTGATGCCATCTTGGCGTGGCGCATGGCGGCGCATCGACGGTGATCTGGAGATGGTCCGACGCTGAGGTTGTAGCCTGCCTGGCGGTGTGTCTGCGTGTCATTCCTTTAGTTGGAATTAGTACCTTCGGCGGTACAATGAGCGTGGCCCATTATAGCTAATTATGTTTGCAAATGTACATGTATGTACAAGTCCCCCAAGTCCCCAGTCAAGGAGGGCAATCTTGGTTGGGGAGTTGTTCGGCGGTTTGAAGCGTTTTCTTCCGCTAGACTTGCAAGAGCATAATTAGCGTCAGTGCGTTGTCAACCGTTGGTTTTACTGAGCAAACGCTTTATACCCTTTCGGGTGGGCCCCTGCTGGGCCCCCCAGGGAGTCCCCCACTCCCCGGCGAAGATAGACCTCCGGATGGTCGGCAAGTTGTTTGTTGAGGGGGAGCTGCACGGAGCAGAGGGTGTTGGGTAGCGAGCCCAATGTTTAGCACCCAGATGACGGGGGTCAACGTGCCTAATCAGGGCCGTCGTAGACTGTTGACTAGTCCCCGTGTCCCGTAGGGACGGTCTGACGGTAACGCCGCGTGGCGGTCGTTGTCAGAGAGGCGTAGCCTCGGGATACGCATTTTGGCGGATATCCCCCCGCTAAATGTAGCAGGAAGCAGTGTCCGGCTGACGTGCCTGGCGGTATCTTGTTTGAACGATACTGCGTCTAAACAAAGCACTCAGTTTGCAAGATGAAAGTGGGTTCCGCCATAGGTGTACAGCGGAAGATACCCAGCTTGCAGGATGGTATAGCGAGAAGTTCCGCTGGCGGGGTTTCGCTCAGCGGAGACTTCGTGTCTTGGCAGATAACCAGTGAGAAGTTCCGCTGGCGGGGTTTCGCTCAGCGGATACCTCATCACTCGGAAGATGACCAGTGAGAAGTTCCGCTGGCGGGGTTTCGCTCAGCGGATACCTCATCACTCGGAAGATGACCAGTGAGAAGTTCTGCTGGCGGGGTTTCGCTCAGCGGAGACTTCATCACTCGGAAGATGTGACCAGTGAGAAGTTCCGCTGGCGGGATTTCGCTCAGCGGAGACTTCGGGCGGTATTGTGAAGTCGTCCCCGTGGTGGTTAACACGCGTCGAACCCATAGAGGGTTAGCGTGCGTAGGCTTGTCTCCTAAGCCTGTCCGTCTTCTTGCATTTAATGACAGTAAATGTGGGTTTCGTAACCGAGGTGACGCCTCGGGTACTCCGGAGAGTGAGTAGAGGGTTACGACACGTGTACGGCTGGTATGTGATGTCGTTATGGAGCGAACGGCTTAGGACGCGTTGATGTTGACATAAAAGGGGGGGGGGGAACCTTGAGAGATTTCATCACTCTGAAAATTTGAAAACCTAGTCATCGTCTTCAAGCTCCGTTTGTCCGAGATCGAAGAAAGAGTTTGCCGAAGCTTTGGGGTACCGTTCCCGGAGAGACGACGATCGCAGCCTCCTAAGATTACCGTGCACCACCGTGTCGTAGACTTCATCACTGAGGTTGGTACCTGGATCCCTCCTCTTTTATTTTTGTTTCAGTGGGATTGCTATTTTCTGGGTCTTGTTTTTGTCTTTTTTGGAATGATTGCTGGTTTTGTTGGGCGTGTTCTGAGGTGTAAAATGAGATTTTGGGGGGGGGGGGGGGGGGGGGGTTGAATTGCGGTTGGCAAAGCGTTAGTGCTTAGGGATTTTGATGGCCGAATCTGGGTTGAGTGCGTTTGTTCGTATTTTGGCATTTTCTGGGTTTTTGTTCTTGATGTCCTTGGCTATAACTGATGTGAGAATAGGCTAGATCTGTGTTTGTGCTAACTGATGTGGGTTTTAGGGTTTGGGATGGCTAAAGTCATAGAGATTTCGAGCAGTGAGGATTCCGGGTCTGACGTGTCGTTCAGATCGGCGGATAGGATTTTTATTGATTCGTTGCGTCCGTCTGCCCATGCAGGAACCTCACTGCCAGAACCGCTAGAAGTTGAGCCACTCCAGACTATCCCCTGGGAAGTAGCTATGGGTCGTGGTTCGCGTCCAAAAAGCTCAATGGCGGGTGAGGCCGCTGCTGCCAAAGCTAGGCGCGAAGAGCGTTTGGCGAGCAACAGTGCTGCCAGCGGCTCCGCTGGAGAAGGAGAAGTAGCGGGGCAAAATGCTGAGTCGGCGTGGTTCCTCTCGGATGGCACCGCCGTCGACGAGGCAGGAGGGCGGATGGACGCCGCCGGTGTAAACCGAATGAAGCAGACGTTTTGGTTGCCGGGCTCCGTGAAGCTGCGCCCGCCGACAGCGGATGAGAAGGCCTCGATTCTCCCGGCGGGACTTGCTGCCGTTCACGAGGCGATATTCCGCCAAGGAGTGACATTCCCGCTGGTGCCAAATCTCCAAATCTTGGTGTACGAATTTGGCCTTGCCTTTGGTCAGATTTGCCCCAACATGTGGCGGTTGATGTTGGCCATGAACTCACTCTGGCGGTTGTCCGGGTGCGAGGGGCCTACTGTGGCGGAAGTGCTTCACTTCTACGAGCTGGTGTACGTGAAGCGCCGAGGTTGCAAAGGGCAAGTGAACTTGAGCCGCCGGCAGGGAGCGCCCAAGCTGATCGAGAATCTAAGGGACTCAATGTCCTACTAGCGGGGGACCTTCTGCGTCGCCACAGAGGGTTGGGAGTATCACGCCAGGTCGAACGTAGTTGGCGGGTTTACGTATCTGCACTTGTATTGTCACTAACGATTACCGTTTTTGTGCAGCGGGACTGCGGTACACGCTAACGAGCGAAGAAGAGTGCCGCATAGCGAGGATCAGAGGTTGCTGGCGGAACCGCAACTTGCTAGATTTCCGACTTCTGACCGGTTGGGAGTTGCTGGTCGACCAGCGGCTAACGCGTTCCATTGGTGAGAAATCTCCGCCAGACCGTTTTCTCCCTTTTTTTTTGTAAGTGTGATCTGGACTGACAAATTTTTTTTTTAGAAACTCCGCCGGGCAATAAATCAAGTCGCGACGCTTTCGAAAAGGCCATGGACCGCGCGGAGATAGACGACTTTCTGGAGGCCATGTACGCCGAGGGGCTGGCGGCTCAGCAGACGCTGGTGAACCCCGAGACACTGGCACTGAGTCAGTCCGAGGTTCCCGTGGTGCTGCCTATGCCCCATCACTCCCATCTTGGTGAGGATGGACTGCCGGTAGTGCAGACGGGGACCCAAGCGGCTGGCGGGGAGAGGGGAAGCGTTGCGGCTGGGCAACAGAAGGAGCGGATGCCTGCTCAGAGGCGTGGCCCTCAAAAGGGGAAGGTGGTGCAACCGGCGGAGTCGCCAGTGAGGGTGACGAGGACCGCCGCCGGGAACCAAAGGGCGCTGGAGAGAAAACGCCGGCAGGTTGATTCTCCTGACGAGGAAGAGGAAGAGGAGGTTGAGGTAATCGGGGCCCGTCGACAGAAGAAGGCTCGCCCAGCTCCTTCGAAAACTGTTGCGGTGGAGGGAGAGGCGCCCGCCATTAGTGATCTGGACTCGTTTGCTGAGTACGCCGCGTTCATGACAGATGGTGAGCGGGAGTTCCTCTTCCATCTATGCGAACGGCTAGGGTTCGGCGGCCTAGCGGGCATCTCGCGCCCCACGGCAATTGACCAATCGCCCTTCAGCTCGGCGTTTGGGCAAATATCGGCGGGACTGCACGACATGTTCGTGGCGGCGTCGAAGCGGCCCCTGATTGAGGGGGAGCTCAGGGATGAAATCCAAGGTCTCCAGAAGGAGTTGGCGGAGGCGAAGGAGAAGCTGGCGGTGGCGGAGCGGGGGCTTGCCAAGGCGGAATGTGACTATGCCGACGTCCGCGGTAAGCTCAATGTAGCCATTGAGCGGGACTTGGAGAGGAATGAATATGTCTCCAAGTTGGAGCAAGACATCGTCCTGCTGCAGGAGCGGATAGCCGCCAAGGATAAAAAACTCATTATTGTGCAGCGGGAGTCCGCCGACAGAATGGCTGAAGTGAAGCGGCTGGGGGGTGAGGTTAACCGGCTGAGGGCTGAAGGGAGTACCGCTGCGGCCGCCGCCGTTGAGGCGTTCAAGCAGTCGGCGGAGTTTAAGAAGGCAATGACCGAGTCGGCGAAGGCTGGGGCCCGAGCAAATATAGACATGCTGAAGCGGAAGGGCGCCATTGACTTCGCCAAAGCGTCACAGCCCGACGCGCCGCCGGTTGAGAGTATCCCGCCGGAGACAGACGTGCCTGCCCCATCCGGAGGTGCCTGCTTGGGCAGCGGAGAAAGTGGCGCTCATCCGGCGGCAGGGTCCCAGCAGACTCCCCACCCCACCCCGTCGGAGGTGTCACGTGCTGGATTCCTGGAGGCACACACCCGGGCGGATGGTACCATGGAGACCCCCAGTCCGACGGTGCGAGGGTCCGACCAAGCGAGTCGATCGATCGTGCCGCCGCCCGCCGAAGCAGAAAATGTCGAAGGCAACCCCTGAAGCCGGCCGAGGCTGCTGGAGACTTTCCTAGTTTTTTTTTTTTTTGTTTTGTTTTGTGGCCGCTGAGTCACGACAGCTTGTAAAGAATATTGAAAGTGAAATAAATTTCTGAATTGGTTTGCCATGATGTGTTTGCAAGTGCTAGTGTTTTGAGTTATATATATTTCTTCTGTCGATCAATGAAACACTAAAGGAATTAAGATTGGTCCAAGTGCACCACGTAGCGGACGAAGTCCGCCGACGATTGCTGGCGTTGCCAGTTGCCCTCAGTGCTAGACTTGGTAACAATGGTTTGAATAATTCCTCGTTTCATTGATAGCTGACGGATCAGTGTACAAAAGTGGGGTAGTACCCGTTGGGTAGCTTCCCTTAGCTAAATGTTTGAACAAAAATTTAGCTAAGTGAAGATGCTCTTGGGTAGCGGTTTGACTATTTGTAGTAATACCGAAGGTGTTCAGTATTCCAAGGGTGGGTCGATGTGACGCCGTCTTTGTCCATTAAGTAGAAGGTGCCTGGGCTAACGACTTCCACAATTTTGTACGGGCCTTCCCATGTTGGGCGGAGTTTTGTTGGTGGCGGGATGACCTCCTTCATGACCGAGTCCCCCAATTGGAGGTTCCGGGCCTTGACCCTGGCGTTGTAGAAACGCGATACCCGTTGTTTGTTTTGTAAATTGTGTAAATGGGCCTTGTGTCTTTTTTCCTCTAGGAGGTCCCTGTCCAAGTTGACGCCGTTGCTGTTGGTCTCTGGGCAGTAGCCGTTGACCCTAGCGGTGGGCTGAGTTACCTCAATAGGAAGGATAGCTTCTGTGCCGAACATCATACAAAAAGGAGTTTCGCCCGTGGCGGTAGTTGGAGTTGTCCGGATGGCCCATAGGACCTCTGGAAGTTTTTCCGGCCACAAACCCTTGGCGTCGTCGAGCTTCTTTTTTAGCAGCTTCTTGATTATCTTGTTTGCTGCTTCGACCTGGCCGTTGGTTTGGGGATGGGCGACAGATGCAAAACTTAACTTGGTGCCCAGGTTGGCGGCAAATGAGATGAGTTCCTTATTGTTGAACTGTGTGCCGTTGTCTGTAATGATTGTATGTGGGACGCCATAGCGGCAGTAGATATTCTTCCAAAGGAAGCGAATTACCTTTGCGGTAGTTATTGCTGTCAGTGGCTCCGCTTCTACCCACTTACTGTTGTAGTCGATGGCGACAATGATGTACTTGAACTGGCCCTTGGCGGTTTGGAACTTTCCCATCAAATCAAGGCCCCACGTGGAATGAATCCATGGGCCGATGATGACTGATAGTGGTTCCGCCGGCGCGTGTGGGAGATCTGCAAACTGTTGGCATTTGTGGCAAGACCTCGAAATCCGCCGGGCATCATCACCAAGCGTGGGCCAGAAGTAACCTTGTCGCATTGTGCGGTTAGCCAAGGATCTGGCGCCCGAGTGGTTTCCGCATTCCCCGCCATGGATTTCTGCTAGGACGACCTTTCCCTCCTCTGGGGTTAGACAGCGGAGGTTGGGATGGGTGAATCCCTGGCGGTAAAGCTTGCCGTCCTGGATGTTGTAGCGGGTTGCCCTGCGCTTGAGCTGTCTTGCGTGGACCTTATCTTCTGGCAATGTGCCGCTGCGCTTGTATGCAATGATTTCGTCCATCCAGCTGGGATTGACCTGAATGTTGAAAATCTCCGCCAGGGTCTTTGTGATACTTGGCTTGTCAAGGTATTCCACCCTTGTGTCCGCTGGACTCTGATGTGGTTGGGCGGTTGCCAATCTCGCCAGTGAATCAGCCTTAGCGTTCTTTTCCCTGGGGATTTGTGTGATGGAGTGAAATTTGAACTTTTTTAGCAAGGTTTTGACGTACCCCAAATATGCCGCTAACTGCTGGTCCTTGGCCTGGAAGCTGTCGTTGACCTGGTTAACGACTAGTTGCGAGTCGCTGAATATGTTGACGCTGTCAGCTCCTGAGTCAATGGCGAGGAGTAGACCGGCGACAAGTGCCTCGTATTCTGCCATATTGTTTGAAGCTTTGAAGTTGAATTTCAACGCGTATTCCGCGTTCAGTCCCCCGGGTCCTGTTAAGATGACTCCGGCGCCGCTGGCCTTGGCGCAAGCGGAGCCGTCCACATGCAGGTTCCAATCTGACTGTAGGGGAGTTGCCTCCTCACCGTTTACCATTTCTGTTCCGGGCTCTGTTTGGGTAGCGGGTTCCGGCTGAAGCTCAGTAAGTTCAGCGATGAAGTCCACCACTGCCTGGCCCTTCATGGCGGTTCTTGGCTTGTACTCTATGTCGAATTCGCTGAGCTCAATGGCCCACTTACTGAGGCGCCCCGAGTGTTCAGGGTTCTGCATCACTTGCCTCAACGGTTGATTGGTTAACACATGGATCGTGTGAGCCTGGAAGTACTGCCGGAGGCGTCTGGCGGCAACGATAAGTGCGAGGGCCAGTTGCTCCAACGGTGAATATCTTGTTTCTGCTCCGTTCATGCCTCTGCCGGCGTAGAACACTGGGAGCTCATCCTGGCCCTCCCGCCGGACAATGGCGCAACTTATCGCCGTTGCCGAGACCGCTAGATAGATGAACAGTGTTTCTCCTTGCACAGGGACAGAAAGGAGAGGGACTGCCGCCAGGTATTCCTTTAGGCCCTGGAACGCCGCCTGACACTCTAGGTTCCAGTCAATGACCTTCTTGTGAGTTGTTTTGAGGAGTTTGAAGAATGGGGCACACCTATCAGTTAGTCGAGAGATGAATCGAGAAAGGGCGGTTAACTTGCCCTGGAGGCACTGTACGTCCACCTTATACTCGGGGTTCGCCAGGTTAAGGATGGCCTGTACCTTATCCGGGTTAGCCTCGATACCTCGCTCGCTGACGATGTAACCGAGAAATTTGCTAGCGGTGACTGCAAAGAAACATTTTTCTGGGTTGAGGCGCATATCATAGGCCAGGAGGATGGTTACTATGATCCTGAGGTTTGCCACATGTCCACTGGCCTTTATGCTCTTAACTAGCATGTCGTCCACGTAGACCTCGATGATTTTGCCCAGATGCTCAGCGAACATGGCGTTCATCAATCGCTGATAAGTTGCACCGGCGTTCTTCAGACCGAAAGGCATGACATTGTAGCAGTAGAGGCCTTTATCGGTGGTGAAGGTGGTGCATTCCTGGTCGCTGGGGTGCATCCTGATCTGATTGTATCCGGAGAAAGCGTCCATCACGCTGAGGAGCTCGTGTCCGACAGTTGAATCGACTAACTGATCGATACGAGGTAGCGGGAAACTATCCTTTGGGCATGCTTTGTTGAGATTTTTGAAGTCGACGCACATCCGCCACTTGCCGCTGGGCTTTTTACCATTACCAAATTTGAGATCCACTGGGGATAGATGACTTGGCGGATGAACCCAATGTCCCGTAGTTTGGCGACCTCCTCTCCGATTGCCCGGTACTTTTCCTCATCAAAGGCCCTCCGCTTCTGCTTGATAGGGTAAAAGGAGGGTTTGATGGTCAGCTTATGAGTGATAATTTCAGGGGAGATACCTGGCATGTCCGCGTAGGACCATGCAAAGACGGCGGCGTTGTCACGCAGGAATTGGGTGAGTTCTGCCTCCACCTCTGGATCTAGTTGGGCGCCTATGCGGACTGTCCGCTCAGGGTGTTCGTCTGAGATGCAGACAACCTTTAATGACGTGCCCGGGTTGACCGGCTCCTTCCTTACATATTTCTCCTCCTCATCCCTAGGATCCTCAAAGATGTTTGGTGGCGGTGCCTCATTACCTACTGTCAGAATTTCATGGCGGCGCGCTGACCGCGTTATAGTCGTTGAATAACATTCTCGTGCCAGCTGCTGGCTTCCCCTCACACAGCCCGTGCCATTGGGTGTGGGGAACTTCATGAGAAGCATGCATGTACCCGGCAATGATGCACTTGAGCTTGTTAAGCGCTGGTCGACCAATGATGGCGTTGTATGAACTGACACAGTCGACGATAATGAACTCCGTATGCACCTCCGCCATGCACGGACTAGTGCCAATAACCAAGCGCATGTAATCTGACCCTAGCGGTTGTGTGACGTCGCCGGAAAAGCTGAGCAGTGGCTCGTGATCCTGGAGTAGTTTTTTGTTTCGCTTGAGATGGTCGTAGCAACCGCTGAAGATAACGTTGACAGCGGATCCGCTATCCACTAAGATTCTCCCCACTGAGAATTTGCCAAGAATGGCATCGACCAGGAAAGGGTCATCGTGGGGTAAATGCACTCCGCGTTCCTCCTCCTCTGAGAAGGTAATAGGTTCCCAGCCTGATTTTGGGAGTTTGGCGGATCTTTCGTAGCGGATGTTGCAGACTTCCTTCGGATGATTAGCGCGTGCATAGCGCTTTCTTGCCCTGTGGGACATGTTGGTGATTGGAGCACCGCCATCGATGGTGTTGATGCGGCCCAAGGTCTCGACGTTGGCAATTACTGGTGGTGGTTGGCGCACCCTGAACTGTTCCATCTTGCCGTCACGGTACAAGGTCTCAACGGCTGTTTTGAGAGCATTGCAGCTATTGGTATTGTGGCCGCTGTCCTCGTGGTATTTGCACCACTTGTCGGTGTTCCTGGGTTTACCCGTTTTTGGGTACTTTGGAGGGGGTGGCGGTGGAATCTGATCCTTGCACTGATTATAGATATCTTCATATGAGGCCGTTAAGACCGTGAAAACTGCATACCGCTGCGAGGACTCCGCCTGCTTGTTGCGGTTATCTCCATGGGTTGGGCGGTTTCCCCTGTTGTAAGGCTGGTCCTTCTGCCGCTTGTTCTGGTGGTGGCCCTGCTGCCACTCCCTTTTCTTATCAGTTGGTGGTGCTGGGGGGGTTTTGTTAGCGGTTTCCTGGTGACTGGAGGATGGTTGTGTTGACTTTGTTGGCGTTGCTGGTGGTGGTGGGGTTTCTCCATATGTGATGAATTCCGCCTGGGCGTGAATGACCGCCTCACTCATGACGTGGTCATACGTCGCATTGGGATGACTGTAATTGAGGTGATAGAGGAACGGTCCCTTGAGAAGTCCCTTCCTGAAGGCCGCTGATGCCATAGTTTTGTCTAGGTCGCGGCACTGAGACGCTGCCGCCCGCCACCTTGTGACGAAGGCCTTCAGTGATTCGTCCTCCCCCTGCTTAACGCTGAACAGCTGACTTGTGTTGTGATGCCCGGCGGACAATAAGATGAAACGAGAGAGGAAAGCGTGTGATAGTGCATGGAATGAGCCGACAGAACCTGGCGGACATTCAAAGAACCAGTTCATTGCCTCGCCATCCAGTGTTTCGCTGAACAAATGGCATAAGGTGGCGTCGTCGAAACCCTTGTTGTTGGTGACCTTCTTGAAGGTGTCCATGTGGACGAAGGGATCGGACATTCCGCCGTAGTGCGGCATCTTTGGGGTTTTTGCATATGCTGGTCTGACAGCCTGCAGAATTGCAGCGGAAAAGGGCCCGGGTCTGGAAGTGAAGAGCGGATTCCGAGTTGGCGCTGGGACGCCCGACTCCGCCCGGATCAATCTCTGCTCCAGTTGGTGCATCCTTTCCAATAGCTGGGCGGTCGCCTCGTCGGCCGAATCGGTCTGAATGATCCGCTGGGCTGGCCTGCACCTCGGCACAGGCGGATTACCCTCTGTCCTCGCCCTGGTTTCTGAGCGGTTGGTGTGCGGGAGTGATTCCGCCTCCTGTTCTAACATTAGCTGAGGTATGGGCGGTGGTCCCATTCCCAACAACTCAGGTGGGTTCAGCGGTACCTGCATCTGTACGACCGGCCCTGGTACCAATGTTCCGGTGCTGGGTCGACTACGCCTGGTGCTACGTGACTGCTCGCTCTGTGCTGGGCGGTCGGTGGCCGCCAGCGTCTTCTTTAGTTCCTCAAAATGTGTCATTAGTGTAGCCACCTGCCTTTGGGCTTCAGCCTTTTCCCTGCGCTCCTCCTCACATTCTCTGTTTGCCTTGTGAAGATCCGCCAGTGCTAGCTCGTACATGGTGACGAGATCTTGGCCTGATGGGCGGCTGCTGCCTGGATTTGCCTCACCGCCGGGGTTGGCCGGGGTTGTGAATAGTGCGCGGTTAACGCCGATCGCGGGGTCGGAGGGTTGGGGGATGGCGGGCTGCTCTGTTTGCTCCTCCGCGTTTCCCCCGCTACCGTTAGTCATGGTGATTGTAGCGGGATGACCTTCTGTTCAAGGGTTCCCACAGACGGCGCCAATGTTGATATCTGAAAGTCCAGCGGTAGCTGGGCCCTAGCTAACGTTGATCCGGTGGGCGGATCGGTACTTGTATTGTTCTCGAAGCTTCCGTTACCTGTCAAGTGAAATACAACGGACGTCAGAGGGAGACCGCGCCGGGTGGTCTTCTGCTCTCCGATGCCTAAGTTAGTCAATGTACTTGTGTTGACAGAGTAACAGTAGATGAGTATTGAATGCGTAATTAATGAGGAGAGAGGGGAGAACCTTTTATAGGTGAGGAAGAGGTTGATCTTCTCTTTGTTTTCGATGTGGGACTGATATGCTTCAGTTCCCAGTTTCAGAAGCCTCTGACGGTGATCTGGAGATGGTCCGACGCTGAGGCTGTAGCCTGCCTGGCGGTGTGTCTGCGTGTCATTCCTTTAGTTGGAATTAGTACCTTCGGCGGTACAATGAGCGTGGCCCATTATAGCTAATTATGTTTGCAAATGTACATGTATGTACACCAGTCGCCGGATTCCGCGGCCGGCCACTAGTCACCGGAGTCCAGCAAGGTATCCAACGACTTCTCTCTCTAAGTGAGAAAGAAGGAGAGGGCAAAAAAGTCCCAAAAATAAATAAAAAGAATAAAAAAAGAATTAATTAGGTAATAGGGAAATAATCCCTTAGAGTATTTTAGGTAAATGGGGTTTTTAAACTCTTAGTCGGGCAAGTGGGCAATTTTTAAGCTGAAATTGGATAAATGATCATTTCCCCAAAAAAAATCCCACAATTCAAACCCGAAACGTTTCTTCCCTTTCCCTTTATAATTTTAAATTCCCAGAAAAAGCCTATAGTCAGCGACTGTTGGGTGAGCCAAAAAAAAAAACACCCACAATGCAGAAAATGGCACAGGAATGGTTCTCCGGCGGCAGCACCGGCGCCGGCGGCGACTCTCAGCAGCCGGCGTCTTCTCTCTTAGCCGATTGGAACTCCTACGCCGCTTCCCAATCCGCAGAGGACAGCTCCTCTTCGGCCCTCGGCTTCGATCTCGAATCTGCGGTCCGCTCCGCAAACGACACCGTTTCGGGCACTTTCAGCGTGTAAGTAGATATCTGATTTGATCTCGCTCTTCTCTCTCTCGATTCATGTCAGCATTTTTAGTTGGAATTTGATTTGTTTAGGTGGATTTGATAGTGGGATTTGTTGATTTGTGTACGATTTAAGTGAAATCTGATACTGGATTGGTGATGTTTGTGCGTATGTACTACTGTATGTTGATGAATCTGAAATCGAAGATGAATTGGATTTTGGGGTCTTATGAGTTGATTCCTTTGCTTCATTATTGAAAATTTGTGAGAGCTGCTGCTTTATCTGATGCTTGAAGGTGGTTATGTTTTCGTAAAGTGATTTAAAGGTTTGTAATTTGTGTCGGATTGCGTGATGAATGCTAGGGAACTGAAGCATTTGCTTCTACGATGAAGGTTTTTGAGTGAAAATATGGAAGGTTATTAAGAATGCTGACTTTATAGACTGAAGAAAATGTGTACCTATGTAGGTTTTCCGTAGAGGATTTGAGTTTAGCACTCTGGATTTTAGTAAACTAGAGGTTTGAGGCTAACCTTGGCTTTTTAGTGTGCAGTTTCATAAATAGAACTAAAACAAGACTGAAATTTTCCAGTTATTTCAATGGTTTTTCTGTTCTATATACCTCAGAAAGGTTTTTATTCTTCTGTAACATATCATCACTCGTTAAATTTTAACAGCATATTAATGGTGAAGGGGATAAGTTTGGTAAATTCTAAACCAGAGTCTCATATTAATTTTGTTCTGTGTCATTGTTTATCTCACAATGGAATCCTTATTTGATTTTTGTTGATACATGTTTAGGGTTTCCAAAGGAGTTAGAGATCTACCTGGGAACCTCCAGTCTGCCACTAGTAGTGTCCCTTCAGGAAAAGCTCTCATGTATTTTGGTTTGTTTCTGGCAACTGGGGTGTTCTTCGTTTTTATTGCATTTACCATGTTCCTTCCGGTTATGGTGTTGATGCCACAGAAGTTTGCTATCTGCTTTACACTCGGGTGTGCCTTTATAATTGGATCCTTCTTTGCACTTAAAGGTCCAAAGAATCAGTTTGTTCACATGTCCTCGAAAGAGGTATCTCTACCACATTTACCTAAGCTCTTGTTTTTGTAACTTGTCTCCCAGCTAATATACAGGATGTATACTTCACTGTTTTCTAACTTTCCATTACTTATGCAGAGACTTCCTTTCACACTTGGATTTTTAGGCAGTATGGTGGGTACCATATATGTCTCGATGGTGCTTCACAGCTATATTCTCTCTGTGTTTTTCTCTGTATTACAGGTATCTAACTTTGTTTCTCTCATTCTTCTTCTTAGTTCTGTTCTTAGGCTTTAGTTACTGATTGTGCTTTTTCAGATGATTTCCAGTGATTGTCTAGTCCTTCTCTGCTTCTCATATTTGGTTTTTTGAAGTAGATCTAATATGAATTTAGTTGTGACTCCTGAAACTTCATTACCCTGGTTGTTTTAGTAATCAGGAAAAAAAAAATGTGTGTGTGTGCGCGCCTCTTATGATAGTTAAATGTCCAATCAGACATTGACACACATGCTCAAATGATATTACCAGGTTCTGGCGCTTGCATACTATGCTGTTTCATACTTTCCTGGTGGATCAGCGGGTTTGAAGTTCCTATCTTCTGCCCTTACGTCTTCAGTAATGAAATGTTTTGGGAGGTGACATTGACCTCTTTTACTTCTATGATTGCCGTGTATATTTCTTGCCTAAGTTTTTTTTTGTAAGTGTAGTTGAAACTATGGGATGGCATGAGAAAGAATTCTAATTTGAACCCTTAAGAAATGTAAGTGTTTCTTTCCTTTGGAAGTTGATAGTGGACCTTCATTAGAAAAGAAAAAAAAATTCAGTGTGAATCAGTGACACCATGAATCAATTGGCAGTAAACCTGTTTGAGTATCTACTGGCGAAGGCAATAGGATGGCCGGCCAAGGCAATGTCATGGACGGCCATCCCATGGGGCTGACACTACATTCTTTTACTGTTTTATTAGTCTCCCCCTTTGAATATGATATATTGCCTGGTGAGTGGTAACAAGAATGAGATTGAAAAATGAAAACTAGGATGATGTCATTATGAATAGGTTTTGGAGTTGTAATTTTGTTGTCCGCTCAATGTTGAAATTCTAATAGTTGTGACAGTTTATATTTCCATGTGAACTTATCTATTATAGGTTTAGCTAAAAGTATGTGTGAGATTTAGATCTTCTAATGTTTTACACAACTTTTTGCTCTGTGTAGGTTCTTTGGTTTTTGTTTCTGAGTAACACTTGCACAACTCTTAAGTTTTTGCAAGGATAAATAGATCTGCTATTTCGTTTCAGTTGTCTTGACTTACAACTGCAAATTTGCATTTTGAAGTGACATTAGCAAGAAAGACTTTTAGTATGTCCCTAGTTAGAACTTTAAATTAAGTCAGATATCCGTGCCAAAAGTCCAAATTATGATAGGATACAAATGGTGCTGTTGGGATAATCTGACCACACTACCATAAAAATATTGGAAAGCTTTGTTGCTGCAAGTTGTTCATTATCTTGAAGTGAGACTATTCCTATAACCACTTGATACTATATTCAGGGTTCAGTTAGCATTTACTTACTACTGTGTGGTAGGCTACCATGTTGGGGCTAGATATGGATGCTTATACTAGCCATTCTGCATTATTATCATGCGCCATAGAACCAACGCCACTTTTTCTATGCAATTGTCTTCAATTTTGATTAGTTTCTAGTAGTTTATGGATCACATAATTTAAGCCACATGATGCTGGACCCTGCTCTGTTCCATGTTATATTACCCAAACAAGATAGGGTTAGGTTGGAATTGCAGCCCAAGTGCACAACGGTGAAGTTTTTCTTCTTGGTTTTTCTGTTTCTCTGAAACACTACAGCTAAGAAACACATCAATGAAGAAATCTTTTGATGAAATGACAATGCTTTGTCCTCCTGTTCTGAGCAAAACCAATGGATTATTAAGTTGGCAGCAATATGTATAATTGAAGATGCAAGTGCTTTTAAATCCACCTTTTCCTTTGTTCAGTGACACCCTTGCAGAGAAGCTCCTGGCCCCTGCCGGCAACAGTACAGTTTATTTTTCTTTTTGGTTTTAGGGTTTCTTTAATGGCCATGAGATAGAAGATCAGACTTGGAACCTGGAATGTAGAGAATTTAGAGTTTAAAACTTAATCCAACATGTTTTGATTTTCGCCGGCCATTTGAAGTTTTGGAATCATATTGCGTATGCATCTTGCATTAAAAACAGATTTCATTTCCATTGGTAGGGTGTTACGACTTACCATGTCTGGTTAGGAATTAGGAAGTGATTAGTTTTATCAAATTATCATTTGTTCTAAAGATACACAGTAAAAGCAAAAAACCTTGGGCCCTTGGCACACACATTTTGACTATTAAGGCCTTAAGTGCGGTTTAGAATTGTTGCACATGCGGTGCTTTAAGATAAAGGAACGAGTTTAGTCCTCCTCTACCTCACAGGCTTACACCAATTCCAATCACTCTTATAGAATTGAGTCTAATGACAATGGATAGTCATACAAAATGGTTTAAAGGCTGTGTTCAAACAACAAAATCCAGAAATCAAGGAAAGATAAGCACAACAAATTGTAACTAGGCGACAAGGATTTTGACCTTTTGATGGAGCTTACGCAAGAGAACACATTCTATATGTTAAGGCCTTGTTTTTGTATTGAAATTATTGAGAAAGGTTAGGGCCATCTTCTCCACTAAGTAAAACAAAGTGATGGGTTCAAAGATCAATTGGCATAATCAGAAATAAATTAAGCCTAAGCCAAAGTAGCGTTCAAATGGGTAAGTGAGGACAATTGGTGTATCCTAAGCCGGCTACTAAACAAATGGATTATCATATTAGGGTTTGTATGAGAGATTAGATTTCAATCAAAAGTGAACAAAAGGATGCTTAGAGTGATTCATTGACTCACTAAGTCACTAGTATTAGTGTTAGAAATACAAATAGCTACCCAATTATGCATTCCAATTAATTTGACCGTGGAAAGCTAAAGTACATTGTGTAGGCCAATTAAGAAAGGTAACAAAATATTATGACATGAACTCCATTGAATTCGTATATTAATCAAAATGAGAAGAGGTAATCGAACTCAGAACCTCTGTATTTTTACTCGAGAAAAATCCTATATCATTATATCTCATATTAATTAGCTAAATGCTTTTGAGTACTTAGCTATTCAATACAAAGCAATAGTGGCGCTTTTGAGTGACTAGCGCACTACATCGATCAACATCATAATAAGATATTGCAATCCTACCAAAGTTGCTCTTGTTTTGGACCGTGAATAGACCCCTATTGATCTCTTAGTCGATGAGATCACATAGGCAAATGACAAATGACTTGGATCCATCATGGTCTATCATTATTTTTTTTTTGAATAACATGCATGGTCTATCATTATTATTCATCAGTAGTTTTTATTTCCAGAACTAAAAAGCCCTAGGGTTCATAGCCATTTTGCCAACTCCATTGCACGTGTGCCATGACAAAGACTCTTTCAGCTCCTCTCCTCCCTAGCTTCTACTCTCAATCGCCCTGAAAATACATCCATATACAAATTCGATATGCAAAGCTTTGTTCATAAACTATAAAGAAAGCCAAAGCCGCCCTTCTTCCATTCTCTCTCCATATGCAAATTCCATATACAAAACTTTATTCATAAACTATAAAGAAAGCCAAACCCACCCTTCTTCCATACTCTCTCTCTCTCTACATGTGCAGGTCTCATGCCAGAAACCAGAGCTGACAAAACCCTAATAATTAAATAGTTGCACCAAGTGAGGACTGTAACATGGCACTATTTGAACAACCAGAAAGCAAGATGTTCTATATCAGAAAAACCAAACAGACTCCATTTAAGTCTTGTCATGTGCACAATACAGACCATTGACAAAGATCAGATTCCTATATAAGTTCTCTGGGTAATCTATGAATATGGGATATATATTGTTACCCAATATTAATATATACAAGCATGTGATGGGATCTGAAATATAAAAGAGAATTTGATTTAGATCCAAATCACACACTGCCTTTGCATTTTCATAAGTTAGTGCATGCAGCTGGTTAATAATTGAGATGAACAAGTTGCAGACAAATCTACTATATATATAGATAATTAGATTATTTATGTCAACAATGAAATAATGAATGCACTATGAATTTCAATATTTGACTACCCATTATTGCTGAGTGGTAAAAAAGTGGTCACATGATCCACTTCCATTCGTGCATAGAAAAATTCTATATCCAACAAAAAATCCTTTATAAATTTCTAGGACAAGAAGCCTTTTTGAGCTAGCTTGCTTTTCACAAAGAAATTTAAGAAATGAGAAAAGTGGTGTTGGAGAGAAAGACACATAAATTATATCTACCCTGATATCTAACTGTAGTTTGGTTGTATCCCTTCTTTAGGTGTATGTGTCCCTATATTGTTTATTAGCTTCCCTTGTATGTGATATAGATTTCTTTCTGGACAGCAAATGAGTGAAACATAAAAGGGAGAAGCACATCTATGGGGTCCATATATATCATGGATGATTTGTGTTCATGTAATATAAGGCGTACAAAAATTTAAAGAAATTAAATCAATCACAATTATATACAGACGGAATTAATTGTGTGCGTAAAGGATCTTTAAGCGATCAAGGGTTCACATCAGAATAGATATTCATGAACAGATGAGAAGAAGATTTATGTGTTCTTAAAGCTGTCCAAGCCTGAAGGGGTCTATATCAGTTCCAATTATTGTTCACTGCATTATTTTAACTGTAATATTGTTATATCTGTTAAATGGATAATCTATCTAAAATCACAGTTCTTGTCTAAGAACAAGATAACTTAACCTGGCAACACTGATAAAAGCTTAAAACTTGTTTGCTGGTATATATGGAATTTATATATCTGCTCATATATCAATAACATTATCCTTAAAAAGCACATCTTTACACAACTAATGGTTTAAATTGTACTGCTGGCTAGCCACTATCATGTACTAATTAAAACTAAATTATGCACAATTAAGTAATTTACTTATTAATGAAAATAGAGACAAAAGAAGCATGTTACCACCACACAATCCCAAGAAACAAACATGTAAAAACCAACTTAGTTTTAATAAGCTCTGAAGCCCGTGAACTCTTAATTATGCTGATTGGCCATCAATATTATAAACAACATGATCTCATTGTGTTTCATATATAGGTGATTTGGTTTTGATTTGTGATTAGAACTAATTATAATTAACAAGTCTTAGTTGGTGACTTTGTTCCTTCCAAACAAGGCCAGCATTCCTTCTTTGTTTTCTTTTAATCTTTCCAGCAAGACCATCCGACAGCATGACCAGATTTGCAGTAATTAAACTAAAAAAACCATATTTTCACATATTCCTCACTTCCATGTGCACTTCACTACTCCACCAGATTCCAGTCATTCCACATACATATTTCCTCCAAACATAAACTCAAATAGATCACCATCCTTTAAAGAATGACTATATACAACACATTCTGCCTCTAAAGATTAACCATTCCTGATCCCTGAAATTCAAGTATATTTCGAATAAATAATAGAAATCGATTAGTATGATATTCATTATCTATTCATTTTTCGATAATTAAAGGTTTTTGGCATGATATGGCTGCCCCTAAAGAAATGTGTATGCTTCAAATTGTTGGTTCATTTCTTGATAGCTTTAGTATTTAGGATGTATGCAATGATTGCAAAACAAGAATTTCCTTTGCTTTTTATTCTTTTAACTCTTAGTTAACCAAAACCAATCTTTTTTCAATATTCGTCTGTGACGAGATTTAGATGGGTGTGTTCCTCAATTGAGTAGGAACATGGATTGGTACTTACCTACTAGTCTACTACAATCACCATAACTTCTACAAGCAGCTGCTAAGAAAGCTGTGGCCACAAAGATTGATGGACCACATTTGGGGTTTGGGACCTTGCCCGATTTAAGAAGATGTTGTCATCTTGATTAACACAATCCACAGCTTAACACATTCAATGAGTTGCTCTGTCTTGTTGGTTTGATCACTAAGCTATCACTGTCTAAGAGCCGATCCCCAAAAATTGGGATAATGGTTTTACTCTTCAACCAAGTTAGGGTTTAACTGTCAAAATAATCAATGCCAAAAGGAAATGTTCTTTTATGACAGAAGGAATGTGATTTCTGGGTATTACACATGGTAAAAGAAAGTGACTTGCTTAACAAAAACACCAAAGACAGTCCATCTAGAGAGAAAAAAACCAAAACCTTTTCTGCCAATTAATTACTTGACACAGAATGAACAACGAGTCCTATTTAAGAAAACCTACTTTTATAATAAAACCAAAAACCCCATCTGCATCACCATCTCCCCCAATTAACAAGTATACCCAATCACAAATTAATTAATAGAATAAAGAAGTTGCCTTCTCTTGGATCCAGATCTTCTGCTTTTCTTCTATAAACAAAACATGGGGTTCCTCCCTCTACAATCCCAAAACAGATCAACTGTTCTCCTCTCTCAGCAATGCCTGCTACTCTAAGGAATCCATTGCTTTCTCCCAATAACATCTTCTCAATAATCTTACTTCTTTCAATAAACTCTCTTTTCTTTTCTTCATGTTATTCCTTTGATGAACAAGGCCAGGCTCTTCTAGCATGGAAGAACAGTTTAAACAGCTCCACAGATGCATTGAAATCATGGGTTTCTTCAGACGCAAGTCCATGCAAGTGGTTTGGGATCCGCTGCAGCGATTCGAATGGAGAAGTCACAGAGATAACATTGAAGGCAATAGATTTGCAAGGCTCATTGCCTTCAAACTTTCAGCCTCTCAAGTCCTTGAGAAGCCTCATCATCTCTTCAACGAATCTCACTGGGACAATCCCGAAAGAGCTTGGAGATTATCATGAGCTAAGTTTCATTGATCTCGGTGACAACTCTCTCTCTGGTGAAATCCCAGAGGAAATATGCAGGCTGAGCAAACTCGAAACCTTATCTCTCAACACGAATTTCCTTGAAGGCAAAATCCCCTCAGGCATTGGAAACCTCTCAAGCCTAGTGTACCTGACACTCTACGACAATCAACTCAGCAGCGAAATCCCAAAGAGTATTGGAGCATTGAGCAAGCTACAAGTCTTCAGAGCAGGAGGGAACAAAAACCTCAATGGTGAGATTCCGTGGGAGATTGGCAACTGCACCAACTTGGTCATGTTAGGCCTTGCTGAGACCAGCATTACCGGAAGTCTTCCTTCCTCGATTGGACTACTGAAAAGTATCCAAACAATTGCCATATACACGTCTCTCTTGTCCGGTCCAATCCCAGAAGAGATTGGAAACTGCAGTGACTTGCAGAGCCTGTACTTGTACCAGAACTCAATCACCGGTCCAATCCCAAAGCAGATAGGTGAGCTCAGCAAGCTTCAGAGTCTGCTGCTGTGGCAGAACAGCTTGGTGGGTTCAATTCCAAATGAGGTAGGAAGCTGCAGTGGGCTCACAGTCATGGACTTATCCGAAAATCTTCTGACAGGCCAGATACCGAAAACTTTTGGTGAGCTTTCGAAACTTCAGGAGCTGCAGTTGAGTGTTAATCAGCTATCAGGTACTATCCCTTCTGAAATCTCAAACTGCAAGGATCTGACACACTTGGAAGTTGACAACAACGACATTTCGGGGGAGATTCCTCCTCTTATTGGCAACCTCAAGAGCTTAACTCTATTTTTCGCCTGGCAAAATAGGCTCACAGGCAACATTCCTGAGAGTCTATCTGATTGCCAGGAGCTTCAAGCTCTTGATCTATCTTACAACAACTTGTTTGGTCCAATACCAAAGAATATCTTTGGACTGAGAAATCTCACCAAGCTTCTGCTACTTTCCAATGATTTATCCGGCTTTATACCACCGGATATAGGAAACTGCTCGAGTTTGTACAGATTAAGGTTGAATCAGAACCGGCTGGCAGGTGCTATTCCAGCTGAGATTGGCAACTTGAAGAGCTTGAATTTTGTTGACATGAGCAACAACCGCCTTGTTGGAGCTGTCCCTCCAGCAATGTCAGGATGTCAAAACCTTGAGTTTCTTGATCTGCATTCAAATGGTCTCACTGGCTCTGTCCCTGATACTCTGCCTCAAAGTCTTCAGTTTGTTGACATCTCAGACAACAGGCTCAACGGTCAGCTCCCTCACAGCATTGGTTCATTAACCGAATTAACGAAACTCAATCTCGGGAAGAATCAACTTTCTGGAAGCATACCAGCTGAGATTCTTTCTTGCACCAAGCTTCAATTGCTAGACCTTGGCAACAATGGCTTCTCAGGCGAAATCCCAAAGCAACTTGGTCAAATTCCATCACTTGAAATTTCTGTCAACTTAAGCTGTAACCTTTTTTCTGGTGAGATCCCATCCCAATTCTCTGGTCTTAGCAAGCTAGGAGTCCTTGACCTCTCCCACAATAAGCTCTCAGGAAACTTAAACACTCTCACAGACCTTCAAAACCTTGTTTCCCTCAATGTCTCTAACAATGACTTCTCCGGTGAATTGCCAAACACCCCATTCTTTCGGAAACTCCCTCTTAGTGACCTTGCTGCAAACAAAGGTCTCTACATCGCCGACGGGGTTGTAACTCCAGCTGACAGAATGAGAGCCGGCCACAGCAGATCAGTTATGAAGCTAATCATGTCCATTCTCATTAGTGCTAGTGCACTACTTCTCCTGCTTGCAGTTTACACGCTAATCCGTGCCCGAATAGCCAACAACATTCCCAGGGAAGATGACAGCTGGGAAATGACCTTGTACCAGAAGCTCGAGTTCTCTGTTGATGACATTGTCAAGAATTTAACTTCATCTAATGTAATTGGCACTGGAAGCTCTGGAGTTGTATACAGGGTGACAATTCCAAATGGGGAGACACTAGCAGTGAAGAAGATGTGGTCATCAGAAGAGTCAGGAGCATTCAGTTCTGAAATTCAGACACTTGGTTCAATTAGGCACAAGAACATCATCAGGCTCCTTGGTTGGTGTTCCAACCGAAACCTGAAGCTTCTGTTCTATGATTACCTTCCCAATGGAAGCTTGAGCTCACAATTACATGGTGCTGGTAAAGGAGGACAAGATTGGGAGTCTAGATATGATGTTGTCTTAGGTGTGGCACATGCCTTATCGTACTTGCATCATGATTGTGTGCCTGCTATTTTACATGGTGATGTGAAAGCCATGAATGTGTTGTTGGGTCCTGGATATGAGCCTTGCCTTGCTGACTTTGGCTTAGCTAGGATCGTGAGTAGCAATGGTGATGATGATGAGTTATCCAAACCAAGTCAAAGGCCTCAGTTAGCTGGTTCTTATGGCTACATGGCTCCAGGTAATCTACATCTAATCATTTTCACTGTGTTTACTTGGTTCCTTATTGTCTAATCAATTTGCTTCCTCTAAATGACTAACCGTGCTTTCATTTTTTGATAACTACAGAGCATGCTTCGATGCAGAGGATCGATGAAAAGAGTGATGTGTACAGTTTTGGTGTGGTTCTGTTAGAGATGTTAACAGGAAGGCATCCACTAGACCCAACTTTGCCTGGTGGTGCACATTTAGTTCAATGGGTTCGTGAGCACTTGGCCGCAAAGCGAGACCCATCAGACATTCTTGACTCAAAGCTTAGAGGAAGAGCTGATCCTACAATGCACGAAATGCAACAAACACTAGCTGTGTCATTTCTTTGTGTCAGCACTCGTTCCAGCGATCGTCCCACTATGAAAGATGTTGTGGCAATGCTCAAAGAAATTCGACACGTTGACACTGCAAGGTCAGAGCCAGAAATGTCAAAGGGAGGAGCATTGCAATCAATTCTAGCATCTCCTGCTGCTAGAAAAGCAGTTTCACAAGGCTCTTCTAACTGCTCCTTTGCTTTCTCTGAAGATTCAATGCAGTGAAGAGTAAAAGAGAAGCTATGTGAATATCTCTTGGGAAAGTCCCATAGAGCAAAGGGAGAATGTTAGGGGTATTAGTGTAAATTAATTTTTTTCACTATTTGTGGTTCTTGTAGATTGAAATAATCAATGGTCTTACGGGAGTTTGAAATCTTCAAATTCCTTAATGGCTCCCCCCAACTATTATGGGGATGTTCTTGGGAACAGGGATGGCTTAACTGTCTTGTGGAGCAGCAATAGTAGCCTGTAGGGCATGTAGAAATTATAACACTGATTGGTATTTTTGGATTTATATAATTAGAATTTAGTATGGGAACGAGATTCCTTCAGCTCTCTCTTTCTCTCTAAATATATGTATATGTTTTTGTGGGTGAGAGCCAGTAGTTCCAGCAAAGCTCACATGGTCCCTAACTCCTCATCACATGTCCATGTTCTTATCTGAGCAAGACTTTCCAGCAAAGGATACTAATCTTGGATTAGAAGACTCGCTAGTCATAATCAGAAGCACATGTAGAAGAAAGGCAGGACCATTATACCTGCAACACATATAATACTCAAAACAAAGTAGCTACTGTTCTATAACATTACACCTCACATGGATTTGCGTCTACTTTTTCAGCATATTGCAGAGAGATCTACTGAGATGGGTGAGGAAGAACTGCGATTCTCCCACTTTTTAAAGCAGAGTATGGAGTGATTCAAAATGTACCGGATCTTATAACAATTAGTATGAGTTGCTACTACTTTAACGTACACATACATACACATCGACAGATACAAATACGTAGGTGTTGACAGCTACACTCGAGACCATAAAAAGAGGTTGTGTAGAGGTGATTATCAAATGCAGCAACAGAAACGACCAAGTTTTATTGAAGAAATTATTTACAGTGCATGAGTACATGAGAGTTTCCTTTTTAGCTCCAAAAATGTTGATCCTACCAACAACAGCCAAGTAGTGCCCACCTCTTGCCTGTCTCTAGCTATGTTGTCATTAGTGTAGGCTTCAACCCATCAAAACTAGGTGGTGCCAGGGTCGGCTAATGTGACATTATGTTCTGATAAGGTCCAAAGTCACTAGTTCTCTGGCTACAGTAACAAGGGGCAACAGAGACCCGAACACTACTACAAAACATGCATTTCAGTTGATGGCTATGGAGTTTGGACAACACCATTTTGTTCTTACATGGCCTGAAAATGAGATGACCTTATTGTGTTCTAGGGTGGGTGCTCAGATTCTAACTTCTTTAATATAAAGCTGATAACACCCCAGTTGAAACCACGATATTGAAGCCATCGAACAATCCTTGATTTTCTCGTCTCTTTAGGAACTTCTCGGCCTCGGAGCCATTGTTTCGAGGCCTGAACAAATAAATGGTCCATTGAGAGCTGTGACATGCCATGAATTAACTCCTGATCCTCATCTGATTCTCCATCCTCATCTGATTTTCTATCCTCAAACACCAGTTTAATTGCCTTCTCAGCATCAACTTCACTAACCCCCTTGGTGAAAAGTGCCTGATTAAACAGATTTGGTTTCATCATATAAAGGCAGATATGACACCCTAACTAATTTGGTAATTCTAGCAATTTCTTGATTAAACTTCTGTGAAGTTTAAAACTAACTTCTGTGAAGTGTAAAACTCTGACAAGGAGCTGACTACCTAATGTAACATCAAGATGACTACTCTTGCTTAGATGAGGGTGCACTACGGTAAAATGACGATTATTATGACAATTTCTGTCATTCAGCATATCAATTCTTATAGTAGTCATGTCAATCTACCAAGTAACTTTCCATACTCAGATAGGATCACTTACTTGCTTTATCCGCCTTGGTCCCCAACTTGAGGAAGACCATCTAGAACGTGAAAATGCTTCCGCATACATGCTATCATTGATTAGCCCTCTACAATTTACAGAAGGACAAACTCGGATAATATGTCAAAAGATACTTTGGTTAAGGCATCATTATCAATATGATATATCTCATATTAGATGGTCTATATTACTGTTATTACATATGAAAAGGAGAAAAAATTTTGGAACTCACTTATGCAACTAAAAAAGTAACTCCAGCAAAAGCAAGTACATATTTGCAGCAGATCAGTTCACATGTGCAGTGACAAACATGTAATCCAAATGAATTATACCAACATCTATTAATGACTGTTAAAAAAAAAAAAGTGTTCATCAGGTGTTTTAAAAGACCAAGGAAAAGAAAAGGATGGGAAAGGATACTGAGGTACAAAAGCCCCTGTGGTTACACATGCCATATTAAGATGTTTATTCTTTTAACCAGCATTACTCCTTTAGTGACAGGGTATTCCCTATAAGATCTAACATTGACGACAAAAAATGACCTGATTCAGGCCAGAAAAATTATCAACACGAGTGGTATCAAGCTTTAAGGCGCCTAGTGCCTAAAAAATTGCAAATAGTACATCCAGGTGTCTGTCATCAGCTTTTATTCTGCTTCTTTTAAATAGTAATTGAACTTGTGGTACAAAATGCAACACATGAAGCATAAGTAACTCAGATCACTATGACATTTTTACTGAAGAGCATTCTTAACACATACCATTCATATATGTAGAAACATACCTTCTCATGAAATCTTTTATCACTGCCTCAATGGTGTCAAGATAAAATCCCTTTCGACATAGTTTCTTTCTCAATTCAACTGCGGTGAAAGCCCTACATAGGAAAAGAAATGCTTGAATTTTTTTTCTTCATTCACAGGCAAACAGTCTTATCTATAAAATGTTAAGAATCACACTCCCATTTAAAAATTGCTTAAAATTCTATGAATTCCAAAAGTACATTTGCCAAAGTAATGTACTCAGAAGTATCTATGCCCCTAAACATTCTAGGCACTACACCATGTATTGAATCAACAGTATTATTTATCAAAGTTAGCGAACATATATGCAACAGGGGTTATGGAAATTGCAGAAGTTCTAACCTTCCGGCAAGTAATTCTATTGCTGCTTTCTCAACTTCATGCGTAGTTTTACTATTTTGCAATACATTCAACTCTTCAGAAACCTCCTCCGGCTCTTCCATGAGTACATCATCGCCTTCAGCCCCCGATAGATGACTGATCTGATCCTCCAGCTCTGGAGATGCTACAATGTTTCGAAGTAATTCACTTATATTTGTGCATAAACAGATACCAAAGTGGAGCTTGAAAAACAAACAACACACGGAAACACAATTGCTAGGTGAAATTCAAAAATGGTATACCTTGCTCAACGTCATTAGACAATGAGTTACTATAGGGAAGCTTCTCATCAAAGTTCTTATAGTTCTGTACACTTCTCCGATATTTAACCTCACTCTTCAATGCAAAACCATCCGAAAGCTCACGAAATTCTTTTCTATCAGAACCCTTTCTCCGCGGAGAAGTTTCCGTTTTGTTAACTTCAGAAGATTTCTTCGGAATGTACCTAGCTGGAACTGATGAACTGTAATCTCTGTTTTTCAAGCATGAAATTGCACTGTTCTTCCTAACCCTGCAAATGAAAAACGCAACATTGACCCACCACAGTTTCATCACCCAAAATTTCAATACATCAGACTCAGTTCCTAAGCTGAAGTTTGAGACTGAGAATCAAGAACCCAAGTCGCTCAAATTGTTAACTAATTTGGGTTTTTATTATATGAAATCTCAAAGAAGGTAAAGTTACATTCTTGAAAATCTCCTTCATTTTCTGGGAAACATAGTAAGGAAGAAAATGATAAAAAGCATGAGAATTTCTCACCAGGGCATCAAGAAAACTCGACAGTGAAGCTGCAATTGGGTTTTGAAGCAGAACGTTCCCGCGTAATTTGCCATATTCTGAAAACCCCAAATTGGATGGAATTAGGGTTTTGGTTTAAAGGGAGCGGATAAAGCAAGTAGACGAGTCACAGGTGTGGGCAGGGTTGGGTTTAAATATCTCAAGCCCAAATCCAGATATGATATAGAAGCCCAATGGCAAGACCAAATTTAAATCGAGGGTAACCTCCACCTTTGTCCAAAATTTGTCATTTCTCTGAATTTTGTTTTCCTTTTTTTTTTTTTTTGGAAATAAGGGCGGTGCGGCTGCCCTCAGTCCTTTACTAATGAAAATATGAAATGGATGAATACATGTGTGTGTGTGTGTGTGTGTGTGGGGGGGGGGGGGGGGGGGGGGTCATTACTCTGAATTTTGTTTTCCTTTTTTTTTTTTTCTTTTCTTGGTTTAATTTTGATCACTAGAGCAGAAAGGTCCCCCCGTTCTCATTTCTCAGTAATCGAAATGCCATATCCATGTCCATGGATGTGATTAAAAAGGTAAGGCATGAGATGACTGTTTTTCTTTTTTCTGGCAAAATCATGAGGATTCTGTTGCATTCATATTTACATTCAAAAAGTGTGTTAGTGTTGTTTATATTCCTTGTGGAAATGGTGACCAATTCTCATATGTTAGTTATGGACTCTCTTTGCTTGTGAAGAATTTGAGGCATTGGAAGAAAACTAACCTTATGATTCATACACAAAAACTAAATTAAGTGACAAAACTTCATAAAATTATTAGTGCATTGATACCGGACACTTTCTGAATATTGAAGGAAATCACCCATTAATAATGTTTTACTTAAAAGTGTTGATGCGGAGTTGGGAACCGCTATGTACAGGGATGGAAGGGTTGAACACTCTGTTCCAATACCTGTCAACATAGAAATAGGTTAGGGGGGAGACCGAGGTTGTCGGTGTATAACCCTCCAATGCCTAAGTTAGTATCTGCTTGTGAGATAAGGACAGGGAAATATATAGATTGTAATAGTGGACTTACTTGATTGGGAAGGATTACTCCTTTTTATAGGTGATATTGGGTGGAGTGCTTATTCCTTCTTAGATGTAGGAATGTTTCCCTTTACATGTTAAGGGATAGTTGACTGGCGTCTGGCGCATATTCTCAGCCTTTAGTGATCTTTTCATTGCTTTTCATGGTTATTGAGCCGTATATTACTAATGTCTGCGCCTTTGCACCTATGTGGTATGAACAAAAAGTATTACTTGAAGTTTTGTAATGTAACCTTTACTTCAAACAAAAAGCTTTTTTTAATTCAATAGTATTTGAGATTCTGCACATAATTTGTCTCTTTATACACAAAAAAACTGCTCATCTATGACGTTAAGAATGTACATATTTGCCTATTAAGGATGTACCTCAACAGAGTAATTACTCACGTCCCAAAAACGTTTTGCACTTACGAAAATTAGCCCAAGCAAACAGCTACAGAAACATTATTCCAACATTATTCTCAAACTTGGCAATGCTATGTATAATTATATATAGCTAGCTATTGATATGTCATAAACACAATGGCAGAGCACACCCGCCATGCATGTAGTCACAGCGTTTTATTATATGTTACAATGTGATCAATAGATGAGCATAAACGGTATAATTCAAACACACATACATACTACGTAAAAGTTGATAACAATCAATATATATTCTGGTGAAATTAAACATGCTTCCTTTCAAATAATTTGGATATTTGGCCACATGCTATTGAGTTCCACTTTATTAATCACCTAAGGTACAAGCTAAACATATTTCACATATTGCACCACGTCAGTGATAGTGCTGATCAATATGCTGTCATAACATCCGCAACAGGCACCCGCAATCGGCAACGACTCGCTCTGGCGGGGCTGGTTTCGACTGAGGCGCTGGAACAGGGCATGTTTGGCTGCTGTGCAAAGGAATGGAGTCGGGCCTGAGTTAGGTCGGCTAGCTGGGCTTTGAGTGGACCTATACGAATTTGATGTATAATGAGTGGATCTATTTCTATGCACCACTGTGGGTACTAGCATAGCCGCACTAGCTTGTGATGAATGAAATTGACACCTGATTTGGATTTATTCAAAAAAGTTTCATTTTGTAAATAGTAAATATATTCCGTGCATCGAGTTTGTACTAAATTAACTCCATATGTTGTTCGTACTTACAGTTCATCTTGGGAAGATTTTGTGTAACGGACATCGTAAAAATTCAAAATATGGAAGTTGGCCACTATCCACTTTTGGGGCATATTGATATGCAAACATACCGATGTACTTTTTATTTTTATTTTTAGGGCAACGGAAGACTAATCCATTGATCGAAATCATAACGACCTCACTCGGTCAAGCATGAAGGGTACAAGCACCCTCATATTACAATGCAAGCTCACGAAGAGTACTAAATCCAAAAGAAATTCATACTTGAAAACTAAAATCCTAAAAGAACTGCAGAAAAAGAAAATGCAGAAATGAAAAAACTCCCTAATCCCACACTACCCAAAAATGGAACCAATGTCCTGAACATCTTGACGCCTAAGACCTTTTTGGTGTACGTCGCGACATTCAACACACCCACAACAACATTCTAGGAAACAGATGCAAGACAAAGTGTAGGGCAGACCACCCCAAAAAGCCCAAACCCGACCCAAGTGTGAGAAAAATAGGGGAATTGGCTAAAGACCCAATTCTCTAGACTGCATCCCTGCAGCCCAGAAAGGCAGAGGCCCAAGGCCCACTACCCACACCCTACGCGCCTCACACCCAGCAGCCGAATATGGCCCTTCCGAGAAGCCACCGACCACCGCCTAATCAGTCCGGCGGCCTTCCCAGGCAAGAGACCTGGGCAACCATCTCGCCGCCCACCAAAGCCTATGCTAGTGACTTGTTGCACTAACCGCCGATCCAAATTCTGATCTCTAGCAAGAAAGCTCCGACCTCGCTCATCCTCTAGTCCCGAAACGGCGACCGATCTCCTCCTCCCCGCAAGCCTGATGCCCACCACGGCCATCGACCACAACTCAGCCTGAAAGAACTAAACCGAACTCGACCACCGTCTAGCCCTAGATTAAAGTCTTGTCCTCCTTTGTCAGGAAAATGATGCTGTCGCTCCTTGCTGCAGATCAAAGCCAAGAGACGCCGCCACACTGCTCACGAAACCTAGGTTTAGGTTTCGGAATCGCTCCGACTTTTTTTAAACTCACTTATTTTGGTAAAACTTAAGGTTGTAAATTTCATACCGATGTACTCTTAGTTTGAAGGTGTTGGTGTGATAGAAATATATAATTATATGTTAAGTTCCTAATTAATTTTAAATCGATGTAGAGTAGGATGATGGCTTGCATCCTTTGAGTCTTTATCTTTGCAACGAATCACTGTGCAACTTGTGACTTTTTATTCGTGGTACTCTTTTATCTGTTTAAAGTTTTATACTAAAAATTTTTATCTGGCCAAGATTTTATCAAGGTCATCTTGTCACTTCTATTAAAGTATTGGGTATTGGGTATTGGGTATTGGGTGTTCGCTGTCAGCGGGGGGATGACTCGGTGAATGAATTATTTTTCAAAAATAGTTGTGAAGGCATAATGCCTCATTTTTAATTAGACTATTACTTAGTCTTAAAGTTTTATTTCAATAATGGTTTGATGAATTAGATTTCTGAATAAGACCTTGATTCAATTATCGTTGGCTTATTAATAAATTTCAGATTTTATTCTGAAACATTGAATTTATTCGATTTTTATTTACTACACATATTCACATGGTTCGAAATAGCACTATAAAGATGTAAAGCAATACATCTAGATAAAAATTATTAGAATGAAAAGATTATGATTCTACTAAAATAGACATACTCTAAAGAATATGAGTTATATTTTCTAAATTAATTAATAATACCTCCCATTTATTTGTAGGAATGAATCGAGGAGAACTTGAGTGCTTAGTTGATAGTGGGACTACCCACACCATATCAAGAAATAAGCAATTATTCATTGAATTAATAGCCTATCATTCCTCTGTGACTACGATGATAGGATCATCACAAGTAATAAAAGGGCGAGGAACTGCCAAATTTTTGCTGCCTAATGGCACAACATTTCAAGTCACAGACGCTCTATATGCACCAAGAGCTAATCGAACCTTGTTAAGTTTCAAACGGTTATCATGTAGAAACACATTGTGAGAATGGAACTGAATACCTTTATATTACCTCTAACGAATGTGGAAGGAAACGCATTTTAGAGAAACTTCTGAGTCAATCTAGTGGACTATACCTCACTACTATTCTGATCATTGAATCCTATGCTGTCACCAACAATGAAATGTGGGATACTGACTCATACAGCCTTTGGCAGGACCGCCTAGGGCATCCAGGTCGTGACATGATGATCTGTAATTTAAAGAACTCACACAGACATCCCTTTTTTCGAGTGAAAAATAAAATGGGACAAAAATCCGACACATTGCAAGGTGTCGGTCCTAGTACTGCTCAAATGCAGTCATTGCCTTCTGAAGTACCAGAAACACTACCTCCCTCCCATTATGCCTCATTGACTATTTCAAAGGCACATCACTCGTTTTGCAAAGCGTGCTCTTTAGCAAAAATAAGATCGAGACCTTCTTATGCTAAAGACACAAAACAAAACATTCCATTCTTACAAAAGATACAAGGATATATCTGTGGACCTATCCATCCAGAATGTGGACCATTCAAGTACTTTATGGTTCCGGTGGATGCTTCGACATGTTGGTCACATGTCGCTTTATTGTCCACAAGAAATGCCGCATTTATAAAACTCCTAGCACATATTATACGTTTAAGGGCTCACCACCCTGATCACTCTATCAAGTCTATAAGGCTTGATAACGTTGGAGAGTTTACATCAAAAGCATTTGATGATTATTGCATGTCTATTGGGATCGATGTAGAACATCCTGTACCCCATGTGCATACACAAAATGGTCTCGCAGAAGCCACCATCAAAAGACTACATATGGTGGCTAGGGCACTGGTTATGCGCACCAACCTGCCTATATCTGCTTGGGGTTATGCAATATTGCACGCAGCTTTACTTATTCGTTTCAGACCCCTAGCTGGCCAACCATTTTCTGCGTACCAGTTGGTAACTGGATATGAGCATGACATTTCACACTTACGCATATTTGGTTGCTCAGTATATGTGCTTATTGTGCCCCCACATCGCACCAAAATGGGTCATCAGAGACGATTAAGTATTTATGTTGGATACGAATCCCCAACAATTATCCGCTACTTTGAACCCTTGACAAACGATCTCTTTACCGCTAGATTTGTGGATTGTCACTTTGATGAGACAGTCTTCTTGTCGTTAGGGGGAGATAGGAAAAAGGATTTTCCAAGGGAACGACAGAAATTGTCGTGGTTTGTCCCCACTCTGTCTCATTTTGATCGCAGCACTTCACAATGTGAAAGTGAAGTGAAAAGAATAATGAATCTTCAGAACGTAGCAGATTCGATGCCTGATGCGTTTACTGATATCGCAAAAGTGACGAGATCATATATACCAACTGCAAATGTGCCTGCAAGGTTAGAAATCCCCAACAAGGGGCATGGTGTCGTAGATAGAGGCAATGCAACCACACTTAGTGGAGGTGTGGTTGAGGCAGTGCCTCCCCAAAGGAAGAGGGGGAGGCCACTTGGTTTGATTGACACTCATCTAGGGAAGAAAAGGGTGAGTGAGGCATAAATCGATCCATTAATCATCAATGTAGAGAATCACTCTCATGAGATTGTCTCTGATATAGTTATGTCCATGAATCAATACTGGAGGACGCTCCGATGTTTGAATGATTCTAGAGAACAAAGAAATCTCAATGGATTATGAGAGTGTGTATGAGTTGATAGAAAGATCTTCCATACACATTGATGATGTATTTGCATACACTGTTACTCAAGAAATCTTAGAGCTCGATGATATCGAACCACGTTCTGTTACAGAATGTCAACAAAGAGCAGATTGGCCAAAATGGAAATAAGCAATCCAGGCATAACTAGATTCTCTGGCAAAGAGACAGGTATTTTGTCCGGTAGTACTAACCCCACCAAGTGTAAAGCTTGTAGGACATAAATGGGTCTTTGTCAGAAAGCGTAATGAGAAGAATGAAGTCCTGAGGTACAAGGATCGCCTTGTGGCGCAAGGTTTCTCACAGCGCCCTGGAATTGACTACGAGGAGATATACTCTCCCGTAATAGACGTTATAATGTTCCGCTACTTAGTTAGCTTGGTAGTTTCCGAAGGACTGGAAATACAGCTCATGGATGTGGTTACTGCATATCTCTATGGGGATCTTAATTCAGAGATATATATGAAAGTGCCTGATGGCCTTACATTACCCAAGTTAAGTGACTCTAAACCACATAGTGCGTTTGCAATTAGGTTGAAATGCTCACTTTACGGATTGAAACAATCTAGGCGGATGTGGTATACCCGTCTAAGTGACTACTTGATTGGAAAGGGATATAAGAACGATGAATTATGCCCCTGCGTATTCATAAAAAAAAACAAGTTCCAGATTTGCAATTGTAGCAGTATATGTCGATGATATGAACATAATAGGTGCTCTAAATGAAATAAGAGAAACCGCGAGCTAATTGAAATCCGAATTTGAGATGAAGGATCTTAGGAAAACTCGATTTTGTCTAGGCCTTGAACTAGAACACTGAGTTTGTGGAATACTAATCCACCAGTATGTCCAAAAGATGCTCAGGCGATTTAACATGGACAAAGCGCATCCTGCTAGGACTTCCATGATCGGTTGAAGCTTGGATGCAATGAAAGATCTATTTCGTCCAAAAGAAGATGACGAAGAGGTGTTGGGAGCTGAAATTCTCTATCTAAGTGCAATAGGCACATTATTGCACTTAGCCCAATGTACTCGATCAGACATTGCATTTTCAGTGAACTTGTTAGCTAGATTTGGCTCAGTGCCAATGCAGCGTCACTGGAATGGTATCAAGAACATTTTTCGATACCTAAAAGGAACCATTGACTTGAAACTGTTCTTTCCCTACAGATAGACAAGAGGGACCGCAGATGGAACTGCAATCCCTAAAGGAAATGTTGATGGCGAAAGCGCCACTCACTACAACGAAACGCCAAATGACGTTTTGGTTGGTTTTGCTGATACTAGGTACCTCTCTGACCCACATAAAGGTCGTTCCCAAACTGGTTATGTATTTACCATTGGGAACACAACGATATCTTGGAGATCAACCAAGCAAACCCTTGTGGCTACCTCCTCGAACCACTCAGAGATCATTGCTCTACATGAGGCAGTTCGTGAGTGTGTATGGTTAAGAGCTATCATTACACATATTCGAGGGACTAGTGGTTTGAGTTCTACCACTGAAGAGCCTACTTACATTTATGAAGATAATGCAGCTTACATCGAACAGATGAAGCTAGGATATATCAAGAGTGATAATACAAAACACATATCGCCAAAGTTTTTCTACAATCAGCAACAACATGCCCTCCTCAAGATTCAAGTGAATCAAGTAAGGTCTGAGGAGAATGTGACAGATTTATTCACCAAATCATTGCCTAAGGCCATATTTGAGAAACATATGAAAAACATAGGAATGCGAAGACTTTTCAAGCTCCCTTGATTAATGTTAGAATCAGGGGGAGGTGTAGACGTCAGGGGGAGTCTAACACACATATGTCATCCTCAAATGTAAAAGGTGCGTTGTGCTCTTTTCCTTCGACCAATGTGTATTTTTTTTGTCCCACAGGGTTTTTATTGTTACTTGGCAAGGTTTTTAGTGAGGCAACAACTCATGCACCATTTTGTCTTTGACTTGGCACAAGGGGGAGTGTTAAAGGAAAATTACATTATGTGCCTTCGTCAAAGAAACAGACGAAGACGGAATCAAGGAATTGCAATCACATCACAACTAGTCTTTACTATCATTATTGTAATTGATGTTAATCGAAATTTCCATTGTAATTTCATCCCTATATAAAGGGGTTATGAAATGAAATGAGTAGACCAATTTCTAATTCTCATTTTACTTTTACAGTTTAAAGTTTTATACTAAATTTTTTTCATCTGGCCAAGATTTTATCAAGGTCATCTTGTCACTTCTGTTAATGTATTGGGTGTGCACCGTCAACGGGGCGATGAGTTAGTGGATGGTGGCAAACGGACCAAGAACAACTTGGCGCTCGCTCCTACAAGTCTCCAATCCGAGGACCTTGGGCTGGCTTTATCTTCAGAGGGTTTGGTTGAGGTGAAAATTACCTCGGCCAAGAAAGTGAAAAAATGTGGCACACAGACCCCGTGGTTGGAGGAACAACCCCAAACATATGGCTAACCCGAAGCTGGTGCAGTCGGAGTCTAGGGTGACCAATTCTGGAGGTACCGAGTACCGACTTTGGTACCCGTACTGATTATGGAGTGGAGCAGCAATCCCTTTCCGAAGAGGGTTAGGGAAGGTGACCTTACACTGCCTTAAACCTGGGCTTTATCCTGTGTTGACTTGTGGAGAGGTAAAACCAAGAAGGTCTCTAGGCCACAAGCAAGTAAAACAGGTGTTTAGGGTTAGGGTTGTGTGAAAGTTTTTTTTAGATTTTTTTTTCGTTGCATTTTCTTTTGTGGATTTTAGTTTTTACATTTTCCTTTAAATTTTAGTAATAAATAATTGAGTAGTGGATGTAATGGAGTGGTCTTCGGACACCCCTAAAGTAAGGTCATATGATTTTAATCAATTGAATTATTTTCCGTTTCCCTAAAAAAAAAAATCATCTTGTCACTTTGGTCATTGTTTCCTTTCAACATATGGTTTCTACCCTTGTTTCCTTTGTGTTGTTTGGAGGAGCCATATTTCCTCTCTTGTGTTTTATACCTTGGATCTAATTAATAGGTGTCCGCTCTTGTACGTCATGACTATACATCCTCTGTTGGGGCTTACTTTTACTTTTACCCTTACCGCATCATTACTATTTTGTATATTTGTATCTCATCAACACAATTGGTATACTTCGCTCAAAAAATAAAACAATGTAGAGTAGGAGGTTAAATTATAAGTTCTTGGATTTCCCGATTTTTTTTTAACATGAATGAAGATTTTTATTGTGATGGAAATTGGAAGTAAGTACAGTACACAATATGATTAGTTCTTTTACTTGTGAATTTTCTTAATTTTCTATTTTAAACATGTATGTTTGATAAAAGTTGTTGGAAATAGTTGGGTTTTGCAAAGTATTCACATCTTGAAACTAGGGTTTGAGGTTCTAGTAATCTATATAATTACTAAATAGGTACGTACGACTGATAGCAAACAACAGCGAAGTTCTAATTTTTTTTTTTTACAGTACGTCGATGAAAATCTAAATAAATCTAGTTAGTTTTTTCTAATAATTCATTTTCCAACTTGCAAAACGATTCAGGCGGTTGATTAAGAATTCACATCAGTGCCTATGCATCTAACTGCAGATATTTTGTAAATATTCGACACATGCAGCACACAAGCTGACAAGCCATGCACGAAGTCATAACGTACGTACGTTGTATTATATGATATACAGTTCAAACACATATATAGTAACAGACTAAAAGCTGATCACCATCTAATTATCAAGATTCTGGGAAAAACAAATATGTGCCTTATAATTATTTTGGATACTTTTGCCACATGCTTTTGAGTTCCCCTTTATTAATTACCTAAAGTACGTACAGGCTAAACATATCATACATATTACACAGCGTCACTGATTCATGCATGAAGGCTTTAGGATCAGTAGTTAATTACAATGAGGCCTCTTTCGATCTCCATTGCAAGCGGCTCCATATCCACTGAGAGAGTCACTTTCGGAAGAGCCATGTCCGGACTTACCATAACTATCGTTCACATCATCGTCGGCATGATCATCATGCTTAGCATCGCTGTTGCTGCTACCCTTGCTTGTGATCTGGGACTGAGACTGATGATCTTTTGCATCACCAATAGCAAGAACCTCGGGGGCTTGATCCATATTTGGATAATTTGTAACTTGAGCCAAGTGACGGTCTTGCAAAACAAACCGTTTAGCATCGGCATGTAGAGATGCCACCATCAACACAAAGCCAACGACGCATATGGTAAGTATGGTCCTCATGATAGTAATCAATCTACACGTATATATGACGAGTAAAAGTTAGTAAGTTGATCAAAAGTTCAAAACTAAGAAAAGATTGAAACTAGGATCAATTAGGGTTGTGGAAGATATAGAATACTCTGCACTTCTATAAATATTTAATGTCTAAAGCAACATCTATAAGATGAAGAACGCAAATATCGCATTTTATACTCTAATCGAGCACACTATTAGATCAGAGCATACATGCATATGAAAAAGTGGTGGTATCTAAGGATTGAAATATATGCGATATTTCCGATATCTCCTCCGATATCTCCTTTTTTCGATGGACTGATATATCTAAGGGATTAATATCTTATCTTCCACCGTATCCCCTGAAATTTCTCCAATATCATCAAATATCCCCGATATATTAGATATTTAGGATATATCTCCGATAAAGTGAAGAAATATCTGTAAAATCTGATTAAAAAATAGAAAAAACTCAGTAATTCTCTAAATACAAATCTGTGTGAAGAGAGATCTCCTCAAGGCAAATCTGGGTGAGAAGAAATTCCCTCAAGGCGAATCTAAGTGTGGAGAAATCCCCTCAAGGCAAATCTACGTGAGGAGAAGTACCCTCAAGGCGATTCAGGTTGAGAAGTAATTCAAAAAGTGGTGCAATTATATGAATCATTTCATATTGTGTAGTCTGCAACTGTAGTCTATATGTAGTATGTAGTTGAAAGATAAAGGTTCAATTATTCAAATGAGGCCAAGTGACTTTGCAGAAGGAGATAATTTAGATAGTGATGATGCGTGGGGTGGTACAACAACTCCATATAGTTCTGATGATGGTGGAAGCGGAACAAGTGGTGGAGGTGAAATATATGAATATGGACAATCTTCTGTGGGTGGAGGATTAAACAAATTTACATGTGAAGGTAATTTTGATCATACCATCCAAGATAAAGATCACAGAGTGAGAACAGCTGGTCATGGTGTTAAAGAGAAGACCCCATATGGGAGGAGGACTAGAGGTGCAACTGATGATCAAAGTACCCCATTTGATGTTTATTCAATTGCCTTAAGTTTTGACTAGCTCTATCAGTTTAGGCACAAAGCGCAGTGAGATCTCAAATGAATCTCATGAAGGCAACAATCAATTTGGCAATTATGCTTATGGATATAATCAATATGGAGAAGTATATGATCAATCATCCAGTTGGATTCATCCTTATTATCTCCTTATAGGGGAAACATTTGACAACTTTAAAGAGATATATAATTATAATGTTCATCACTATAATTTGCACTTTATGGATCATATGTCTTGGTCTGATAATTGCATTTTCGTAGATCAGCAAGTGGCTTTTCAACCACCTAGAGTCTCTTTTTGGTTGTAGATGAAGTTGACATTCATATGTATATTTATGTAATTCCAATAAATTGACTCTTCCAAAAACGATATTTGTTATCCTGCATATCCGATATTTCCGATATCTCTCTTTTTCAAAATTTCGATAGATATGTAGATACAGATATTTTAATCTTTGGTGGTATCACATTCTGAACGCTGTGGCACCATGTTTGTCGAGAGGGTACAAGGCCACCAAAGAAGTAATTATGATTATGGAGTGATAATTAGGTATAGATTTCATTTTGACTTTGATTACTTGATGACGAATGATAAGTACCAAATATATAGACTGCTATGCTGAAAGCATTACAGAGTTAAGGTAAAGAGTGAAGAGAAAGGGAGAGAACGCGTGAAGACTACATTTTTACTAAATAATATTGAATATTACAGAGAAATTAATGCTTTTATACTATTTTAAAATGACCACACCTACCTAAGACCTATTATTACCTTAACATACCCCCTCAATCACACGCTTGGTATCCAAGCATAATGGTTGGAACAAAGGAAAAACCCTGCTAATCTAGCAAAGCATTAAATAAAACTACAGCAGCAGAAGTGTGGCAATAAAGCATCAGAAGCAATTTCACCAAAGTGACAACGGGCATAATTGTACCCACAACCCATTGCTCTCGATCTTTGGTCAAGTTGAACTCATCCTCATCAGAAAGTAGAGTGCGCATAGACTCTAAGATGATATACAGTCCCAGAGAGTTGCCATGGCAGAAGCAAAAACAAGGATTTACAGCTGCATACTTTCTTCCCAATAGGATACTGATAAGGGTTCGGGGTCTGTATGAAGAATGCAGTAAACCACAGGAACATCATCACTTCATCAGCACTTGCAAGCATTAGCCACTCAAAAAGGTTTTCCTTAACTTTTGCTACAGATACACCTTCCTTTTCTACGGGTAGTTCTGAAATTAGTACACAATAATTGTGCCAAGACCATCCTCCCTACTCCAGACAATGGCAAGTGAATGATCCTCCATGACAATCAAGGCCCTACCAACACCAAATCTATCATCACTACCAATAGTAGAGTTGACAGCACTACCAACAGTCCAACACCAACACCAGGATCATAGTTGCTGCTATTACCAGTGGTCCAGTTGATAAAATCTTGTCACCTGCTCCACCTCCATAAGTACTCCTCAAACCAGAACCAACACCAAAATCATATCCAAAACTATCACGTCCAAAAAAAAAAAAAAAAAACGGCCTGGAATATTCAACTAAATCTTCTTCATTCACAAGCACTTAATTCTTCTTCTTCAAACTATATACAACTAATTCATCTACTTCTTCAAAATTCAACCAATCCTTCTTTCACAATTATTACAACCAATCCTACTTCAAAAGCAGAGTTTGTTTTGGGTTTCAATAATAAGCTAATAGCTTGTATTAGCCAATAATATTTACTGTCTTCCAATTTGACTCGGGTTAATTTAGGGTTTCGGAAGTTTAACATACCCTAGCTTTTTTCTATCAGAAATGTCTAGTGTCTGAAGAAGCAATTACATGACATAATTAACGGTTTCGAAAGGTGGCATTAATTGGAAATAATTAACATTCCTAAGCACACTTGAGTGATCAGAGCATGTATGAAATGGTGGTATCACATCGAGAAAACTGTGGCACCATATCTGTCAATCGACAGGCTTATGCATTAAAGAAGTAATTATGATTATGATCAATACTTAGGGTTTTTAATTAATTTCACCGCTGAACTTAATTATTTAATAATTAATTGTGGGTATCACAAATTGACGGCTATTCAACTCTGATCTAGTACTTGATTATCTGGTAATCCTTTGAGGATTCAAATTTGCTCACCACTTTCATTTTGTGGTGATATCACCACCCTATTAAAACTTGTCACGTCATATAGAATTAATTAAATACTTAAAATATTTTTTTTTAATAAAACATCATGATAAACTATAATTATGTTTTGGGTTATTATCACAAATGGTACATGAACTATAAAAAATCATCACTATTTTATCGATAGTACCTGAACTTCAATTTTGATCACAACCAGTACCCGAACTTTTCGATTTCATTTTATATGGTACATAAGGCCACATTCGGTCACTATTCCGGCCAAAAAACCCAAATCCAAAAAAATAAAAAATAAAAAAACAAGTTCAAGGCAAGTCTATTACCAAAAAATCATCACTATATATGATCGCAACCCTTGAAATCATCAAAAATCATCACTATGATCGCCTCCCATGCCATTTTTAGTCAGAATAGTGACCGGGGGTGGCCCTAGGTACCATTTAAAATGAAATTGAAAAGTTCGGGTACCGGTTGTGATCAAAATTGAAGTTCAGGTATCATCGATAAAATTGAGGTATAGTTCAGGAACCATTTGTGATAATAACCCTTATGTTTTATAACACGTGATAGTTTTGTATCGAGTGGTGGTATCACCACCAAAGTATTCGTGGTGAGCAAATTTGAATCCTAATTTTGATTACTTCTATTAATGAGAAATTTGATCAACCCTAAACAGAAGCATAAAAACCGCATCAGTGTTAGGGTTCTTACGAATACTGCAACACTGCGTTCAACACAAAGAACTGGCTTCAAATCTTCTGTCCCCATTTTCCTATCCCCTTCCCTGTCTCCCTATCAAATATTGACACGTGGCATTTGGTGTCTCCTCCCTAACCAGCCTCTAACCCAACTCTAACTCACCCTCTCCCCTTCTTGTGATCCATTCCCATTTCCATTCCCCCCCCCCCCCAGAATCTTCTTCTTCTTCTCCTCTCTTTCTCTCTGTCATCACCAACCTGCCTCCTGCTTCTGCTTCTTCTTATCATCTTTATCTTCATCTTCAGCCATGAAGCTCATGAAAATCAACAGCCTCAGCCCCAAACGCCTCTTCCGCTCTAAGAAGGACCGCTCCGTCGTTTCCCGCTCCGACCCACCGTCCTTTGGCTCCGGAACGGCATCGTCTTCCTCCTCGGATCCCCTGCCGTCCGACCACAAGCCTGGGCGTCGTCTTCCTCCTCGGAGCTGCGGGAGGACTTTGCTCTTATGATGGAGCTGCAGAGATGATCTTAGATCTCTCCATATCACGTTTGAATGTTTGATGTATCCGGAACAAGTCTCTGATTTTTTTTTGGAATGGGATTATGGATGTTTGGTTTGGTTTTTCACCGTATAAAATGGAGGAAATGATCAGAGAATCTGATGGCAGTTAATTGTTCAAAAAAAGAAAAAGTATGTATGTATGTGATGATGGTGGGAAAACAAGTAATATAAGCAGCTGGGTTCAATGATGTGGGTTTTTGTTGGTTTGAAGATGAAGATGATGAGAAGAAGCAGAAGCAGTCAAGCAGCAGGAGGCAGGTCGGTGATGAGAGAGAGAGAGGGGGGGGGGGGGGGGAGATTCGGAATGGGAAGAGGAGAGGGTGAGTTAAAGTTGGGTTAGAGGCTGGTTAGGGAGGAGACACAAATGCCACGTGTCAATATTTGATAGGGAGACAGGGAAGGGGATAGGAAAATGGGGACAGAAGATTTGAAGCCACACTAGATGGTCAATTAATATGCTGTCATAATAAACGCTATGAAGTTAATTAAAAGGTCCCTTTGTAGTTGTAACTATATAATTAATAGGAGGTCTGTATGAACAGTTGCCGTATATAAACACGGTAACTCGATATAAACATGCTAGACAGCCTTTGCACGTCCTTGTATAAAACCAAAATGGGACTAGCTATATTGGGGATAGTGCAGGAGAGTTAAATAGGCTTTAGGGTATACACATGTAAACCAAGAGTTACCGTTTAGGGTTCCTTCTTCTAAACAGCATTCATATATTATATATAACTGCGCATTTGTTCATGCTTAGATTATCTTGGAAAGGTTTTGATTAACGCCAAAAACATTCAAAATATGGAAATTGGCCAACTTCCATATTTGCAACAGAGGCCAGTTGCATGATTCATCACTGCGTTGAAAAATTTGGGGCATATATTATACTAGTACTCTTAGTTTCGAGGGATCAGTTATACTTCATTTATTTAAGGCATTATTAGCTCTTTCATTTTTTTTTTCAATCATTTCGGTTGAATACGTACGTTGATGCAAATACACTATTGATCCATATATATATATATATATATATATATATCAGTACTTTTAGTCGAAAGCCGGGTTAGTGTTATAGAAATTATGAAGGAATGCAAATTTCGAGCAATGTGAAATAGGAAGTTTGAAAATTACAAATAAGGTCTCAGATTTCCTGAATTGTTTCGCACACAATTCTTTTTAAACTATACATAAGAGTGGAGAAAGTATTTAGTACACCAACATGAATGATAAGTTGAATAACATCAATTACATTTTTTTTTATCTAAAAAAAATTACATATTAAATATTAACGGTTCAGATCTACTAAAATTGCTGGTTTATTTTCACCAACAACGCATAGAAGAATTTTACATGTAGTTTCACTTTATTAATCACGTAAGGTCCAATTAAGCTAAACATACATATTGCACCACGTGTCCACGTCCTTGATTTATGACGGCTCCAGATCAGTGGATAATTAATGGGGTCCATTGCCAGCACCAGGAATCTTGGGGGATCTCATATGTATGTATCGCCAATAAAAAAATGGCGAGAGTCACTTTGGGAAGAGCCATATCCGGACTTACCATAAGTCTCGTTTGAATCATCGTCGACATGATCATCATGCTTAGCATCGCTGTTGCTGCTACTGTTGTTTGTGGTCCGGGGCTGAGACTGAGATTGATCTTTTGCACCGCCACTAGCAAGAGCCTCGGCGCTTCGACGCAGAGTTGGCTCATCCTTAACTTGAACCAAGTGACGGTCATTCAAAACAAACCGTTTAGCATCTGCTTGCAGAGATGCCACCATCACCACAAAGCCAATAACGCATATGACAAGTATGGTCCATTGGTCCTCATGTTGGTACGTAATGAATCTGCACATATGACAGGTACATGTAAGTCGATCATTATTAATAACATTATTTGCCATATATTAATCAAGAAAATACAGTTATCAGCAAAAAGATCGAAATCTAAGATCTAGGGTTGTTAAGGGTCTAACATACCTGCAGCTTTCGGGAAATGTCCAACTATATGACAGAAGGGGTTCCAAAGGTTGCATTTTATAGGCAATTGGAGACTGAGATAGTTAGGAGCAGCTCCGAGCACTATCATTAGAACTGAGCATCCATATATGAAAGTGGTGGTATGACTGGTATCACATTCAGAAAGCTTTGGCACCATGTCTGTCGTGACTCGTGAGTATACAAGGCCACCGAAGAAGTAATCATGATCACAGATTGATAATTAGGGTATTTAATTAATTTCATTGTTGATTTTAATTTCTTGATGATGAAAAATGGGTATATTGACTGCTATTCAAATATTTAAATCTTCTTTTCTGTGTGGTTCTTTAATTTGATAAACGCTTAACAGATAACCCCAAAACAAATGATATTGAAAGAAATTACATAGTGTTCTGTAACATATATATATCTACATATCTACATAATAAGCCAAAACGGCTGGACATAAAAGTTTCATCTTTGTACGTAGTAAAATGAAGAGTTCGCCTTATATAAGAACAAGAATTAAGAGCCTTGGTCTAAGCTCTTCTCGTAGTCCACAATTAAGGGAATTCTGGTCAGCATGCTTTGTTAGTTCTTTCTGGTTTATTTGGAGTTCAAGGAATAAGATTTTATATGATGGCTTTAGGGTGGATGCTGTACGTGCATGTTCTCTAATTTCTGGCCATATTATTTCATCAAGTAAGATAGCTAATGGCTGCATGTTTAATTCCTCTAAGGAGCTTGTAGTTTTGAAGAAAATTGGGGTTCAATGTAGACCCTGTCGTGCTCCACGAATAATTGAAGTTAATTGGCATCCTCCTTATGGGTGTATTAAGTTGAACACTTATGAGGCATGGAAAAGTAGCTAGAATAAAGCTAGCTATGGCGGGGTGCTTCGGGATTATAGAGGCAAGTTTCTAGGTGCTTTTTGTTCTAACTTGGACATTCCAAGTGCCGTTGCTGCTGAAGTTATGGCTGTTATCCAAGTTATTGAATTAGCTTGGATAAGGGAGTGGAATCATATATATTTGGTTGGAAGTGGATTCAGAGCTAGTTCTAAATTTCCTTCACTCTCCTAATTTAGTGCCTTGGCAACTAAGTGTAGAGTGGAGCAACTGCTTGTACCGAATTTCACAGATGGAGTTTCGCTCTTCTCATATTTTTCGTGAAGGTAACCGAGTTGTAGATGCTTTGGCAAATGAAGGGATAAATTCATCAAGTTTGACATGGTGGGACTTGCCATCGGATTATGTTCTCTCTTTTTGTAATAGCGATTGGTTGGGGCGTCCCAACTTTCAGTTATGTTGGTTTTCTTTATTAGTTGCGAGCTATAGGTTTGTTAATTGTTTTTGATGGGATAACTTTAGGTCCCTCCTATGTACTATGGTGTACTCTTTTTTCTTTTTGATAAATTACTCTTGCTCCTTGGGGTTGAAGCAAAAAAATATATAAATAAAGAATTCCATGAACAAACTGAGTCCCAATTAGGCATTAGTACGTGCATTACATAACAATTGGGATAAAAGAAAATGTGATAATGGATTGGATATGAACTTTAGCAAATTTGCAATCAACAACTCTTACTCAGTTTTCCAGGCATAAACTCTATAGTTGATGAGCTCTCTTTTGGTGAGTTGTATTCAGAATTTCTACTACCAGGGTCACTATGACTAGACTCCCAATCAAGCCTGCCTGGCTTGAAAATGAACAAGCCTTGGCCTGTGGCTTGTTTACTAAACAACCAATCATACACATCCCACAAAATTTCAACTGGAAAATCATTCAACATCACACTCTCATTCCCTCTAAATCTCCAATTCAAGTTCACGATCCGAATCGTCATTGTCCCGTCTACAGTAATCCACATTTCAGGATCATTAGGCCCTGATAGTGAAGCTTCAATGACAATGTCATGATCTTCTCTCCCAACTTCCAACATGGCTTTGGAGCAAAACAGTCTTTTTCCACACACAACTTCCTTCGATCTTGTACATCAATGTAGCCTCTTCTAAAGCCGGTTTTGATCTGGTTCTCTTATAAGCATCTGTCACTAGATCCTCTAGCAGTAAAACCTTGCCTTGGACACCAAGGCAACATAGTAATCCGAACATGGCTCTGGGTTGCCAGAGAATTTTGCCTGTCAAAAATCCCAGTAAACATCTACTCGTCTTCCACCTATGTCGGAGGATTTGAGACCTTTCTTGCCCCACAATTGACAAGAGTTTAAGTCAATCTTGCAAACGTAGAGAGCTTCTTGACAAGGCTTTGCCACTTCGATGCAAAGGAAATGATTTGTGAGGTCTTTCCCCCATGTTGCTGTGACATTGCAGCACAATCCGGCTAGTTTAGCTTGGTAGACATAGGTCACAGCGTTCTGTGGAGCTGCCTTATCTTCACTTTCCTGCAGGGCAAACATTCTCGTTGGATGGTGGTTTTGAAATCGAAAAGGGTATGGATCCAAGAAGATGATTAGACATTGTCACAATGAAATACAGGCCTCATCATCTAATTGGTCTAAATTACATCATACGATTAGCTCTCCCTTTTTCAGAAGATGATTGAAGCTGATCACGTCCTTTGAGATGAATTTTTTTTTTTTTGAATTGTTGAAGGAAAAACGATTTAGTGTGCCTTATCAAACTAGGAGCAGTAATAGGAGAGAATGTTCTAGAATTACTAGTCCTACTCGGATTAGTTTTCCTTATATTATTAGAACATGTACTTTGTAATCCCTATATATAGGGATCATATTCTCAATAATGAAACACACAATTCTCTCTTCAATCTCTCTCAATTCTATAATCCTTAACCTTGAGATCAAAAATCCAAAACCAGAAAATTCTTCAACATCACCTTTTCACCGTTGCACCTAGCCCATGCTAGACTAGCCGCTGCTGCCCACCTACACGCCCCTGCGATGCACGCTGCCCCTGTAGCCCTTACGCACCCGTGTGCCGCCTACTGCCCCTGCAACATTACTGCACGCCTGCTGCCCCTGTAGCACAGCAGGACGCTCGTTCCTGTGCAGATCAACCTGCTTGGAAGCCCCAAAACATCTTGATAGAGACCTCAGATCAAAATTCTTCCTTCATTAAAGTTATTCGTCTTTGTCTCTTCTATCTGACCTCCAAATTTCAGCCTTATCGGAGTTGTTTTGGGACCTGTACACTAATAGAAGTGAAAGCTATTTAGAGGCAAATCTGCTCCCATTTTCAACAAAATAAAATCCTTGAAAACCGCTGTTGCCACCTTCAAGCATCACTGCAGCAGCTCCTAGCCCATGCTAGCCTCATCTGCGTGCTTGCCCCTGCAACGCCTACGCTCCCCTACACACGCATCCGTCGGCCAGCTCCTCGGCTTACCTCGGCCAGACCATATCGACCACACATTAGGGATTGAAAGATAGTTTGCAATCCCCGACCCAAGATCGATAGCACGTATGCAATCCTACACGCCTGCATCAACACGCGCGTGTATTGAGAATTTCAAATTCCGAAATTCATGAGTAAGTTTTCGCTAGTAAGTTGTTCCCGCTTTTGAAATTTAAATTTATTTTTATTTTTCTTCGGGGGACTTACAAAATCCCTTCTTCTACATCCCACCTTTCTGTAACATGGGCTTGATTTGCTAAAAGCAGAATCGTGGGGATTCATGCTATATAGGAACTAAGAGCGTTCGTAATCTTCGGACTAAGAGCGTCCGTGAGCATCAATTTTTACTAACTAAGAGCGTTTGTAGGCTACGGACTAAGAGTGTTCGTAAGCATAAAAATTTGACCATATAAACGTCATTGGTTTCAATCCAAATCCAATATTTGGACACTATCAACAAAGATAGTGGTTATAACTCTTTCTTACTAGGCGTACTCAAGAGAAATTGTGATGTCTAGGAAAGGTTTGAACTGAGAGAACGGTTTTAAAAGTGAGCAACGCTCCACCAAAATCTCGCCTTACCTTACCTGGTCACAACCAAATTGGAATTACCAAACGGATTGAGTAACTACTACTTGTCTAAGCTTGATTATCCTTTTTGGATTAAATTTAGAAACTTTGACGTAATCATTGGCTTTCATTGAAATAAAGTGTCGATTTTGATTCGAACTTTATTCATTCAAGTATGTTTCCCGGAGAGCTAGAATGCCTAGTGGATAGTGCCACTACGCACACCATACTTCAAAATAGGCAGTTATTTCTTGAGATGACGCCTACTCGTTCTTCAGTGACTACGATAGCAGGGTCATCTAAATTGATTCATGGTCGAGGACCAGCTCAATTCTTGTTGCCACATGGCACAATCATTAATGTCACTGAGGTTCTCTACGCTCCTAGGGCTGAAAAAAACCCTTTTGAGCTTCAAAGACATAAGAGCCAATGGTTTTTATGTGGAAACACATTGTGAGAATGGACAAGAGTTCCTTTGCATCACCTCTAATGACTACGGACATAAAAGAGTCGTAGAGAAACTTATGTGTCGATTTAGTGGGTTGTATGCAACCACTATTCGAGTAATTGAATCCAATCATGTTATGAGAGATGATTTATGGGATTCTGACACATATAGGCTTTGGCATGACCGTCTGGGACATCTAGGTCGTGATATGATGATCCGTATATTAAAGACTTCACATGGACGTCCATTTTTCAGAACGAAAAGAAGTAAAAATCAGTTTTTGGACACTGAAAGAGCCCCTGCGCCTCACAGCGCCGTTCACCCCCAAAACCGGCCATCCTTGGCAGGCCCCGCCGTCCCCCTGCGGCCTCAGGGTGGCATTGACGCCACCAATGCTCTTTCTACTCCAAATTTTTCTTCTAAAGTCAATTGTGACTTCGTGGCTCAACCAAAATCCTCATTGGTTGTTTCTAAAGCCCATCATTCGTTCTACAAAGCTTGCTCTTTAGCAAAATTAGGATCGAGACGATCATATGCAAAGGACACTAAAGAAAATATACCATTCTTACAAAGAATCCAAGGTGATATTTGTGGACCTATTCAACCACCATGCGGACCATTTAGATAATTTATGGTGTTGGTTGATGCATCGACACGCTGGTCACATGTCATGCTATTGTCCACAAGGAGCGATGCATTTGCTAAACTCCTAGCCCAGATTATTAAGTTAAGGGCTCACCACCCTGATCATCCTATTAAGTCTATAAGATTAGACAATGCTGGGGAGTTTAGATAAAAAACTTTTGATGATTATTGCATGTCCATTGGGATTGATGTTGAACATCCAGTTCCTCATGTTCACACCCAAAATGGTCTCGCAGAAGTCGCCATTAAACGACTACAAATGGTCGCTAGGGCATTGGTAATGCGCACCAATCTCCCTATTTCTGCTTGGGGCTATGCAATATTGCATGCAGTTGTGCTTATTCGTCTGAGGCCCACTGCCACTCAACCCTTTTATTTGTCCCAGATGGTGACTGGGTATGAGCCTAATGTCTCACACTTACGCATATTTGGGTTGCAGTTTATGTGCCCACTGCGCCACCACAGCGCACTAAAATGGGTCCTCAACGACGATTAGGCGTTTACGTTGGATATGATTCTCCAACCATTGTCTGCTACATAGAACCCTTGACAGGCGATCTCTTTACCGCTAGATTTGAGGATTGTCACTTCAATGAGACAGTCTTCCCGTCGTTAGGGGGAGATAAGAACATCAATGTTCAACAAAAATGATAGGAATTGTCGTGGTCTGTCCCTACTCTGTCTCATCTTGATCCCTGAACTGCACAGTTCGAAATTGAAGTGCGGAGAATTCTCGATCTTCAGAACGTAGCAAAATCGATGCCTGATGCGTTTTCTAATATCCCTAAAGTGACGAGATCACACATACTTGCTGCAAACGTGCCTGCAAGGATTGATGTCCCTAAAACTAGAGGACATGACTCCAACTCAAGAGTACATGAGCATGGTGCCAACGTCCCCTCTCACAGTGATGGTGACATTGTGGCTAGGCCCACGGCTCCTGTCAGGAAGCGCGGGAGGCCCATAGATTCGATGGATTCTCGCCCAAGAAAGAAAGTGAGTTTGGCACAAAATAATCCATTAATCATCGATGTGAATAATCCATCTCATGAGAATATTCCGGATTATGGTTATGTCCAAGAGACATCATTGGGGGACGCTCCAATGTCAGAATCAATTCCAGAGAATAGGGAGATCTCCATGAATTACACTAGTGTACATGAGATGATGGATAGAAATTCTATGGCTATTGATGATGCATTTGCATATCATATTGCAAAAGGAATCATAGAATATGATGATATCGAACCTTGCTCTGTCGAAGAATGTCAACGAAGAGCGGATTGGCCTAAATGGAAAGATGCGATCCAGGCTGAATTGGATCCACTAGCAAAGAGACAGGTATTTCGACCTATAACACAGACACCCCCAGATACAAAACCTGTTGGTCATAAATGGGTCTTTGTTAGAAAGCGTAATGAAAAAAATGAGGTGGTTAGATATAAAACCCGCCTTGTGGAGCAAGGTTTCTCACAATGCCCTGGAATCGACTACGAGGAGACATACTCTCCCGTAATGGACGTTATAACGTTCCGCTACCTTGTCAGTTTGGTAGTTTTCGAAAAACTTGACATGCAGCTTATGGATATGGTTACAACATATCTCTATGGGGATCTAGATTCAGAGATATATATGAATGTCCCAGATGGACTTCAATTACCCAAATCAAGTGGCTCTAAACCACGGAGCGCATTTTTAATAAGATTAAAACGCTCGCTATTTGGATTAAAACAATCCGGATGGATATGGTATAACCGTCTAAGTGACTACTTGATTGGGAAGAGATATATTAATAATGAAATATGCTCATGCGTGTTCATTAAAAGAACAAGTTCCGGATTTGCAATCGTAACAGTTTATGTTAATGACATGAACCTAATTGGAACTCTAGATGAGTTAAAAGGAAACTGCTAAATACTTGAAATCCTAATTTGAGATGAAAGATCTTGGGAAAACACGATTTTGTCTCAGTTTAGAACTCGAGCACCGTAGTGATGAGATTTTGATCCATCAGTCTGCATATACTCAGAAGATCCGAAGGCGCTTTAATGAAGATAAAGTAAAGCCTGTGATTACTCCTATGATTGGTCGTAGTCTTGAGCCCAGAAAAGATCCGTTTCGCTCAAAGGATGAGGACGAAGAATCACTAGAGGCTGAAGTGCACTATTTAAGTGCAATAGGCGCATTATTGTACTTAGCTCAATGCACAAGACCAGATATCTCATTTGCAGTGAACTTGTTAGCTAGACATAGCTCTGCGCCAACACGCCGCCATTGGATTGGTGTAAAGATAATCTTTCGATACCTAGGAGGTACGATTGATATGGGCCTATTCTATCCCTACAGAGAGAAAAAGAATGACGGGAATTTGGGATCGGACCCCAAGAGGCAAAATGCCACCGTCCAAGGGTTGGCCGCCGGCCATGTTGCCGCCGCCGCCGTCCATGGTGGTCGGCGTCTTCCTACTCCCCTCCATCAAAACGACAATGATGTTTTGATGGGTTTTGCTGATGCATGGTACCTCTCTGACCCTCACAAAGGTCGCTCTCAAACAGGTTATGTCTTTACCATAGGAAGCACTGCTATATCTTGGAGGTCTATAAAGCAGACCCTTATTGCTACTTCCTCAAATCATACAGAGATTATTGCTCTACATGAAGCCGTACGTGAATGTATATGGCTAAGATATGTAATTAGACACATTCGAGGAATTTGTGGTTTGAAGTCTACCACGGATGAACCTACATGCATTTATGAGGATAATGCAGCTTGTATTGAGCAAATGAAGTTAGGTTTCATCAAAGTCGACAACACCAAGCATATATCGCCTAAGTTCTTCTATAATCAGCAACAACAATCACTTCTAAAGATTGAAGTGAATCAAATCCGATCAAAGGATAATGTAGAGGACTTATTCACTAAGTCGTTACCTAAATCCACATTCGAGAAACATGTGAAGAGCATCGGGTTGAAAAAGTTATCCGAACTCCCACGATTGTAGCAATTAGGGGGAGATATCGACATCAGGGGGAGTTATGATGTCTACATGTTCAATCTCGAAGAGTGAAGGATGTGTTGTGCTCTTTTTGTCCTTCGACCACGGTTATTTTTATCCCACAGGGTTTTTGTTACCTGGCAAGGTTTTTAACGAGGCAATGGACGAAGTGTCACCACCAAGTTTGAGCGGTACGAGGGGGAGTGTTGAAGGAAAAACGATTTAGTGTGCCTTATCAAACTAGGAGAAGTAATAGGAGAGAAGGTTCTAGAATTCCTAGTCCTACTCTGATTAGTTTTCCTTATATTATTAGAACATGTACTTTGTAATCCCTATATATAGGGATCATATTCTCAATAATGAAACACACAATTCTCTCTTCAATCTCTCTCAATTCTATAATCCTTAAACACGTTATCAGCACGAGCCCTAACCTTGAGATCAAAAATCCAAAACCAGAAAATTCTTCAACATCACCTTTTCACCGTTGCACCTAGCCATGCTAGACTAGCCGCTGCTGCCCACCTACGCGCCCCTGCGCTGCACGTTGCCCCTGCAACCCTTACGCACCCGTGTGCCTCCTACTGCCCCTGCAACATCGCTGCACGCCTGCTGCCCCTGTAGCACAGCGGGACACTCGTTCTTGTGCAGATCAACCTGCTTGCAAGCCCCAAAACATCTTGATAGAGACCTCAGATCAAAATTCTTCCTTCATTAAAGTTATTTGTAGAGAGCTTAATAGGAGAAACGATTTAGTGTGCCTTATCAAACTAGGAGCAGTAATAGGAGAGAAGGTTTTAGAATTACTAGTCCTACTCGGATTAGTTTTCCTTATATTATTAGAACATGTACTTTGTAATCCCTATATATAGGGATCATATTCTCAATAATGAAACACACAACTCTCTTCAATCTCTCTCAATTCTATAATCCTTAAACATGAACATCTTTGAGATGATTGAAGCAACAAAATATGTAGAATGAAGCCAAGACTTCAGTATTTGGAGACATCAAAGTCAGTTGGTTAAGACTCAAAGAATAGGTTGGAAGTTAGGAAACTATGGTGTCAAGCTGCTGTTAACTACTACGTTGATGAACCCTTCTGTTGATGACATTAGAGAAATAGAATTATACATAATTTTTCTTCTTCTTTTTTTGGTTACATAATTTTTCTTCTTTTTGATCTACTGTCTTCTATATATAGTGTCTCCTTACTTGCAGGGTGGCTAGATGGCTATATTATTGGCAGAACAATTCTTAGGTTCACCGGTAGGGTGAATGAGCATATTCACCCCTGTTGTCGATTAATTAACATATTTTTATTTAATAAATTTATAATCCAACGGTTTATATCTTAAATTATCTTGTAAAGATCATCTCTGTAAAAGATCAATCAAATTGAAGACCTTTTAGTTAATTATCTAATTGAATCAAACAAATGGATGGTTTTAACAACACTTACTACTACTATAATGAACCGTCCATGTATTTCATAGAAATGAATAACTAAAAGGTCTTCAATTTGATTGATCTTTTACAGAGCTAATCTTTATATTACGTTATACAACAAGAATGGTTGGATTAGAAAATTATAAAGTTATTATGCGTTAATCGCAAGAGAGAGTGAATCTGCTCATTCACCCTAAGGGTGAACCTAAGAATTGTTCTTATTGGCACTACAATCTTCCTTCGTTTCTTCAAGCTATTTTAGTAGCTTTAATACGTCAGCAAATTATTCATCCAAAGAAAACTACACCATAACTAATAAAAGTTCCACTTTCAGGTTTTATTTATTTATTTATTTATTTATTTCAACAGAAAACAGAATAATACTTGTCGATCATCATTATAGTAAATTCAATAACCACATACACGCAAAAGAAAGTATTCATTGCTAAAATCAGCTTTGATAGTACAAAATACTCTGTGGTATAACATTGTTCTTTTAATTAACATATACATAACCCATATTGCATTAGATAGATTATTGTCTGATATACGACAAAAGGTTCAAGAATATGACCTCCTGTAAACTCAGAGCAGATACAATACGTACTATGCCACCTGGAACACAAAATGCCACTATACAAAAATGCACTAAAAGAAAATTGAAGACTTTGAAACTCTATGTAAAATTAAAAAATTTCCCGCGAGGTGTAGACCGGCTTCTTCTTAATTCAGGCATGGACATATTGCTGCCTTCTTTCTGATATCGAGTTCCACCATTTGGAAGCTTGTTTTCTGTTTTCCCAGCCATTAAAGGTTCTGCTGCTTGCACAGATCCTCTGCATGTAACAGGACGTTCACACTACAATGGTTAAGAATGAACATAGAAAAAAAAAATGAAATACCCAAGCAAAAGGTTAATCTATTAATCGTACCGTGGTTCAAGATTTATATAGTTCCTTGATGAGTTTTGCCGAAGCTTTTTTGCCATCAAAGAACTATGCATGGGTGAACTAATGGGTAGATGCTCATTTTCTGGCTCCGAGAAGTCACTCTTTCGAGCCTCTTCGATCCTTTCAAGACCATTCAAGTCAGAAGACAAAGCTGTCACTGCATCATACTTTGGTATTCGGTTCTGCTTGGCCTTAGCCTTGGTCTCATTCTTGCTTTTTCTGATACCGCCTTGTCTTACATTAAGAGCTTGCTTAAACTGCTCGTCTTCATTTTCTGGATGAACTCTTTTGGCCTTCTGGAAGCTATACAATGCATCTGAAATGTCATCGTGCTTTGTTGATTCTTGTGAACTGATAAGTACCCTCAAGTTTTCCGTTGATGGGATTGATGGCATGGTACTAGCAAGAGATTTATTGACCGGTACTCTAGCTGATGGAAATGTTGGTTTCGCAATTGGTTGGTTTTCTGTTGTGTCAGCCTTAACTCTGGGTCTAATGAGAGCCCCTCTATCAGTAGATATTGATCGCCTGACAGGAGGAGATGGTGATCTGTGTTTTCCAGAGATCACTAATCTTTCTTCAGCTGGAAATGGTATCTTTGGAATGATCTCTTTCTCGGTGAATGCAGAAGGAAACCTTGATCTCCTTTGCTTGCCCGAAGAACAGCTTCTTGCCTGAGTAGAGTAAAATTTGAGAAAAACCGAGTTGAAGATTTATCATGTGCTATGTCAGATGTCTAGTGGTACCATTACAGGTCAAGGAAAATGTACTTTCAATTTTCAGCTATCTCATATTTGTACATTTATCAATCCATTGGCTGTTCACTGAATTAAATTTTGACCATCAATATGCCTTCAAACGTAGAATTAAATGGAAAGATATTGGACATGTACATATTACCTCAGAAATCTTAGCATCATCTAAGGGTCGCTGACAAGTTTCTTGCTTTGAACTGTTGCCAATGCCCCTTGGAATACGAAAAGGTGAAACGGCTCTAGACTTTTGGGAATCAATGGTGTTTCTTGTACCACCTTTGATTTGGTTTAGTTCAGCTTCCTTTTTTTCCAATGCTAGTTTAAGATCTGATATCTGCACAGATATGAATATGCTTTTAAGCATCTGATGATGAAAAGATGAAACTAATAGAACAGCAGAATAGAAATATGAACAGACCTCTTCTTTGAGTTCCCGGATTTCTCCCGTTTCTTTATTAGATTTAGCTGCCCCAAGTTCTATGGATGCAACCCTTTCAGCAAACTTGAGTGTACTAATCGTCTCCCCAAGAGCATTAAGTTCCGGGTTTATATGTACAAACATCATAGTTTTGGCTTGACCACCTAAACATAGACAAAGTAAAGTTCTATATTATCACAGTATACATTCCAGTTGAACAAGATAACAGTAATAAAGTATAGGGACTTTTTTTTTTTTAATTAAAACATAGATTCTGAAATTACCTAAAGAATCTTGCAAGACTTGAGTAAGTTTGCTGTTTCTGTAAGGAACATGTGCGCTCTTCTGTGCAAGAGCAGAGATGACATCTCCAAGTGCAGAAAGTGATCTATTTATATGTTGAGCTTCCTTTAGTCTCTCACCAGTGGCTTCTGATTTATCAACCCTCTCGCTCCCTGCCAAATCCACGAGATGGAGGCAACCCCGTAGAATAGAACCAGAAGCCAACTCCTTTCCAAGTATATGGACTGTTAAGACACTGCAGAAGAAATGCAAAAGTCACTAGTTAGAATAACTTCTACTACAAGAAAAAATATTTACACCATTCATTAAAATTGCTAAAATTTGACAGAAGAAATGAAAACATCTACCTATGAGACCGACTGCTTCTTTCATTCAGAGCTGTAGCACCAACAGCACGATTTCTATGACCAACTTTCATCAACTCAAGAACATCTTGAGTGCAGGTAACTGGAACCAAACTTGCATCAGGTACATTAAGGCCATTCAGCTGCGACTTGTTCCGTATATCTAATGTACAAGTTGTTAAGGAAATAAAACAGCAATGTAGTATATAGCTTATGAATTTGTGACACCTAATTGAGAATATACAATTGTTAAGGATATCTTCTGGTAGAACCATCATTAACTAAGAGGTCTCTCACTTGTTCGTTGTATATTTCTATCATCTGTACTGCAACTTCATATCTTATTATGTCCACCCTTGCCTTTGATATTTGAAATAAGTCGCGCAGGGCTCTATAGTTCACTCCCCATGTGTCTTCACTTGACAAATCAGGGCCACTCTGTAAAAGGCAAAACATATAGTTTATATTATGCGACAATCATGCTCTACTAGGTAAGACCAACTGATCAAGCTGTAGGTTATATTCGAAGCCACATATCACAGTAAAATAGGTAGAGTTACCATAGTGTATGTCTTCCCCGAACCAGTCTGTCCGTATGCAAAAATGCAGGCATTATAACCATCTAAAACTGATCGGATCAACGGTTGAGTGTCAACATATATTTGCTCTGCACAAAACAGGGAAGAGAGATCATGAGTCTTGTCCGAGGACAAATTGTTAAGCTATAAAAATTATAAAAGAATGTTACTCATGGCTGATCTACAAAGCGTGCATGTCATTTCATTTACCTTGTGTGACATTTGTTCTGAACACTTTGTTGAAGGTAAAGACCCTTCTCGAGTCTTTTCCCTGTTTAAGGGGATTAACAATCATGATGGTTCCATTTTCTCCAATGTAATCCACAGAGGATTGTCCATTTGATTGACCTAAGAAGGGCCTCACTCTGCAATAAACTCTAATTGTTCCTGTAAAAAACAAACTCTTTCAGTTAAGCTCGGAATCATGAAACAATATATATATATACACACACACACACACGCACCGATTAATTTATTAAGTTGGCATAAGATGAAACACCTTTGAGGTCTTGAACTTGATTGTAGAGAAATCGGTTTTCTTCAAGAACTTTGTTGTAAGAAGAGGAAGTTACTTCAAGACCTTTAATATGGTGCACTGAGACAAAAGAAAGTGTAAGATCATCCAATGCTTTGACGAATTGTAATACAACAACTGACTCCTTTCCTATTTGACATAAATGTTCAAATCTATGGAACGTACCAAGCCTTCTAAGTTCCTCCTCCCAGTTTGAATGAGCATGTTTGACTTCAAGTCTTGTTTCTTGGAAAGAGGACTTTAACTCCTAAAAATATCCGAGACAGACAGTAAGATATAAGAGAAGACTCAACTGCAGATTAAAATTTCAGTTGACAGCTCCTTGCTCAATGTCACAATTGTACTTATAGGAAATGGAGCATTGCATTTCCTCACCTCAAGCTGCTTCTGTTGAATGGCAATTAATTCTTCATGATCAGATGAGTGACTAATACTATGATGGAGAGCCTCTCGTTTTCCCCCACAAATACAGAATTTGGACAGATCACTCGACAGCATATGACTTCTTTGTGCTAGATAATTTTTCATGGCTTCTAAAAATTCAGATTTTGACAGAGCACCAATATCACCTCTCAATAGTTTCTTCAAAAACAGGCCAAGCTATAGAGCGTTGCAAAAGAGAGATAAGGTTAGTTGTGTGTTGACTATTACAAGAAATTCATAATCAGGCAAAATCTTTTGACCCAATTAACAAAGTACCTCAACAAGATTCTAGTAACAGGGTTACAGGAAAAACTTTTTGATGAGCAAAAATGTTTACATACCTGAGTGCCTTGAGAAACAAGTAGTGCTGAGAAATCCTTGACTACCTTACTTAGCAAAGTATCTATTACCTATAGAATTTTACAACTTATACTAATCAGACTCCATAAAACAATAGAATCTTTATTTAAAAGGTGTTAAAAGGTGTAAAACAGTAGAATCATATAAATAACAAGAGTCTTACCTACCATTGCATTCAAAGGAAAATCTTCAATCCCATTGGTCTCATGAAGGTAAGCTTGAAGAAGTCCAAGGCCAAAACGATCAAAAAGGAAAGCCAAAGCAGCGGCAGTTCTGGATTCCTCAGTTGACACCTCACTCGAGAGATGAAGAAAGTCCAACAGTTGTTCAAATTGTGATGAATCGGATTCATCTATTGACTCATCAGCGCTTTCACTGCCTCCTAAGGAGGATGATGACCCTTTTGGGAAGCATGTGATCCTCACAGTCCCACCATATCTCCAAACTCCGATTCCACCTGCTTGCTTCCATTCATAGTAACCTTTGAGACACAGAATGCAGTCTACAACTTTACTCGACGAGCCTCCCTGAAAATGCGAACCTCTCAAAAATTAGAAAAGGAAAAGACCAGCAAACATAGAAAGAAACAATTGAAGGACATATAGAACCATAGAGAAACCATAACAAGTTGAGGGTTGAAATACTAAAGTAGGTGTATTACAAACTGTCTTGAATTAAAGGCAGTAAAATGCATATTTTTATTGAATATGTTGCAAACTATGATATAATCTGACCTTTTCCAGATCAGAGGCTTCAAATGTCAAGAGCTTCATGGCTTTGACAGCCTCGAGGAAATTCCTCATGTTCTCAAAATACTGAATTGCAGACTGTGCTGCCCCTTCTGTCGACTGAACAGCAATAATGGGATTTTCCACCACCTATTTCGAAACCCAAAAGAGAAACAAAAATGAGAAGTCAAGAAAGAAAGTATGACATTGCTTATGATAAAACATAAGTATGCAATCAAAGATGAAACACATTTCCTCCATCCTTGTTATTGAAACTGTTAACCCTGGCTAGAACTAATTTTTGCAACAAGGGAAGGGTACCTTGAGAACAGCACCAGGATTGACCTTGTTGAGGACATTGCAGAGAATTAGGCCATTGCGGAGTGAAAGGCGAAACTCTTCTTCAGAGGGTTCTTTGGACAGTGTTTCTAAGGCACCATAGTCCATTTTCCTCAGCCATTCTGCTGCTTGGTATCTCCTTGCAGCTAAAATTAGCGCAATTACAAATTTACAGTCATCAAATACTCGCAAACGTTTTCAAATACACGTAAAGTGCCATTTGAGCTTTCAGGTCAAACAAACCCATCACTGAAGTTGGTCATCCTAGACTATAAACACATCAAGGTGATCAAGAACTAAATATTAAAGAAGTTTTTTTTTTTTTTTTTTCGGGTGAAGGTATCGAACCAAATTTAAAAAATTGAAATTTGTGTTTCTTATGCAAATTTTGAAAGTTTTTTAAAGAAATGCACTCGACTTTGCAATAACCCACAAGTTGGAGGGGTTCGAAAGCGTGGTGACGCTGATCTTGATATCAAAAGCAAAAGAAATATATGTTTTGCTTTCAAATCTCATTAGAATTATGATCAATGATTACTGGTGTACAAATTTATTCTAAGCCTCCTTTCAATGTATAAGATTAGAAGAGTCAAAAAGCAAAAAATTACAAAAAATGGGTCCAAGTCATAAGTTGATGTCTTTTCGGCCCCAAACCATCATAAGCAATAATCACCACATTTCAGCAGCACCCGCATTCCGCGCAACATAATGGTATATCGCACTACGAAATTTACATATTAAATACAAATACATTTTTTTACCTGGAAAACAAATAACAGTGATTTAATAATTCAAAACAGTTCAACCAAAACATATATTTTAGAAAAAATTGAAAAATAGGGGAACCATATCCCAAGAATAAGTATAATTTAGGCCTAGAATCTTGGGAAAAGGTTAAATTATAATACATGTGTGACACCCCAGTATACTAATTAGTAGTAGTAGTTGCTGTTTTTATACCTGCTTCCTCTGCTTTTCTCTGGGCCAATTCATAGTCATTGATGAGCTCATCTGGGTTTGCATATGGATTATGAGCCTGATCATTGTTGGAGACTAAACCCTTCAACCCTCTCAAGTTCTTGCCAGGAGATGATTGAAAGATATTTGATAAGAAATTTTCTTGCGGCATTTTGATGTCTCCAAGAAAAAAGTACAACTTAATATTCTTTATTCTGCAATCTGCAATACATAAACCAATGCAATTTAAATAACTAGTTAGCCTATAATTGGACAAAAACCTCAATCAACTATCAGAAAACTTAAAATCTAGAAAAGATAGAAACAGAGTTTGAAGAATAAAGGTATGGCCTTTATACTAATCACAGAAAAGAAACGAAATTTGTGAAACATTTATGGTGTGAACAATTGAAGTGTGGTTGTGAAGCTCTAACCTTTAAAGGGTCTTGAAGTCCTGGAAAATTTAAGCAAGCCCCGGAAGAAAATGGAGGTTTGAGAGTTTGAGTTTGTAGTAGATCTGATCTGAAGGAGAGGAATGGGAAGGTGAAGCAAAGCAGGTTTCCCGTGTTCTTTGTGAAAGAAGCAGCATTCAAAATTTAGTAGAAGCTCATTGAATGCTCCTCCAACTATTCATGTACTCTTACAGAGAGGGAGAGAGAGAGAGAGAGAACGAGAGTTGGAGAGGCTAGGGAGAGAGGTACATAGATTACATTTAAAAGACCTGAAATTGAAACGTTGTTGTCTCCCAACTTGTCCAAGGCTTAGAAACACGAAAATATGAAATTAAGTCAAAGTTGAGGTGACTTTGACTTGGATCTGGTCCCTCCACGTGGCAGAGGTGATCTCCTATCAGGTTGGAAAAGCTAAAGTCACCACATTACTCAACTCCATGATGTTCCAAATAGACTCCCAGAAAAAACGGTCAAATTGTAGATTGAATGATATTTTGAGTGAGTTCAAAGCAAACTTAAGTCATGCAAAAACATATAAACTCTATGCCTTCTCATTCAGTAATTCAGTGTCAACTGATTTTGAGTTGGATGTCCCAATTTTTACATAATATCATAAGGATAGAAGCTAACTATGAGCTATCCGTTCAATCACGTCTTTATGTGCCTTATATGATGTGTATTATGAATGTTTGTGATGCGTATGACTTGACTTTTTTTTCTTCTGCGTGTTTACAATTCCAGTTTGATGTGTGGTCACTCATGAGTAATTAAGGGTGTTGGGAAAATAATATCTCGTTGAATAATCTAAACCTAACAAATAATATTTAGTTGAATGCTTAAATTTATACTAAAATGTTGAGTGGAAAAATATTGTATTATTCTAAAAATATTAAATAGAAGAAAATTGTTAGCATTCCCATATAATTAATTATGCATGTTTGGCATTTGCTCTATAAATTATGCTGACCAAAATAACTTTCAAAAAATATCCTATAACAACGCCGAAATAAAATAGTTTATTACATCATTAGATCAACAAAATGTGGTATAAGAGCTCCATAAGATTATAAAAAGTGTAGTCCTTTGGGGATCTTTGATCTTTGGACTGGACGGCATGATTTGGCTAAAATGATGGGAATATATATTAGCATTATAACCTGCTTTATTAAAGGCATTGTTGCTGGACTTATAATAAATGCTGCATCCATTCTTGTATTGTTGGACCTCTACATGTTCAATGGTGTTCGCCAAATTAATACTCGTGTTGAATAGGATTTATATGATCCCTAGCTAGTGGTACTAGTGAAGAGTAGCAATGCATAATCTTGCTTATATATGTAGATTCCCATTGGTTGATTGATATTGATCTTGGCCATAATCTATATATAGATTCCCATTGCTTATAATAAATGCTGCATCCATTGCTTATATATGTAATTTATATGAAAACAATATTGTTTCTTGCTAAAGAAATTGATAACTCATGTAGTTAAAGTAATGTCTCTCTGTTTCGTAAAATAGTCTGTGGTTAAGGCAGTCGAACACACCCTAACGTAAACTAACTATCTAAGTAAGCATCATATTTAACTCAATATCAATCTGGAGCTCTACCACTGAAGTACTGATATATAGGTCAAATATTTACTTTAGGACCGCCATACGCCTCACCTGCACGAGTATGAAGTAGCCATGTAGCGTAGTGTCAGTCCGCATAAGTAACTCACAACTTGGCTCATTTTTGTTCTAGCTAGCGAGTGCATCATATTACTCAACTCTTTGGGATCGACCTCAACGGTAAATGAGAGTGGAGAAGTAGTTAAAATTGGTTAGATTAGGTTCTCAAGGAGAAGGTAAAAGCATGACTTTCTAGTAAAACATGAGAATTACGTAGTTGTCCTCATTGTGCTGCCTCGTTGTGGGTAGGTAAAGTGAGGTGCTTTTCAATCAATATCTTCGGTGGCTGGGTCACATTCTTCGTGGAATAAAGGCAAACAAACCAGCAAGTTTACGTTAGGGTTTTCTTTTCTATTCTTTTGAAATGAACAAGGGGGGCAAAAGTGAGTCCTGGTTAGGTTTACTTTCGAACGTTGGATCCCCCACTTTCAAATCATTGCGGAGGGAAAGCTTTTCGATTCTTTTTTACATTTGGTGCCCCATTTGATGGACCATTTTAGTGGAACCTTCTCCATTTATATCAAATTATGGGGCATAGAGTGCTTTCTCTCTTAGTTAATTTACTTTTGGTATGGTTAATTTAGTGAAAGTTATGTGAGAGAGAAGAAGACTTCTCTTATAAGCATAATAATTATTTGTACTATGTGGTCATTAATGACAGCAGAGAATGATTAGTTAGCATATATGCATGCTTAAAGGCAATTTACCATGCATTTGAGGAGTGAACCTTGAGCGAGATTAATGGATAACTCAATCGCACTAATTTTGCAAAACTTGCGTAAGCTAAAAGATGTGGGGGCTTAATAGAGTTTTTTTAATTGGTAATATTGATTAGTATATATTTTGACGATAATATAGTTCAACGATCAAAGATGTATGATCTGAACCTTAAGTAAAAAATGTTGACTACCGATCAATAATTTAAAACCCATCGGTTCAAAATATTGTTTAAACATGTTCTTTTTCCTAGCTAACATAACTTCACTCACCAACTGGCCGGTCAGAGTCACTCATCGATAAGCTCTTTCATGCATAACGAAACCCTCTTGTGAAAAGATTGTTCAAGAGTTTATCTTCCAAGTTGATCCAACTCAATATGTACAGTTTCTCAACCTCGCTAGGTCATTTGTATCTCGACACATAGGTTATACCGACCTTGATCGACTACTTTAGCCTTTAGATCCATTATAGGATACATAGTTGCTTTGTTTTAGTCCCTCGATCGTATTCTTTTCTCAAGAGAAAAAAATAGTTGCAAGAGAGAAAATGCATGATTATTTTAGGGTCCCCAAAACTGCCATTATGATTTACGCATGCTATCATCTTTATCTGCGTGGTTTAGTACGTTTTTCATCGCAGGTTTCGTCTACTCAACTCGCTAGCGCTACTATAATGAAAGAAACACGAAACGAAAGGCTTCATATGATTCCTAATGAACTTATAAAAGAGCACTGCACGACTGGTGAGAAGAGCTTCTACGAAGACAAGAGAAAAAGGTCATTTATAATTCCTATTTATAACATATTACTCACAAGTCACAACAAGAAGTACTCCAGAAGGGTTCACTTATGATGATTTAAGTAGTGAGAATAGTGAACATTTGTCTCAAAATTTGTATATGAGGTTATGTCTTTGATTGAAGTCTGTTGGAGAATGTGGGAGTTTCTCTCACATCTAAGAAAAAGCTCAAGGAATACATCGTTATAACTGTTCCCTTGGAGAACTTGTGAAATGAACAAAGAAAAGCAAGCCCATTTGGGAGGAAGCTTGAGCTAGGCCGTATTGTGTGTGTGTGTGTATCAAAGATGGGCCTTGGGCATGGGGCTCTTGGGCCAAAATGAATTTTTTTTTTTTTGCATTATTTTTTTTTTTTAGATTTTGTTTAATGTTCAGATAATTATCAAATACCAGTTATTTAGGATATTATCAAACATCATCAGTTTATTCAACAGTTACAACTGTTGATTGAGTTTGAATTTAAATGAACAGTTGCAACACTACGCAGGAGAACTCCCCCTCCCTCTTTCTATAGAGAAACACATAGTACAGTTTGCCAGGATGCTTCGACTTGAATCTAATAGTTGTATCCTGCAAGATAGATGTCCAAGAACTACAAGCACAAGAGTAGGGATTAACTTCTGTCTTAGGAGATTGCTACAAGCAAGCTTTTATCAATCTCTAATCAAGTCAGTGATTTCATTACTTCTTTCTTTAATTTTGAGCAAATTTCAATTTATTCATATTTTAGGATTGAATTACGTTTGCAATCTTATTTTGTAATTATATTCATATATGCTTACAATTAATTTTGAGGATCAATCCATTGCTTATTATTAGGGATGGCATAAAAACCCATGGGTATGGGTACTCATAGGTACCCGCTCTATTTGGGTAAAAATATTTGTAAATAAGATTACCAATAGATTACCCATGGGTAAATGGATAATGGGTGTTAGATAACCCGCTCGGGTATGGGTATTTCCGAGGGTACCCATATCCATAAAACTTATTCAATTTTTTTTTTTTTTATCAAAACTTCCTACAGATTTATTTTTATTATTATTTTTTAATCAAAATTTCCAACATAATTAAGTTCATGCTTTAAAAAAAAAAAAAAAGATGAAAAAGAAAGAAACTTTTTCACGTCTGGCTATCAATCCCAAATTTTCATCTTCGCAAATTAGATTGTTAATAACCAATTTCAGATCTTCATCTTCTCAAATTTGATTACCAATACAACATGTCCCTTCCTTCCTCCCTTAATTTCGAATTGACAGCGCCTTCCTTCCTCCTTTGATTTCGAATTGAGATCCTGATCTTCATTGTCTATAGCTTCAATGCAGTCAACGTCACAGAAGCCGACAATGGGAGGCTTGTCGTGCTTGTTCTCATCTCCGATGGTGAAGCATGCCTCTTCCTCTTCAAGCTTTTTGGGTGAATGAGGTTAGGGAATTGGGATCGAGATGAAGAACTGAAGGAACTGATATCGATTTTCCCAGAGAAAGAGAGTAGAGGGTGTTTTTTTTTTTTTTTTTTTTTTTCTGGGAAAAAAATTAAAGAAAGTAGATGGGTAGATGGGTACCCATTTACTCGATGGGTGGGTATGGAAATACCCGTGAAAAATTAAACCGGGTATGGGTATCATGGGTAGTACCCATTTTGGTTGCTGGGTGGGTATATTACCCGCAGGTACTACCCAATGGAAAAAATGCCAACTTGACTTATTATCCTCTGTTCTAACAAAGTCACCGCAAACATTGATCGAGAAGGTGAAGTCTAACCTTGCATTATATTATAATGGTCATGTGTTTTTTTTTTCCTCCTTCACTTATCTTCATGTGGTTTTGGAGTTTTTGTGGTCTAACTTTTTTTTAATGAAGGCAAAGCCAATATATTGATCAAAAGCCAGAATGGTCATTACGTACCATTCCGCTGTCATCTAGACAGACAAGAAGATGTGTTAGTACCCACAGTGGTACATAAAATTAGGTCACTCATTTGACATTAAATACATCAAAATAACATGAATCTTCTATTGATACTACTCCAGAAGATTCGCTAGAGGCACGAATGTGCATAGCTCCCTAAAAAACTTAGGGCCTTATTGAAAGTAAACTAAATTACTAACTTACAGTTCCCTAAAAAAGGAAAATAAAATCAGAAAACTAATTAAATTGTAGCCCACAGCCCAAATGAGATCACCAGCCCAACAAGACCCAACAAAGTTGACTCGGCCCAAAAACACCCCACCAGCAACACTACGCCAACCGCGACCATTCCCAGTGCCGCCAACAACATCCATCCACACTGCCTCCAAAGCACTCGACCCGAGGGACCAAGTATCCCCTCCGCGCACCAAGATGGAACCGCTGCCATCGCCAGAACAGAGTCGCAATCCACTTCGACCTCCAGCGGACCAGCAAGATTGAAATGGGTGAGCAAACCTTGCAGAATCTCCCTACCTAGCAACACCATCAGAGCCACACGAGCATAGGAACCACTACCTATCCGGCAACTGCACCGCAAAACTGTCGAACGTGTTCGGCATTAGCCTATGAAGAAAACCTACGGCTAGGGTTTTGAGAGAGAGAGAGAAGAACGAAATTAGTTTTAATTTATGGGAGGATTTTAACCAACAAATCATTCGTTGGTATTTTTTTTTATACACGGAGTATACCAACAAAACATTAATTCGTCGACAATTTAGCGTCTCTCTTTATTGATTTTTTTATAAAACTATTTTAGCTGACAAATCGTTCATCAGTCATCACCTTCAAATTTTTTATTTTTTTTTTCATGCAAGATTTTTGCTAATGGCGTAATGTCTCTTTTATTTATTTTATTTTTATGGGAGGATTTTAAGTTAATTCAAAAGGCGGTAAAGATCAATGGAGGGAACTCCATGAATGGAGGCAAGCTTTGCTAGGTCCACTGGCGGACGACAATAACAGCATGTGTGTAACCTCAGTTGTAAACCCTAAAGAATGTATTCTTACTAGCTTCTTGACACTATAATAGTTCCCTTCGTTGAGATTTCTCATTTCTAGATTTCTTTTCATTTGTTGGTGTTAGACTAAATGAGCAAAACAATTGCATGATCAATTCACAAGAACATAAACACACTTAATATTAATCAACACCACATGAACCAAAACACAAGATTTAATTACTAACCTTTTGTATTTGGAGCCGTTGCAGTAGCACTAAACGAACTTGGCAATGAACACGAATTGATCTTCTCCTCAGCTCTGGACTTGAGCTCCTTTCTATGGGGCATGACTTTATGCTTTGTTACCGAGAGAGCAGGGAACAACACTTCCTATATTTATATTGGTTATGGTCCTAAGAATCCTCCCATAAAAGTGTTTCTTAGAAACCAAGTCACCAACAACTAGAAAACCTAATGCAACACCAAGTCGAACTACAATGTAATCCAACTAATGGATTCCTAACCTATGAGCTTATATAATTAACTCAATAGGTTTCTAGGTTTTGTACTTAACATACAACTCCTATTTATGAACAAAATTCCAATCCAATTTGTAAACTGAATATAGATGATGATATGTTCACTTTTATTCTAACATTCTCCCACTTGGACATCATTGTCTATACAAACTGAATCAAGAAAATTTTCAGAAATAGCTGAAGTGTGCACTGAGATGCAGGTGCCATAAATCTATTCAATTCTATCAAAATGCATAACCATTGCAGAATCAAGAAATAGACATGTTCAAAAGAGCATACTCGTTCCAGACCACAAAGCAACAGTTTCTGCACTTCACATGAATTCAACTTAATGTGATGCAATCAAATAACATTATATATCAAACTGCAGTTGTTATTTGACAACAGTCCAACCTAAGTATTTTGAACATCAAAATCACAATGCAAACATAACTTCTTTACACACAGTGGATCAATGTTTGCTTCTTACTGAATATATGCATATATAACAATCCACTTGAACTGAACTGATAAAATACAACAACCATAAATTTTATCAAAATGAATAAATAAGGCTGTCAAAACATCAACTGAAAATACCTCATTTTATTAAGTCAAAACATGAAGTACACCGTTTTCTGTTACATAACTCAAAACAGAAAATCAAGAACTAAACAAAAACTAAACTAAACTGAAAACAAATTTCTCAAAACATTTTGCTCCCACTGAACTTAAGCATCTTCAAAACTCGACAGAATTCCCATATTCCTGGAATGCTCTTTAAAAGCTGCTACTGACAATGCCTTCGTAAATGGATCAACAAGCTGATCCCCAGTCTTAATGCCCGAGATTTCAACTTCACCATCTTTAACTCTTTTCCTGATACTGTAAAACTTTAGGTCTATATGCTTAGAGTTATTTGACCTTTTGCTATTCTTACTGAAGAACACAGCAGCCTCATTATCACAAAACACCTTCAAACTTCCAGTTACAAGATCACTCAACACTTTAGTCTCCAAAATAAAATTTCTGATCCACAATCCCTCACACACTCCTTCATATATAGCTATCACCTCTGCCTGCATGGTCAAAGTAGCTATCAATGATTGTTTCATTGTTTTCCAAGCTATTGCACCACCTGCTAGCATATAAACATAGCCACAAGTCGACTTCATAGATGTAGGATAATTCCCAATAAAGTCAGAATCTATAAAGCCAACTAGTTCAAGCTTTTTCACACGTTTATACACAAGCATATGGTCCTTGGTCCTTTGCAGGTACCTTAGAACCTTCTTACCAGCTGTCTAATGCTCATGTCCAGGATTTGACTGAAACCTGGATAGCATTCCAACTGCAAAAGACAAGTCTGGCCTTATACAGACTTGTGCATAACTGCATACATCAAACTCCCTACTAGCCTTGCATACGGTATTGACTCCATTTCAGTTTTCTCAAAATCAGTTTTAGGACATTGATTTTTAGTTAGTTTATCTCCCTTAGACATTGGAACTTCACCATTAGCACAAGTTTCCATTCCAAATCTTTTCAGAATTTTTGAAATATAATTTTGTTGAGACAATCCCAACAATCCCTGCTTTCTATCTCTCTTAATCTCAATTTCTAGCACATATAATGCTTCTCCTAGGTCCTTCATGTCAAAATTACTTGACAAGAAGGCTTTAGTATCTTTAAGCAATTTCACATTACTGCTAGCAAGGAGAATGTCATCTACATACAGGATAAGAAAGATAAAATTATTTCCAACAACTTTAAGATAAACACATTCATCGACAAGATTTTCAGAAAATCCAAAATATGAAACCATTGAGTCGAATTTCTTATACCACTGCCTACTAGCTTGTTTGAGTCCATAAATAGATTTCTTAAGCTTACAGACCATATTTTCTTTTCCTGGTTCAATGAGACCTTCAGGTTGTGCCATAAAGATCTCTTCCTCCAACTCTCCAATTAAGAAGGTTTTTTTTTACATCCATCTGATGTAATTCCATGTCATAGTGAGCTACTAGAGCCATTATGATTCTAAATGAATCTTTAGTTGAAACAGGTGAGAATGTTTCTGTAAAATCTATCCCTTCCTTCTGTGTGAAACCTTTAGCAACTAGTCTAGCTTTATGTCTTTCTATGTTTCCACTAGCATCTCTCTTGGTTTTAAAAACCCATTTACAGCCAATCGGTTTTTTATTTTCTTTTGGCTTCACTAGCTCCCAAACTCCATTCTTGTACATAGAGTCAAGCTCTGCAATCTTAACTTCAGTCCAAGCACTAGAATCTCTACTTTCAGTAGCTTGTTTAAAACTAATGGGATCATTGTCATATGACAATGGAGACTCAACTTCATTTAGGTATACTTCATAAATGTCATCCTCCCCTCCAAACCTTGGTTTCCTCACTCTCTGTGATCTTCTAGGTTGCACAACTTGATTTTTTGTGGCTCAGATTGTGGTTGAGGTTTTGGCTGTGGCTCAGTTTGTGGTTCAGTTTGAGTCACTTGCTCTTGCTCCTGCCCTAAGTCTAATTCAGCCATTTCAGAATCATGATCATTAGCCTCTAAATTTTCATCTACAGCATTTTGACCTTCAACTGGATTTTGACTTTGAGCCAATCCTGAGTTTAATAAATTATTTTGAATGCTTGGCAATATTGCTATATTATCCACATTTTCTACAATTTCTTCAAAATCTGAGGACAAGTCCTCAAAATTTGTATTGCAGACACTTTCACTTAAAAATTTAACTTGATGAGTTTCAAAAACTCTGGGTGAATGATGAGGTGAATAAAGTTTATAGCCTTTAGACTTTTCACAGTAGCCAATAAAATGACAAGTTACAGACTTTGGATCAAGCTTTCCTAAATTTGGATTATAAATCCTTACTTCAGCTTTACATCCCCAGACATGACAATGATGTAAACTTGGTTGCCTACCACACCATAATTCAAATGGTGTTTTATCTACAGCTTTGCTTGGGGATTTGTTGCAAAGGTAATTTGCAGTTCTTAAGGCTTCTCCCCAAAGCATTTTTGGCAATCTAGAAGTACACATCATACTTCTTACCATGTTAATTTAATAGAGTTCTATTTTTCCTTTCAGCTACCCCATTTTGTTGGGAATTATATGGTGTTGTATACTGAGCCTTTATGCCTACACTTTGCAGATATAATGCAAAAGGACCCTTTTGTTGCCCTTGCTCAGTATATTTACCATAAAACTCTCCCCCCTATCAAATCTCACAACCTTAATTTTCAAGTACAGTTAATGTTCAACCTCAGTTTTGAAAATTTAAAAAGCCTCAAGTGATTGTGATTTCTCTGACAGTAAGTAGATGAAGCTATACCTAGAAAAATCGTCTATAAAAGTAATGAAGTAAATATTTCCACATATTGTCTTGTGTCTAAATGGTCCACATATATATATGTATGGATTAATTCCAACAGTTTCTTACTTTTGTTGGCATTTTTCTTTCTTAAGTTTGTCATTTTTCCTTTATAACATTCAATACAATTTTCAAGATCATCAAAGTCCAATTCTAGAAGTGTTTTATTTTTCACAAGTACTTTCAATCTATCTTTTGACATGTTGCCAAGTCTCTTGTGCCACAAATATGCAGATTTTTCATTGTGCAGGGTTCTTTTTACACCAGTAATGGTGTTTATGCTTGATGTGTTATTGTTATTTTCAACAAGTAATGTTTCTTGTTGACCTAATGAACAATTCAATCTACAATAATCATTCATAATAACACCAGAACCAAAAATAGAATAATCTTTAAGTAAGAAATCAAGAGAATCCTTGAAAATTTTTATTCATTAGAACCAATGTAAAAATTACATCCACTCTTAACCAAAAGACTAACTGAAAACAAATTCCTCTTAATTGAGGGAATATAATAAACACTATCTAGCTAAAACCAGTAAATTTCCTAATCCCAAATCTAGTTTTAAAGATCCTACTGCCTTAACTGCAACCCTCATTCCATTCCCAACGCAAATGTTAGCTTCATCACTTCTTGGCTTCCTCTTCCTTATGAATCCCTGCAAAGAATTCGTAATATGTAAGGGACTGCCACTATCTAACCAATAAGAATGAGGTTCAATGTTAACAAAATTAACTTCTAATGAAAAAGTTTCTAAGTGATTAAATAAATTAATCTTACCCTTTTTCACAAGCCATGCCTTAAAACCTGTACAGTCCTTCTTCATGTGTCCTACTTTTTTACAAAAATAGCACTTAAACTTAAATGGCTTGTTGACCTTAGCTATCATTTTCTTAGGCTTAAGCTTGTTCTATTTCTTTGGCTTTTCAACTACGTTGATAGAGGTGGAGGGCTGCTTCTCCTTCTTCATCCTATTCTCCTCATCCACGCATATTGCAATAAGCTCATTCAAGGTCCAGTTCTCCTTCTGTGCATTGTAGCTAGTCCTCAGGGTGTTGAAGCTAGGTGGCAGGGCATCTAATTAAGGCATTGTGAACAAGTTGGTCATCCTTAACCCCTATATCAATCCCTGAGCCTGGCATTTAACTCAGTAAGCTTCAAAATGTGCTACCTAACTCCTCCACTACCAGTATATTTTAATTCATTCATCTCCTTATTGAGTCTTGCTGCTTCAGCCTTATTGCTTTCTTTGAACTTCTCAGCTATGGCAGCCATATAATCAACTGCTAGGGCTGGTTCAGCTATGCTACCCCTCACAGTATCAGTCATGGTGGTCCTCATCACATTCTTAGCTCTATAACTTGCTCTATGCTAGTCTCTATAATACTTCTTCTCATCAGGTGGGCTATAGGCATCTGTTCCATAGGGTTCTATATCAGTAAAGCACAAGTCCATGTTCTCATGCATCATCAGGTAGAACTCTACACCACTCTTCCAGGCCTTAAAGTTTGATTTAGTAAGCATTTGGATGTTATTCAAATTCATGTAGGTAATTCCTAGGGAGCAAAACAAAAGGAAAAAGTAAGTTTTAGCTTTCAATAGTTCTCAAAACAAGCTTTATCAAAAATGTTCTGCATCCATGTGTTAATTCTAAAGCAGTTCATATAAACACACAAGCAGAAAACATAAACAACTTAATTGTAACCAAAATAAAGTAATTTTTAGCCCCAAAATTGTAGCCAATATCAAGCATCACTTTTATAGCAGAAAACATGATATTCTGGAGGTTCCTCAATCATTATGGAGGTTCCTCAATCATTATGCCACAAGCAGTGAATTCATATTATTCTAAAGACAATCAACATCTTTATGACAAAAGAAAAGTCCCTAGAATCTAAAATTGAACTCAAAATTATGCATAATGTTGTTCCACTTTTAAACCATATAGCTCAAACTTCTTTGGAAGACAATATACATATACAGTTTAAAAGTAAAACACAAGTTTCTGATGTTTTCTTCATCTTAATGAATTTTAAATAACAAGCAGATAATCACTTTGTGCAACATATCCACTTAACCATTTAAATTCACAAACCATGAAAAATTTCCTTTCAATCTGCAACTTTTAGCATAACAAGCATGCACAGGGAGATCGACTTTTTTTTTTAATTTTTTTTTTTTAAAGAAGCGGAATAAGAGCTAACTCAGCGCTCTTACCCGAATTTATTGATAAAGAAACAAAAGGTACATAGCAAGGGGGGCTATGCCAAGACCTTGCCAAAGAAAATACAAGCTAAATAAGTACAACTGAATGTAACAATTACTAGTACAGAGGAAAAACAACTGAAGAAAACAATTACAATAGATAAAGGAAAAACTAATCAACTACCTAAAACGGTAGTTAGTGCCTGATGTCAAATCACGTCCGTAGAGACCTGTAACAAAAGAAGGGACTTTAATGTACCAAATAGAACCCATATTGGTGGCTCCAAAGTCAGCCAATTTGTCAGCCAATGCATTTCCTTCCCTGTAGATGTGACTTACTTTAAATTGCATGAGTTGCACACATTGCATGCAATTAGCCCATGCCACCTTTAACTTCCAAGGAACCAACTGAGGTGCCTTGAAGTAGTGGAGTACTAGAACAGAGTCTGTTTCTAGCCAAAGCTTCTGCCAGCCCCTTTCTGAGGCCACCCTTATAGCTTCCATAACCGGAAAGTTCAGCCTCAATTGCACTGGAATCAATAATTCTATGTGCAAAAGCACCCCTGAACAAGCCCTCTGAATCCTTGAATACTCCACCAAAACCTGCTGCTTGAGGTCCTTTGAATACTCCATCAGTATTAACTTTTAACCAATCCCCTGAAGGAGGACGCCAGTTAACTTGGATAAACCTTGGAGCTTTTAACCTCAAAGGCGAAAGACCAAGTAAATTAAAAATTGGCAGCGCTCCAGCTGAGGTTGTGAAGTGGGAGAAGTAGAAGGAAGCATAATCTTTTAGAGAAAGCAGAAAGAAATGCTTGAAAAGGTTTAGTTGAAAAGAACCATCATCATACCTTAGCTTGTTTCTTTTTGTCCATAAACACCATATTGCATTACAGAAGGCAAATATCCATAGCTTTCGTACTGCCGGCGTTAAAATCTCAATTAAAGTTGCAGATAATAATGCATGGATCGATGTTGGAGCTTGAATATTGATCCGAAACAAATGAAAAACCCATACCCAAAACTCATTGACCAATTTGCAATTGAAGATGATGTGCTCAATGTTCTCTGTACCATTATGACAAAATTCACACCTGGAACATAGGGAATACCCTCTACGTTGCAACCCAAAATCTGAAAGGAGTTTCCCATGCATCACTTTCCATGTAATTATGCTCTTGCGCGGTTGAATGGCTTTGTGCCAAATCAGTTTACACCAATCCAAACAAGGAGGAAAAGAAGAGAGATATGAATAAGCCTCATTGGCCGTTAACAGCCCGGAAGAAGCATGTGCCCAAACAACAGTATCATCTGCATCTGAAGTTGGCAGATGGGTTTGCAAAACCTGTGCAGCAACATCTGGGAACAAAACTTGCATTTGGGAGGGTCAAGACCAAGTCTGGTCAACAATATAATCACTCACCTTTTCATTAAGAAAGTCCACCACTTCATTATTTATATTCAGGGTTTCTACAATAGGAGGGCCAAGCCAATTATCAAACCAGAAGAGAACACTCTTGCCATTACCCACAACTCACTGCACACCAGAATAAAAAGACCTCCAAAGTTTCTTCAAACCAAGCCACACTGAAGATCTTTGATAGCACTTTTTGACCTATAATGAAGAATTGAAAAATCGAGTTCAGAGGAAATTTGCAAATGTGGAAGAGACTTGAACAATGTCCCAACATCGTTTGAACAGAAGAGATTTATTAAGAGTAAATAAGTTCTTCAACCCCAATCCTCCGATGTCAGTAGGCATACAACAAAGCTTTCAAGAAATCAACGGACTACCCCTCTTCAAGGGGTCCCCAGACCAGAAAAAATTTCTAGTCCATGCTTGAACTTTCTTTAGCAGAGAGGTAGGCCATTCATAGACTTGAAAACTATAAGTGAGAAGACTTTGCACGACAGAATTAATTAATTGGAGTCTAGAAGCTTGAGACAACTGTAATCCTTTCCAAGAAGAAAGTTTGCAACGTACCTTGTCAGCTAGCGCCCGAAAATAGCAAGGTTTTGGGCATCCTTGAAAAATTGGCACACCCAAGTAATTGAAAGGAAGAGAACTTTCTATGATGCCCAAAGTACGTTTGATAATATTTCTTCTTCGAATTGCATATTTCCCCATAAAAATGGAGGACTTTTGCCTATTCACTACTTGCCCTGAATTGCAAGCATATTCACTCATGAAATTCATTAAAGCCTTCATACCTCGAGATGTACTCTGCACAAAAACCATTATGTCATCAGCAAATAGAACATGAGATGGAGGTGACAACTTTTTGGGAGCTGTAATGCAAGAGAATTTCATCTTTGAAACAAGACCGCTCAAACCCCTACTAATCACTTCTTCAGCAAGGCAAAATAATAATGGTGATAAAGGGTCACCTTGCCTAACACCACGATCAACTTAATCACATGTCATATTATACCATCGCAGATCACCAATTATAGAAATTTCATAACATATAAAACAATCATATCAAAACATCAAGATATTCAAGTTCATTCCGGAAACCATCACATCATAAAAACAAATTCTAAAAATTAAGTTTCATCTGCTCACCATCTACTCTAGCCTAGATGCACGCCGGGAATGCCTCTATTGTTCTTGTATATTACGATGATCAAAAACATTCCAAATTTTAAAACCCAAATTTCTAGAATTCTAACCTTGTTCATTCTTAATTTGCTGCAAAACTTTATCGTGGAAGCATGATTTTCAACCAAAAACAGCAATCAATCAATTCGACCTCTTAATCCGCAGCGTTTGGAGTCATGAATTCCATGGAGGATATAAACATCCTCAACACTTTCAATCTCGGACCAAAAACCCTAAATCCCCAAAGCGAATATGACCGTTAGGGTATAGCGGGCCTCTGCAGAGGGCTTCTGAATGGAGTTTGGGTTCTGGTTAGCGCCTGCAGTTTTGGGCCGAAAAGATCCTTTTAAAATTTTGGCCCATTAGTGGCCTGTTTTTCTTTAGCAAGGTTTAGAGTAGGGCTGGGCACGGGCCGGGACGGGCCGGTTACTGACTGATACCGATTCCGGTACCGGAAATTTTATACGGGACGGGACGGGACAACGTTTTTTCAAAGTTGGTACCGAAGGTACCGAAACCGATCGGGATCGGGTCGGGCCCGGGCCCAATTCGGGATACCCGATCCCTTTTTTTTTTTTTTTTTTTTTCCTTCCATACTCAAGTACTTTAACAACTATCAAAAATTTCCAGATTTCTAGGATGCAGATTGCAGTAATGGCTGTAATGCAGTAGTAATGGCTGTAATGCAGTAATGCAAATTCATGAATTCAACAATGTCCAGTAGGTCTTAAACAAGAAATTAAAGTCTAAAATAAGAAATTTAAAGTCTACAAACCATTACATGATAAAAACTAGTTAACTACAAGTCTTGAAGTATTAAACACATTTGAAAAAACCTTCATCAGTTCATCACACTCAAGTCTCACAACCTCATAAACTCATTAGTCAACAATTACCACTGCAGCCTTTCCCTTCCCCTTTGCTTTCGGGATTGTTGAACGTGTATTTCTGCTGGAGGCAGTGCTCTCATGATCTAAGTAAGTATTTAAAGTCAGTAATAGAGAAACTACATGTAAGAAAACAGAAAACAAAAACTAAAATTGAAACTGATCAAGGTACCTTTCTCAGCCTGCTCATAGAACTCTGTGTTCTCAATTGTAGGCTCCTCTACCTCTTCAGCAATATCATCTCCCAACAACCAATTCTGCATGCAGATTAAAGCCTCCACTGTTTTAGGAGTCAACGAACTCCTAAAAGCATCAATAACTCTCCCTCCAGTGCTAAATGCAGACTCCGATGCAACTGTGGATGTTTGAACAGCAAGTACATCTCTTGCTATTGCTGCCACCACAGGAAACTTGGGTCCGTTTATCTTCCACCAACACAAAATATCGAAGCCATCTTCCTCCTCCTCAACAAACTCTAGGGGAGCATTTAGATATTGATCAACTTCATGTGCCATTACAGCCTCTTCACTCTCTTGGACCACCTTTCTCCAAGAGTTTAGCAACTGACCCCGCACACCAATTCTCGTATTGCTGCTTCTATTTGTGATTGTGCTGCCTGAACTTGTAGGGCTTTGATGTCTCTGCATATGTCTCCCACCATCTACGATCGGTGCATACTATAAAAACAAGAACATGAATAAACACAATAAATTAGTATTAACACTCATAAGATCAGAAAATCTAATATTCAAAAAACTGAAATAAAAGGAGTTGTACTGTTGTACCTCATCATATAGCGCCATTAACAAAGATCTAATCTCATTGGTTCTACTTTGCACATCAACATCATCCATACCCTCTTCCTTCAAAAAATGTGAATAATTCCTAAGCTTGAATCTTGCATCTAGCACAAGTCCAACAATAATCAAGTGGTTCAGGTCTGTAAAGCCACCATAGTACTTCAAGAATTTGCTTCTCATATTTGCAGCCATATCAGTTAATACATTTTCAGTGTCGGAACCAGTTGCCATCTCGGGTGCAATGAAGAGGTTTTCTATGTTTCTCTCCATGGTAACAACATCATGGAATGTTGTATGCACAGTTGGATGCAAGCTTGCACTAACTCTAAGGGTCACATCATAAAATACTCTAAGCAAATCAACAAAAACCTCAGCCTTGTCCCAATCTGGTTCCTCCGGAGGCCCAACTCTGTTTCTTTTGTTCCTACTAGGAACGACATTGCCTTCCTCATCATATTCCTCCTCTGGTTCCTTGAAATAACCTAGATAAAGCTCATCATCATCTTCCTCCATCCTTGCAAAAGCCTTCTTAAACTTCAAGGCTGCCTCTAACATTAGATAAGTTGAATTCCACCTAGTTGGGACATCTAAACAAACCAGCCCTGTAAGAGGAAGCTTTTCTTTCTCGACAGCTTTCCTAAAGCTATCTAGTCTATTAGGTGAAGACCTAACATACTTGACAGCATTCCTAATGGCTAAAACACTCTTTTGCAGCCTCTTCAAGCCATGTCCCACTATCAAATTGGTTATGTGAGCTGTGCACCTCACATGCATGTATTTACCACCTAAAACTGTTTTGTAAGATGAACACTTATTCATCTTTGATCTAAGCCACTCTAAAGCCGACTTATTTGCAGATGCATTATCAACAGTTATGGTCAAGACCTTCTCAATCTCCCACTGCAGCAAACAAGACTCTATAAGTCTACCTATGGTTGCCCCTTGATGGTTTTGGATAACACAAAAATTTATAACCCTCTTGTGCATCTTCCAATCAACATCAATAAAATGGGCAGTAAGCACCATATAATTGATGTTTTGGACACTAGTCCAAGTGTCCGTTGTGAGACACACTCTATACTCCTTCATAGTTTTGGATAGTTCTTTTTTCTGTGCATCATATATGCTTAGGAACCTTCTAACTAGTTTCCTACGAGAGGGTACTTTAAACAAAGGGCACACTCTACCACAAAACCGGTTAAAACCTTTTTTCTCAACAAAGCTAAAAGGCAACTCATCCATGACAATCATTTTGACGCAAGCATCTACATAGTCATCTTGATCATAAGCTACTGCAGTAAGTTTGTTTCCTAGAGATTTATCTCCCACAAGAACCCTCTGACTCTTACTAATATTTGGGGGATAATACCTGCAGAATTGATTAATATGCCTAATCATCCCCGAAGTCCCATTTCTAGAACTATCCGCTACAAAATCACCTATTTTTCCTCTAGGACAGTGAATACAATAAGCTCGTTTCTTAACAATATCTACATCATTCCCTTCAGCATCTTTTCCCTTCACAACCTTATCATACTCCTTAAAGTGTTCCCAAACAAAACTACGCTTAATAGTTGCTGAACTAACCGGATTAGAATGATCACTTTGAGTTGCACTAGTAGGAACTTGCGCAGGAGCTTCATCTCTTGCAGGAGCAGGAACTTGCTGGTTTGAACCCGTAGGAGCTTGCTGGGTTGAACTTGCTAGAGGAAGAGCTTCAATTTCCCCAGGAGCAGAAGGTGAAGTTGCAGTTGAAGAGTCTTCAAGCCCCGAAGCGGTTGGATGAGGCCGAGCAGCTACCTTCTTTGCTCTAGCCATCGAGTTATTTGAATCAAATAACTGGCCTGGAGATGAAGTATGAATCAGCAACTATGGTTAGTATTTTTGTTTCATATGATTCAAAATAAAAAAACTAAGAGATTGAGAGCAAAAAGAAAAAAAAAAAAAGTAAGAGATTGAGAGCAAAAAGAAAAAAAAAGTATGAATCATATGATTCAAAATAAAATTCGACAGAAACAGATGATTAAGATTTAAGAATAGGAAATTTCCGATCTTTTTTTGTGAATTTCAATTTCCAGTAAACCCAACAAGAAACACAACAAAGAAAGGTTCAGGGCTTCAGTCTACTTACTAAGAGAGTAGTCTTGGATGGTGCTTGAAGAACTGAAGAAGATAACACTCGAAGAGAGCTAGGGGATCGACTGCTATCGGGCTGAAGCAGAAGACTCGAAGAGAGCTTGGACAAAGAGAGCTTGGGCTGAGGAATATCAGGAGATCGAAGAGAGCTTGGACTGAAGAAGATATGGAGATCGAAGAGAGCTTGGGCTGAAGAATATCTGGAGATCGAAGAGAGCTTGGACTGAAGAAGATCTGGAGATCGAAGAGAGCGACTGAAGAAGATCTGGAGAGTGGAGAAGCAGAAGACTCGAAGAGAGCGACTGAAGAAGATCAGGACTCAGGAGATCGAAGAGAGCTTGGGCTGAAGAATATCTGGAGATCGAAGAGAGCTTGGACTGAAGAAGATCTGGAGATCGAAGAGAGCGACTGAAGAAGATCTGGAGAGTGGAGAAGCAGAAGACTCGAAGAGAGCGACTGAAGAAGATCAGGACTCAAGAGATCGAAGAGAGCTTAGGGACTGAAGACTGAAGAGAGCTTGGGGACTGAACTCACTGAAGAGAGATGCGTTAGTTCTCTGTTCTTTAGCGGCTTAGGGAGTTAGGGCCTTAGGCCGATTAGGACTTTAGGTCAAAATGTTTTGATCAGCTGTGGTCGTAAATATGTGTTCTCACATATTTGACTACACTACCCAATTAAAATCAACCAAGTAATATAAAAAATTAAAGATTTAATTTATTTAATTTAAACGGGACGGGACGGGATCAAACGGGATCAACTGGGCTAGTACCGGTACCGGGCCCGTTTCTACGGGACGGGACGGGACGGGCCCAAATAGTAATTTTCAGATTTTGATCCCGGCCCGTACCGGTGGATTTCGGGACGGTTTCAGAACGGTACCGGGATTTCGGTTTTGGATGCCCAGCCCTAGTTTAGAGTAAAATTATAGGTTTTTGCTGAAATTAAAATTTTTGATTCTTCCAAAAATTGATTAATCAAAATTGATTTATGTTTGTGAAAACCTTATGCTTTTTTTTTTTTAAAAGGGTTTGGAACCCAGCCTAGCTGGGAGGCTTTGATACCAATTGTTAGACTGAATAAGCAAAATAATTGCATAATCAATTCACAAGAACATAAACACACTTAATATTAATCAACACCGCATGAACCAAAACACAAGATTTATTTACTAACCTTCTTCAGTATTAGGAGCCATTGCAATAGCGCTAAACGAACTTGTCAATGAACACAAATTGATCTTCTCCTCAGCTCTGGACTTAAGCTCATTTCTATGGGGCAGGACTTTATGCTTTGTTACTGAGAGAGCAGGGACCAACACTTCCTATATATATTGGTTATGGTCCTAAGAATCCTCCCATAAAAGTGTTTCTTAGAAAACCAAGTCACCAACAACTAGAAAACCTAATGCAACACCAAGTCGAACTACAATGTGATCCAACTAATGGATTCCTAACCTATGAGCTTATATAATTAACTCAATAGGTTTCTAGGTTTTGTACTTAACATATAACTCCTATTTATGAACAAAATTTCAATCCAATTTGTAAACTGAATATAGATGATGATAGGTCCACTTTTATTCTAACAGTTGGGGCCTTTTAATAGTAGAGAGAGGCACTCGGCCCTAGCTGTACAGGGCCACTAAATCCGGCCTTGTGACAGATGCTGCTAATCCTAATGAACCGTGAATTTCCTCGTATGTGAGATGGAGAACTACGATCAAGACACTTTAAAGTAGGGTTGGGATTTGGAACCGTAAAACCGAAGGAACCGCACCGAAAGTCTTGGTTCGGTTCGGTTCTACGACATATGTCCGGTCCCTGGAGACATATTCTCGGTTCGGTTCCGGTCCTTTTTTTTAAAACCTCCTTGGAACCGAAATACAGATGTCAGTGTATAAGTGGACATTAGTGGTGAGCTTATTTCTATAAAATAGACCCTTCACTATGCCAGAAAAGCAATCAGACAACAGAGGAGATCTGTCGTCTGATGAAAAAAAAATTATGTTGTCTAGTACGGTGCCGTCTCTTGGGGGTATTAGACGACAGAGGAAATCTGTCGTCTGATTTTTCAGACGACAGAAGGTTTTCAAGTTTTTTGTTGTCTGATTAAATCCAAGACATGTGTTTGATGAATTTAGACGACAGATATCTGTTGTTTGTAAAGACTTACAATAACAGTTTTCTGCTGTTTGTTTTATATTCTAATAACACTTAACGGTTATTTAAACTACCAATACAAGACAATTGTTTGTTGTTGTACATTCATTCAAGATACAATTATATGTTGCTGTTTTTGTTTTGAGTCAACAAAAGTTTATATATTTTTGTCTTTGTTTTTATTATCAGACCTCATTTTTCTGTTGTTTGAGTGGAAAAATAACAATAGATTTTTCCTTAATTCTGTTGTTCTTAAGTAGCTCCAACAACATATTTTGTGGCTTTGATTTAGTGGTTGCATGGTATTTCAAATGTCACATTTGTATTTCTATTAAGATGTAATCTGGAAACTACACAAATGACATATTGTATTGAATCTGTCATTACAGGCAACAAATACATCCATAATTCTTTCATACATAAACCTAATGAGCATCATCTCAATAAACTCATAAGGCAAAAAACTACTATCTAGAGCAATGTCTATACTAATCTAGAGCAACTAAGTTAGCCAATTATGTAACAGCTCTGATTCTTCAAACGGATAATCCTCAAGAGATATCAGCTAATTGAGGCATCAAAGTTTTGAAGAGAAGACAACCATTGTTCCATATAATTCTTGCAATCTGCAGACAACACAAACACATACATTTAGCAAAGATGACATATTTCAAGAGCGAAACTTAGTACAGAACCAAAGATCACATTACAACTGCCTCATGCTCAGAAAAAGGATTGATACTTGTTTACATTATAACTATAGACATTCAATTAACAAAGCTAACTGTGTGCACAAAAAGTAAAGCTGGAAAAGATAATTTGCTAAGGATATCATACTTACGAAAAGAAACAAAAATACCACGAAGTGCAAAACCACAACCCAGCTACCAAAAGCAATGCAACAAGCTTGCAATCTGGAAATAATTTCTAATAGTTGTCTATACAAAATATTTCACAATAATTCTCAATCAGACCACTTCTCTGCTGGAAATAATATATAATCAATATTCAATCCTCTCAATAAAAGTGCAAGTGTACTAGAGCAAATTAAAAGATGGAACTGCTAACTCCTTAATCTAATACTACATCCCATTTGGAGAAAACTCTGTTTTGTAAGTCATAGACATATATAGGAGGTTCCAAAAGAATTCTAGAGATTAAGACAGTACCTCGAATGCTATTGCAGTTTTCAATTTCTTCAGGATGACTTCTTTTAATTTCTTCAACACTCCTAGACATCATAAAAAGAATTACAAAATGATTGTATATACATGTCGAATTGTTAGAGTAGACATTACAAAAATATGCAGACTATGCCAGAGTAGCATGAAAGTCTGATTGAAGGAGTTGATTAATCACTTTCTCCATAACTTTGTAGTCCTACTGATATCAAATAGTCTAATAAATTGCTGGAAGGAGTTGATTAATAGAAACTATGATTCTCTCAGGTTATAGAACAAAGTTGTGTTGCTGATCATTTAGCTCACATTAGCCATATATTGAGTTGGAAGGTCACTAGTTGGACTCAATGGCGATAGGCAAATGGAACAAATTCTTCCTCTCATGATTTGTTAGGCAAGACAAAGCAAACACGATGATGTAGGCAATTACATCTTATCTATCTGCAATAATGAACATGTTTGGCAGAATAAAAGAATTAAGGTAGATTTTTGAATCATAAATATAGATCGAGGACATCATAATCAAACCTTTTAAGGTTCCTGAGTGAAAGAAGTGGAATAAGAGAGCACCTAATCCTTCCCTTTCCATATGGCTTGATTAATTACACTCAAGATAATTACTGCAGTTTTTGATGGAAAGATTAAGGGCTAAATACTGATTACTACCCTGTACTTTGGGTCCAAAATCAATTCAGTCCCTGAACTTCTAATTTTATCAAAAACACCCCTGCACTTTTAATTTTGATATAATAGGTCCAATTTGTTAGTTTTCCAATAATTGAAGTTATTTAACTTGTTAACGTGGCTCATATATGACCTATGTTTTATGATGTGGTGTCGAGGTGGCATGCATAGTCAATTTAGGAGTGAGTCCTACTATAAAATAAATAGTTTTTTAACAAATAATCCAACTATAACTTGAACTCATAACAGAATATTAACGAATTGGACCTTTTAGATCAAAATTGAAAGTGCAGGGGTGTTTTTGATGAAATTAGAAGTTCAGAGACTGAATTGATTTTGGACCTAAACCACAGGGTAGTAACTAGTATTTAGCCCTATTAATGAATCTGATTCTAGAAGTCTCTTACGTCTGGTGTCTTTTCAAATTTATGTTTTAGTTTTGGAGTTTTAAATTTTCCTTTATCAAGTCTTTTATGCTTCAGGTTTGGGAAGTCTTAAGAGTCTTATCTATAAACGAGTGTTTAATGCCAATATGAGCTATCTGCTCAAGTATAAATTAGTACAAGTGACAAATGGCTAGGCATATCTTGATGAATGATGAATAAACATTATCAAAGTATTCTGAGTTCTTTTCCTGTGACAGGAGTATTGGTGTGAAGCCTACTTCATAGTTTTTAATTGCTTTCCCACAAAATCTGTGTGTAACCTCTAACTTTAGAGTTTGTTGATCCTGATGTCTAGGCAGTGAGTATACTGCATTAGAAACATATATATTACCAAGCACTGATGAAAAAAAGATAAGAGAAGCATATTATCTACTACATTATCTATTTGCAACAAACTAAGACTCGCAATCCAAATTCAAACATATCCACACTTAAAAATATGTAAGCTAAATCAACCGTTAAAATAATTAATAGTTCTAACATTAATGGCACAGTTTGAATTAGGAAATGAGAAAGGTATGCGTAAAAAATAGCAATTCGATGAAGGAAGAAAACGGCAATCCTCAGAGTTGAATCACTGGAGTCGCTAATTGACCTTTATGATATTTGCCTTGACAAATTCAAAATGACATGTTTAAAAGGAGGAACAGTAAACTCACTGCATGATAACAAAGTTCGAACAGGGAATCTGCTATATTCGGTTGCCAAACATAACTACAGAAGAAGAATTCACAATATATGTTACAACACGAACAAGAGATAGAGATAGATAAAAATTAAACCTTTTTCTATACTAGAAGAGGTGCACTTACTCGATCATGATCTCCTTAAGTTGTGGCCACATATTACGAAATTTATTAGCAGCCCAAGCTTCACCACGATGCACATAACTATAATTCATTCCCTTGCATGTTTAGAACATTTCAACTGCTTAAAAAATATTTTACATAAAACTAGGACATTGATCACACCTAAAGATGAAAGTCCATCTTTTTAAATGAACTGATAAGTCTCTAGGAGGGCAATGTGCACGTGTATATGTAAGGGCGTTGCTTGTGCTAAAGAATTTCTGAAAAGTGTGGTGCTGAGTGGGGTCTTGATGATTAAGTTCATTCAAAACATAGCTGCATAAAAACACTTAATCGATGTAAAACTCAAATTCATTATGGAGTACATTCCTCAAACTGATATGATACAGCTACAATAATGGAATTTATCAGTAAGCACGGCTTAGGTCTAAAGAGCTCTCGAATGAGACTCTACCACTTTATAAGTTCAAGATACCAAGAGAGCCCCTAGTACATTGATATTGCACCAATCTGTTTTATAGTAACAGTAAGCACTAAGCACCATACAAAATAACTAGTGAATTAGGGGTAAATTTTCAAAATCCTTGTACTTTATATAGACATAAATATAACAAGATAGGAATCACAATCACCTTCATGTAAAAGTAATCATTGGCCTTGATGAATTCATGGTCAGACTTCCGCATTGTGAAATTCACAAAAAAAATTAGTTTGACTTGAAAGTAAGAAATAATGAAAGAAAATTGAAATAAAGACAAGAGGAAAAGACCTTCCTGTTAATTCTGCAACTGTTCTCTCCAGTTTTTAATAGAACAAGCCTGTTTATAATTTTTACAGTCAAGCCAAAGAGAATCCAAATTTATAAAACTCTAAATAAGTAAAAATCCCTGAACTTTAACACAATTTGCAATAACCACAACTACACCCACATGCCCAGATAACAAAAAACCTATCTTTAATCGAGATATGCAAGAATTCAGAGTTGTACACCAGAATCATAATCAAACTCAAAGACGCAGACAAGAAAAGGCTTACAAATTCAAACAGCCACAACTACAGCTACATGCCTAGATAAGAAAGATCCAAACTTTATACAAGAAAAGTAACAATTTAGAATTCTAAACAATAACCACAAATCAAATATTCAGGGCAATTGAAAACAAAAATAGACAGTAAGCTAACAAGGATATGTAATCATATATATCTCTTTAGACATGATTAGAAACAATACCCAGTTCAGCAAGCCTCTGGTAAATGAACCTCTCGATTCGATGTCTGAGGGATCAAATCAAATCGACTCAAATTGAGAGGGAATATAACCAATTGAAAGTTAGGGTGTTCGTCGAAGTAGCTATTCTTAATGGAGATGACCAAAATTTAAGCAAACCTCTTGTAAATGAGAAACGGATGGGCATAGCTTGAACTACTGACGACCCATTTGTGGATAGGCAAGCCGCTGGAGAAACGGGCACCGCTGGAGCAAGAGTTTCCGGTGAGACGGTCAGTGATGTCGGTGCCTTAAATCCCCAAATTGAATTCCAGATAAAGCCCTAAAACCCAAAACAAATCCAATTGAAACCCTAAATCAAATAATACTGAATCGAATGGCTTAGTAACAATAGTGAAACAATAGGTTTGGTTGGTTTAGAGAGACTGATGAAATTGACACTTCAAATACCAACACGAGAGAACGCATGAGAGGGTTTCTCTGTGTTTGTTTCAAAAAGTGATTGACATGGGGATGAATGTTGAAGTATTCAGAGTCTTGCTGAGGAAGTTAGCACGATTCTAGGGTTGGTTTGTTGTTTCTGTTAATAAGTCCTATTCAACAGGGTCATCTAGTTTGTTTGATTCAGTCTTTAGCTAGTAAGCCACGTTTCTAGGAGAGTAAAACGTGGTTTGTTATATTTCCCATTCCAGTACTCTTGTATGGCTATTTAAGCCCATGATTTGCATTGAATTGAATAAGACATTTTCTCCAGAGAAGTTGTGTGTGTGTGTGATATTCTTAGAGTTTAGGTCTTCACAATTTGGTATCAGAGCCCCACTCAGGGGCCTGATTTTGGTACGAGAAAGAAGAGTGAGAGGAAAAGAGAGACGTGGGGTTCAGATAGAGTTTTGGGATGTCAACTTCATCTCAAGACAAATTCCTTCAAGCCAGCATTCCTAGATTCGATGGTCACTACGACCATTGGTCTATGATGATGGAAAACTTCTTGAGGTTGAAAGAGTACTGGACTCTTGTGGAGGAAGGACTTCCGGTGTTGCCACGTGGAGGAGCAGCGGCTGCGACTGAGGCACAGCGCAAGGCAGTAGAAGATGCAAAACTCAAGGATTTAAAGATCAAGAACTTTCTCTTTCAAGCAATTGATTGAGAAATTATGGAGACAATCCTGGACAGAAGCACAGCCAAAGCAATCTGGGATTCGATGAAGCAAAAATACCAGGGGTCTACAAGAGTGAGAAGGGCTCAATTGCAGGCTTTGCGAAGGGAGTTCGAGGTTTTGCAGATGAAGGAAGGAGAAGGGGTTGATGCCTATTTTGCGCGCACCCTGTCGATAGCTAACAAGATGAAGATGCATGGTGAGACTCTGACCCAAGTCGTCATCATTGAAAAGATATTGCGATCATTGACCTCAAAGTGGGATTATGTGGTGTGTTCTGTGGAGGAGTCGAATGACTTGGATCGACTCACTATTGATGAGCTGCAAGGGAGTCTTCTTGTACACGAACAAAGGATGAGAGGTCATGATCGTGGTGGTGAAGAACAAGCATTAAAGGTGTCTTTTGAGGATAGAGTTGGTGGCAGAGGAAGAGGACATGCAGCCTTCAGGGGAAGAGGACGAGGTAGAGGAAGGCAGCCGTTTAACAAAGCAATAGTGGAGTGCTACAAGTGTCACAGGCTAGGGCACTTTCAATATGAGTGCCCTAGCTGGGAGAAGAACGCCAATTATGCTGAGTTAGACGAGGAAGAAGAGCTGGTATTGATGGCACATGTCGAGTCGCACAACTCAAGGAGGGAGGACGTGTGGTTTCTGGATTCGGGGTGCTCTAATCACATGTGTGGAAACAAAAAATGGTTTTCACACCTGGATGAGAGCTTTCAACAACTAGTTAAGCTCGGAGACAATACAAGGCTAGCAGTCACTGGCAAAGGCAATATAAGGCTGGAAATTGGAGGGCTTACACAAGTGATAACAGAGATGTATTATATACCAGAGCTCAAGAACAATCTTCTTAGTATTGGCCAACTCCAGGAAAAAGGGCTCGCTATCTTGATTCAGGGAGGAGAATGCAGATTGTATCATCCGAGAAGGGGACTGATTATGCAAACACTGATGACGTTAAATCGGATGTTTGTATTGCTAGCTTTGGTAGTACCTGACAAAGCTCCAGAGCTTCGTACCTCTTCCTGCTTCCAAGCTGTTACAGAAGATGTGTCACACCTTTGGCACTGCAGGTTCGGGCATTTAAATTTCAAAAGTTTGAGAACTCTGCAATATAGGAAGATGGTGAAAGGGATGCCTGCTCTTAAAACCCCAATCAAGTTGTGCACACATTGCCTAATCGGAAAGCAGCACCGAGAAAGTATTCCAAAGAAAAGTTCATGGAGGGCGTCGCAGAGGCTTCAGTTGATTCACGCCGACATATGTGGTCCAATTACACCAATATCAAGCAGTGGTAAAAGGTACTTGCTTAGCTTCATTGATGACTTTAGCCGGAAAGTTTGGATTTATTATTTATGTGAAAAATCAGAAGCATTCGGAGTATTCAAATCTTTTAAACAGCTTGTTGAGAAAGAAAGTGGTGATCTTATAGCATGCTTACGTACAGATAGAGGAGGGGAATTTACTTCTTCTGAGTTTAACAATTTCTGTAAGAATAATGGTATTAGCAGGCAGTTAACAGTGGCTTATACGCCTCAGCAAAACGGGGTCGCTGAGCGTAGGAACAGGACCATTATGAACTCAGTTCGAAGTATGTTGTCAGAGAAGAAAGTTCCCAAGTTGTTTTGGCCGGAGGCAGTTAACTGGTGTGCACATGTGATGAATAGAAGTCCAACTGTGGCAGTAAAAGACAAAACACCGGAAGAGTCTTGGAGCGGTAACAAGCCGGCAGTGGATTATTTCCGTGTGTTTGGGTGTGTGGCACATGCACATGTACCGGACATCAAGAGAAGGAAGCTGGATGACAAGAGCGTTCGTTGTGTGTTGTTTGGGGTAAGTTCTGAGTCTAAAGCTTACAGATTGTACGACCCTATTTCCAAGCGTATTGTGGTGAGTAGAGATGTTGTTTTTGAGGAGAATGAATGCTGGGATTGGGGAATGAACGTGGAAGATGTGGAACGTGATTTATTAGAATGGGGAGATGATGAGAAAGAGCCCACAGAAGGTGAAAGTAACAATGGTGAGGGAGAGGAGGAAGACATCGAAGAAATTGATCAATCATCACCAGAACCTGCTCAAACACCATCAAGCTCGTCACCTAGAGAGCAACCTGATCGCAGAACACCTGGGTTAGGAGAGCTTCTGCCCCGGATACCAATGAAGGGAGGACGAGAAGAACTCCGGTCTGGTTAGAAGACTATGTTAGCGGAGGTGGCTTAGGTCTTTCTGAGGAGGAAGCTGAAGCTAATAATCTTGTTTTGTTTGCTGCTGCCGATCCTATTTCATTTCAAGAAGCAGTGAAGAGTGAAAAGTGGCAGGAAGCTATGAGTCAAGAAATGAAGGCTATAGAAAAAAATGAAACGTGGGAACTGACCACGTTGCCGGCTCGTGCAAGGAAGATTGGAGTCAAGTGGGTGTTTAAAACGAAACTTAATGAGCTCGGGGCAGTGGACAAGTACAAAGCTCGTCTTGTGGTGAAGGGATATGCACAAAAATAGGGAATTGACTACAATGAAGTGTTTGCCCCGGTTGCGAGATGGGACACGATCAGATTAGTAATTGCTCTTGCGGCACATAAGGGTTGGAGCATCTTCCAGTTAGATGTTAAGAGTGCTTTCCTTCATGGAGAGTTGCTTGAAGAGGTGTTCGTTGATCAGCCACATGGATTTGAGAAGAAAGGAGAGGAGCACAAAGTGTATCGATTGAAGAAGGCCTTATATGGTCTCAAGCAAGCTCCAAGGGCGTGGTACAGTCGCATTGAGTCCTACTTTGTGAGGGAAGGTTTTGAAAGGTGCTCTTCTGAACATACTCTTTTTATTAAGTCTGATTCAAGGGATGGAATTCTTGTGGTTAGCCTATATGTAGATGACCTTATATTTACTGGGAATAATGTGGAGATGTTTGAGAGTTTTAAAAGGTCCATGATGCATGAATTCGAAATGACGGATCTTGGGAGGATGAGATATTTTCTTGGAGTTGAAGTGTTACAGAATGAAGAGGGAATTTATATTAGTCAGAAGAAGTATGCAACTGATGTACTTGAGAGATTTGGAATGTTGAAAAGTAACTCAGTTAAGAATCCTATTGTGCCGGGGTCGAAGCTGATGAAAGATGAGATGGGAGTAAGAGTTAACGCCACTGCTTTCAAGCAGATAGTCGGCAGCCTTAGGTACCTAACGGTAACAAGGCCTGATTTAATGTTTGTTGTTGGCTTAGTTAGCAGATATATGGAAAATCCCACTGAGCTTCATCTTCAAGCTGCTAAGAGGGTGCTTCGGTATGTGAAAGGAACACTAGAGCTTGGGATATTTTACAGAAGAGGTGGAGCTGGAGATTTGATTGGCTACACGGATAGCGACTACGCAGGTGATCTCGATGACCGAAAGAGTACTTCGGGTTATGCATTTTTACTTGGAGATGGAGCTGTAGCTTGGTCATCAAAGAAACAACCAGTTGTGACTTTGTCTACCACCGAGGCTGAGTTCGTGGCAGCAGCTTCATGCGCATGTCAAGGGGTCTGGATGAGAAGGATTCTCAAAGTACTTGGTCATTCTCAAAGCGAGAGCACAATAGTGTACTGTGACAATAGTTCTACCATCAAACTATCAAAGAATTCTGTGCTACATGGAAGGAGCAAGCATATAGATGTGAGGTACCACTTCCTTCGTGATCTAACTAGAGATGGAGTTATTAAGCTTGTTCATTGTGCAACTAAGAATCAGACAGCTGATATCATGACTAAAGCTTTGAAGCTTGAGGCATTTGAGAAACTTAGAAGGCAGCTTGGAGTCTGCGAAGTACCGAAGATAAACTGTTTGCAGGTTGCAAAGCAGTTTAAGGGAGGAAATTGTTGAAGTATTCAGAGTCTTGCTGAGGAAGTTAGCACGATTCTAGGGTTGGTTTGTTGTTTCTGTTAATAAGTCCTATTCAACAGGGTCATCTAGTTTGTTTGATTCAGTCTTTATCTAGTAAGCCACGTTTCTAGGAGAGTAAAACGTGGTTTGTTATATTTCCCATTCCAGTACTCTTGTATGGCTATTTAAGCCCATGATTGCATTGAATTGAATAAGACATTTTCTCCAGAGAAGTTGTGTGTGTGTGATATTCTTAGAGTTTAGGTCTTCACAATGAATTTGTTATGTGATTGTCGAAGAAAACTAGGGCTGACGAAGTCTGGGTTTTGAGTTCAGATGAGAAGAGAGCGAAGAGAGAAGACTTAGAGGAGTCAAAGAAAGCACAGCAGAAAGAGGACGAAGTGTTTTTCGAGTTTTTGGTTTTAGTCTTAGTTTTAGACAGGGTTGCAGAGTGTGGGAACATGAAGTGTTTTGCAGCTGTGTAAAAAAAACTTAAAAGAAAAGTCAAACTCATATTATTCAGACAACACAATTTCTTAAAAATGTTGTCTAAATATCACCCCATTGACTTCTGAGCTAGGGTTTGGGACCTTTGAGAGGGAAAGCACTTGATGTAGTTGGAGGGAATTCCAAAAATTTTACTAGGGTTAGATATGAAATATTTTCATCCTTTACAATAACATATAAGTGTTGTCTGAATTTGATCATATTTTCAAAATGAAACAAGTATAGTTTCTCTGTGTATTCAGACAATACATTTAATTTATCTGTCGTCTGAAAAACTCAGACGACAAAAAATCAGCCTTCTGTCGTCTGATGTGTGTCGTTTGATAGTTTTTTTTGGCATAGTGCTTTCTCATGTGATCAGGCACACACTTAGCCTTCCAAATGCGATCAGAGCCTTCCATCTTATCTCATAATCTCCTATCTGTTCAATCAAAACCCTAAAATGTTATCTCTTCAACTCTTCCCTTAAACTCTCCCTCTCTCAGTCTCCATCCCTCAAACTCTCTTCGACTCTTCCCTGAAACAAAAACTCCGAATTACAGAAACACACAGAGCGTTAATACCTCAGGCTTGGATTGTTGAGCAGGGTTTGGTATCCGATAGGTTTCGCTGATCCAATAAAACTCTGGATAAGGATTGGCCGCACCAAACAATCACGGCGTGTCTCTAGCCTCCCATGTGCGTGTATTCCTGTTGCTCGTCCTCATCTCGATTGGGAGAAGAGAATATGAGTAATAGAAGATCAAAATCCAGACGAGCGAGACGACCTCCCTCAAAGTCTCACTCTCTCAGTCTCCTTCAATTTGTGTAAGCTTTCATTTTTCTCATTCTACTCTCATCGCTCTGCAATTTCCTCTTCGTTTATAATAGATCCGTGAAATCTGACTACTTTTTCCTCTTCGTTTGAATCCTGTCCTGCAGTGAGTGATTGAGTGTAGTTCAGCGACTTCAGCCTGCGATTTCTTCCCTTGAGCACTTCTATTGAAACTGGTAAGCTCCAAAATCCATGAATATTGTTGATCGATCAATCTGTATGTTTTAGTATTCCATTTCTGCATTCAGAACTACTTGGATTAATGATTATTGTTAAATAATAAACTGTTGTTCATTTAGAGTGTTTTACTATGTCTAAATTCAGAGTGTTTTACTTTCCTTTACTATTGCATCCTTGCTTGCGCTGGCCTGAGGTAATAATCGAATATACAATACTTCTGCTTGAAGCCTTGAATTGAATTCATTTGAAAAATCTGGACTTTGGAATTAAAGGAGGAATCTTTTACTTTTACTTTTCTGTTGTGGGTTTCTTCAAATCTCTTGAATTTGTATTGGACTCAGTTGATTCTCTGTGTGTGTGGTGCTAGTGTAGCTTCATCTTTGCTTTCATAGTTTCATTTGAAGTTCTCTTTTTAAAAAAAAATTATCTTAATACCATTAATTGCATATTTGTAATTTTCTATGTAGATTTAGTATTGATGGAAGGCTGGAAGCATTGTTGGGTTGTTGCATTGAGGAAGAGGAAGCTTTGCTGGAAATATGTTTGCAGTTGTGCACCTTGATGAAATATTCATGGACTATTTCAATTTTAGGTTATTTGTTTCAATTTGAGACTTTGAATTGCTCAGTTTCAGACTTTCAGTATTTTAGTTTGCTGCAAATTGATGCAGTTGCATTGTTCAAATTGGACAGTTTATTGTTTATTTTTATTTGCTGCATGTGAGACTTTGGATTTGCAGTTTATGCATGTGAAACTTTGAGTTTGTAGTTGTATTGATGGAAATGTGTATTATTGCAGTTCTGCTGTTTGCAGACTTTGAGTTTGTAGTTGTATTGCTGGAAAGTGCTTGAGTGTTTGTGTTTGACAGTTTGAGAGTTTTGATTGTTTGATAGTTTAATGCTTTTATCACTTTCATGCTTTGACAGTTTGGAAGTTTGCAGGAAATTGCTAATTTGTTATGTTGATGTTGATTGTTGAATATGTAGATTGTTGAATATGTAGATTGTAGATACTGTTTTGAGTTTGAATGAGTGAATAGATTGTGATATATTGAATCATTTAAATGTATGTATGGAAATCAGGAAAACTAGAAACTAGAAACGGCTGAAAAGCAATGTTTCTATATGGAAAAACCGAGGAACCGAGTTTGGAACCGATCTGAGTTTTGAACCGAAAATCTGAGAAACCAATCATGGAACTGATCTGAGTTTGGAACCAAAAAACCGGGGAACTGACCGGAGCATGGTCGGTTCGGTTCTATATCGGTTCTTGATACAAAAAACAGCAAACCCGAACCGATAATCAGTTGTCGGTTCCGGTTCCGGGTTCAGTCCTTGAAATTGAAGAACCGACCCGAGTCCAGCCCTACTTTAAAGAGATCGGTACGTAGTTTGAGTGAAAGAGATCAGTACATGCAATATGAAGAGACCCACCGACGACTAGTTCCTCAAAGATGGTCTTTCTGATTTTCATATGGTTAAGTTCTCAGCTCTGTTGGGCCGTTGGCCAGGAAGAGATTTGATAATAATGGATTAATGGTACATGATGTTGCATTTAGAAGCCAATTATCAGACCCAGCCATGAAAAAGGAATGGAACCAACTATGGTCTGTGGATCTTTCATCATCAAAATAGTCGCTTTCAAAAGTGAAAAAAATCAGAATAGCAATGAAAAGGATTTAGAGTACAAGCTTATTGACCCAAGCCAAAACCCAAACCCCTCCTTAACAACTGATCCGGCCCAAGAAATAAGAGAGATGGATCGGATCGGGCCCAGGCCCAAATGATCTGTCCCAAACCTGCCCCATGAACGTCCAGAAACTTCTCTAGTGATCAGACGCGTCCCTCCGCCATTCCAACCGTCTTGTTGTACAGAAGGTTTCCTTCTATCTAAAATAATCTGGTCCACCCTGACAACCTCAGGCACAAAATTACAAACACCGATGACCTTGTTCCCTCGCCAATGATGCACACACACCGACGCCCGCAAACTTTGCAGACCCCAACAGTACAAAACAGTAACAATGATGAAGGGTCGTCGCCCACCTACCACAAAGAAATAAGAGACGTTCCTTCCTCCTCACTAGCTCCTGAGATCCCCACCACTTCAACGACAAACTCCCTAAGAAACCCATCAACTCCGTCCTTCAGGCTTGGTTTCAAACGCCACTACACGGCAGCAGGAGACAAACCCTTTCTATTGAAGTCATCACTGCTATCTATTGAAGTCATCACTGCTATCTATTGAAGAAAGCAAACCCTTTCTTCCTTTGTGTACGCATATAAGCATATTCATTGTATTTGTAAATTATATTATATATGCAAATCGGGGTAAGACACTATAGTATCTTAATATTTTTTTATCTATGTTCTAATTCATGTAATATTTATCACTTTAATGACTTATGTGCTAACTAAGAAAAAGTTCTTGTTGAAAATACATTAACTGGTTAACATATTATAAAATTTTTCCAAATCAAAATCATTTATATATTCAATAATGTAACATATATATATATTATTGATATCATTTATCTCACACCATCTACCTTACAAATTGATAGTACTTATCCTCATAGATGCTATGTGTAAGACTGTAAGTGGTTTTAACGATAATGTTCAAAATTATAGTCCGTTAAAACACATGCCAATATGTGTATGAAAATGACTGCTAAATAGAACAACAGAAAAAAGTTATCAGGAGGAACAAGTAGTAACAACTTCCTGGCATTATACATTATAATCAAGACAAGAAGTTTGACTAATTCTTCTAGTCAAGACGCAGGCGGAGTTGTGGAGAGAATGAGTCGAAGAGAAGATAAGTGATTGCTCCAAATTAAGAATCATCAATACCAATCAAAGAAGACGATGATGACTCCATTTACTCTCTAAGGAGTGTGCATGATTCTGACAAAAATGAACAGCGTCGTTTATTGGTTATTTTAGTGTATATGGACCATTGTATCGTATTTCCAAACTATCATTAAACACAAGATACACACAACAATTACCTAAGCTGCGAGTGACTTTTAAAAGAAAGTTATTAACTTTCGTTTTCTCCTTTCACATAAGGTCCCCAGCCAACTACATGCAGTTCTATAAATCTTTTCTTGAGGTATATAACTTTTTGATCATGGTAAAGTATTAATATAAAGGAAAGATTGTAATTAGTCCGGATCTCTGTTTTTAAAGGCAACATATATCATTTGAAAAACAATTCTTAGTTTCACCTCTAGGGTGAATGAGCATATTCATCATCTCTTGCAATTAACGCATAATAACTTTATAATTTTCTAATCAAACCATTTATGTTGTATAATGTAATACAAAGATTAGCTCTTTAAAAAATCAATCAAATTAAATACCTTTTAGGTATTCATTTCTATGAAATACATGGACGGTTCATCATAATTGTAATAAGTGTTGTTAGAACCATCTATTTGTTTGATTCAATTAGATAATTAAATTATTTCCGATTCGATTGATTTTTTACAGAGATGATCTTTAAAGGATAATTTAGGATATAGACCGTTGGATTATAAATTTATTAAGTAAAAATATGTTAATCGACAACGGGAGTGAATATGCTCGTTCATCCTAAAAATTGTCCTATTTTGAATTAAAAGTGCCATCAAATTGTATTAGTGCTCTAAAAGAAGAAGAAAGCAACAAAAGCATATGACATTCTGCTATCAATCTCATTTTCTTCATATTTATCAAGGCAGATGAAAATGACATAATTTGTAAGTTCTCTCAAATTTTGAAATTGATTTATGCTTATCCATTAGTCGTAGAAAGTGTGTCTCTTTTTTCAAAAGAAAAATGTCGGCAACAGATTTTCTTAAGTATTTGTATCATTGTAATAGTTCCGAAAGAAGGCAAGGTTACATTCGAAAGTGTTTTGTTTTTGTTTTAACGCAAACAAAACACAATGTCTTGGTAAATATATAAACAGTATAAAAATACTTTAGAGTAGATCTGAAAATGGACGATCTTAAGAAAAACTTGTTTGAACAATGAGTTTCCCACAAAATGCTTCATGAGTTACAGACTTAATTGATTATATAAATTTTTATTAACTGTTGCAAAAGAAAAGGAAAGTTTTATTTGTTTCTCTTTCACTGTCACATCTAGTTTTATAATAAGTAACTTCCTTTGATTTTCTTTCATTGGCAATAAAAAATGAAATCTCTGTAGATTACGGTTTTCCACAAACTAGTACGTATCATAAATGGATTAGTCTTCTTTAGTGTAATAAAATGAGAGAATGGCAGCCTCCTACTATTGAATTTTTTAAATAAATTTTGATGACTCAGTTAATGCTTATCATCGTAGTGCTGGTGGTTTGTGTTTAGAGACGATCGTGGTAATCTAATTATGGCTGCCACAAACATTTAGGAATAATTGATGTTTTGACCTTCATAACTTGTAAGAGCAACTCAAACAGTTTCCCAATATTTTTTATATTATAGGGAAGCAAAAGTCAAAACTTTAAACAAATTTTCATCCCCAATTCCAATAGATTCTCTATTTTACATCAATCTCTAAAATCTCCATAATCTTCCTTAAAATTTTAGAGATTGCTGTAAATTTAGAGAATTTTGTTTTCTCTTTCCTCACTATCCCTAAAATGGAGATAATTATAGGGAATCTGTTGGAGCAAAGAGGCTCATTTTTCCCTAAAATAGAGAAAAATCAAAATATATAGAAGCTGTTGGAGTTGCTCTAAGAGTTAGGCTTCATACTGTCATCATCCATAGTTTTACAAAATTGGAGGTTGAAGGAGACTCAAAACTTCTATTTGATAGTTTTTTTTTAAATTATTTCTTGACCCCATGGCGGATATAATTCATCCTCATATGTATAGTTTAGTTGGGGAACCCACTTCAGAGTTCCCAGATTAGGCACATTAACTAAGAAATCAACTTCCTTGCCGATGCTATTTCTAATAGTGGTCATAGTTCTACTATAAATGCTTGGAGAAATTCCTTACTCTTTACAGCTTGTCATGCTCATGACTTTGATAATCTACCTATAGGTTGTGAAAGAGGTTTTTCGTTGTAATTCTTCTCTTCTTTAGTCGGAAAAAAAAAAATCCACTTAAGTGTTTTTTCTTAATCAATAAAATTTTGTTTATGAACTATGACTATGTCTCAAATTAGGAAACTTCTTTAATTGTGATTCAAAATAAGGGTTTTGTGATAAATAATAAACTTTTGTTGTGTTTTAAAAAAAATTTATGAGTGTGCAATGAAGTTTCCAATACTTTATTATATCGCATTTTGCATGAACGAAACTCGTTTGATTTGTTACAGATATTGTGACGCAATTTAAATTTATATTGTATGTTGGACTTGTCGTTTCACGCCACAAAAATGTAATACAGTGTTTTATGTCTTATCATGTCACGTACTGCTTGATCAAGAATGTCAATTTACATGACAAATGTTAAATTCTCACTGCATGTTCAGAAAGTTGTTTCACGTCTCGACAATATAATAAAGTGACTTACAATTGGATTTTTATCACGTCATATTTTTGCATGATTTACAGCTGTTTGCGTGCATGATTTAGTATTTCTGCATGATTTACAGTTGTCTTGCTTGTTCGAAAAACTACGAAAAAATGTAAGATGTGTTGCTCGTTCGAAAAACTGCGAAAAATGTAAGTCCGATGAAGTAAATAAGGCTTAGTTTTGATGTAATCACACAAACCAAACCACCCATCTTGATTGACAAAATCATTCTCACCCTACCCATCTTGATTAAAAGAAAAGTCATTGATATTGATTTTGCTTGAAAATTCTTATTCTAGACAAGAATACCGCAATTACCGTGCGTTGTCAACACATGCAATGGTTCCTCCTCTAATAGACATCGCCTAAAAAGCGCGGGTCCCACCTCTGATTCAGTGCCACGCAGGACAGCTCAGTCTGACGTCCCACAAATATCAAAGAACAAGAGCGGTGGCCCGCGGACGTAATTTCCAGAAAACCGAGGCCCACGATAGTAAATTAAGCCCCCTTCCACTACGGTGCGAGGTCTCCCTCACCTACGGCTCCACTATATAAACCCGTCGGATCCGTCTGTATCAGCCTCATCACTTTCTCTCTCTACACAAATTTCTTCGAAACATTCTGCGTTGGACTCTCTCTCTCTCTCTCTCTGGAGAATTCCGGTACGTGTTCATTGCCTAATGCAGTTTGGTAGATTCCTCTATTTGATTTCTCTGCTACGGAATCTAAATTCGAAATTTTTTTTGTATTCAAAATTTTTGATCCGCAAGGTTTCGCTACTGTGCGTGGAATTTTGATTCTTTCGTTTATGCACATTGGATCTCGGAATTGATTACTGTTTACCAATGCTTCGTGTTTGCAAGGAGATTACTCTATTTCATTTTGCTTTGCTAGCTTCGTCTTGTTCTTGTTGTTGTTGTTGTATGATGTAAGTGATACATGGAATGGAGAGTGTCATTGTGGAAATGATGAAGCTGTGAGTTTTGTAGAGTTACTTGTGCCGGTTTCGGTGTGATTGATGGCATGCAATGAATCAGGCTTTTCGGTGTCGTTGTGATTCGGAATCTATCTGATTGTTTCGTGAGTTGTTTTGTTTCTGGAACGTGGATGATACACGGAACATAAAAGGAGTGTGTGGTGCGTGCGAATGTGGTGTTGCTTTTATCTGTATTTGGATATTTAGCATATGTATGGAGATCGTCACTGAGGTCTTTTTTTATAGTGTATTCGGATCGTTGTTTGCTTTGATCAAGACTTTTGCTTTCGAGCTCTTTTGAAGTGGAAGTAGTGTCTTGTTGTAGATAAACACATAGAGTTAATAAATAGCATTCTTTTTCTAGCATTTCCTGAAAACGTCTCCAAGGATGCTTTACCATAAACTTGTCGTTATAGACTTTAGGAAGCTAAATAATAGATGTACCTCTTGCCTAGAGCCGAATTTGATTTCAATATTGCTTGATTAAAACCTCTTGCCAAGGTAGGGTTGAATGATTAGACCTGGTAACTTTGCCAAACTCGACAAAATTGGCCATTTGATTTTATTAGCTTATATGATCAGGAAATTTGGTTGATTCCGTCCTTTCGTATTCTAATGCATATTCTTTCCCTGTTCCTCTGTAGGTCTATGCTTATGGGTTCAAATTCAGTTGTGGATATGATAGAGGCCTCCTCGGGGGTTCATTTTTCTGGATTTCACATGGATGGTTTGCACCAAAGACTGAAGATTGAGCAACCGACAACCTCAGCAAATGAAAACATGCATAAGCAGCCTTTTGTTATTGGCAAGTATTGGTCTATGGTTTAGGGCATGCGTTGTTTCTAATAAGGTATTGGAGGTTCCTTTTGTTTATTTGATTTTCTTATGAGCCATGCTTTGCTCCATGTTGTGACAGGGGTTGCTGGTGGGGCAGCTTCTGGTAAGACTACGGTTTGTGACATGATTATACAGCAGCTTCATGATCAGCGTGTTGTTCTTGTTAACCAGGTAATGCTTCCATGCTCCAGGTAAATTCTTGTGATCAACTAGAGTTCCTAATGTATTTCTTGCATGATTTGGGGCTTATTTGTTTATCCTGTATATACTTTAAGATATGTACCTTATCATGGATGACAGGACTCGTTTTATCATAATCTGACCAGCGAGGAACTTAAACGGGTTCATGAATACAACTTTGACCATCCTGGTGAGGATATTGCAACTTAAGTTTAAGGAATGTAAATTAAACAATAACTACAGACTATCATGATTTATATTGAATTTTGTGTTATCTATCAACAAAATGAATGGTATGTTAGAATCATATGAGACCCTGAACTGAACTGGTAACTAGTGAGTAGTAATGTCATGATTTTAGTTCTCTCAGTGTCGTTATTATGTAGCTCCACAAGTTTGTTTTCTGTAGCATCTTTTTGGCTGAATTGCACATGTACAGCAATCTAAAACAATCGTGTTCCCTATATTTTGCTCAATGTTCAGAATACGTCACTGCCAATTACATTGTCGTGCTACCCTCTTAGTCACGTGTCACCCATGTTCACAGCTTCTGTACATACTGGTTGGATCTTTTTTTGTGATGGTTCTGTTACTTAGTGTTCATTTAATTTTTTTGTTGTATTATCCAGATGCTTTTGACACTGAGAAACTATTATCTTATATGGACAAGTTGAAGCATGGGCAAGCAGTAGATATTCCGAACTATGATTTCAAAAGTTACAAAAATAATGTGTTTCCAGCTAGAAGGGTAAGTTTTGAAATTCTATGGGATATTATACATATGAACATATAAATGGATTGCTGTTCTAGCAAAGGATCATGTTAAACCACGTATGTCTATCTTACACTGAAAATCCTTACGGTTTAATCTCCTTAACAGGTAAACCCTTCGGATGTCATAATTTTGGAAGGCATTCTTGTTTTCCATGATCCTCGTGTCCGAGAGTTGATGAATATGAAGATATTTGTTGATACAGGTCAATTATTTTCTTTTTACCATTTTGACCTTTAGAAGTTCTTGTAGTGCATTGATAAAACTTGTGTCAACCACTACCACTGATAACAATTAAATTCTGATTATACTCATTTGAAATTGATTACATATGATTTGGTTTTATGTTTATTTTCTAACTTAATCTGTCGCCGAGAGTTTTGCTGGTTTAGCATGATGTAGTAATTTTGTGGTTTATAAATTGTTTGAGATCAAGGGTTGTTGATTGTCAATTGTGTGAAAATTTTGTATCGTAGGTTATTGCTATGAGTAGAATGCTGTTTGCCACTTCATATTGTTACTAAATTGGGCCACTTCACATTGTAAAATTTTCAGTGCAGATGCTGATGTGCGGTTGGCTAGGAGGATAAGGCGTGATACGGTTGAGAAGGGAAGGGATATTGGTACAGTTCTTGATCAGGTTTGCAACTTTCCATTTGATTATTTTCACTGGAAAATAAGAATATATGGAAGACAGGGTGTGGACTCTTAAATATACTTGATAATAATTTGTAAATGACCTTTATGTACTTCTACCTTTTATGTTTTTATTTTTTGAAGTATTAAGGGTGTTAAAGGGGATGTGTGTGTTTTGGTTCTGTTAACTACTCTTATCTTTGTTCCATGTTCACGCATTGGGTAACCATTTTAATGCTTACAGCATATTTCTTCGGTGCTGCAGTATTCACAATTTGTAAAGCCTGCTTTTGATGATTTTATTCTTCCTACAAAGAAGTATGCCGATATCATCATCCCTCGTGGTGGAGATAATCACATAGCTGTTGATTTGATTGTACAACATATCCGCACTAAGCTTGGTCAGCATGACCTCTGTAAAATATATCCTAACTTATATGTCATTCATTCAACCTTTCAGGTATCCCTTTCTAAATAAATTCATTCAAGCTCCAAAGTTTGTTTTGTATGTTTTTTGTTTTTCTTTTTGCTTTTGGCTCACCATTAATTGCTTCTGGTTTTGTGCAGATACGGGGTATGCATACCCTCATACGTGATTCTCAAACAACAAAGCATGATTTTGTTTTCTATTCCGACCGATTAATTCGTTTGGTACGTATTTCGTCATTTGAGCCAAAAGGGATAATTTGATATGGTTCTTTAAGGTCAGCAGTAGTATGGGCCACTTTTTATTTGTTTGATCTCTCATCAAGAATATTGAATTTTGACCAGGTTGTTGAGCATGGCCTGGGACACCTACCTTTTACTGAAAAGCAGGTCATCACTCCAACTGGTAAGTTGATGCTCATTTGGACATCTTACAAACACTAAGCTTCTTATGTCTTTTCTACAACATATCTCTCTTGGTCTTTGTGCAGGGTCCGTGTATATTGGTGTGGATTTTTGTAAGAGGTTATGCGGTGTATCTGTCATTAGGAGGTACAAATCCCTTCCTATTAAGGCATTTGGTTTCCTCTGAATACATGATTATTCTACTACTATTGTCTCACTGCTTTCTTTACAAGTGGACAAACTGTCTCTGGGATGCATTCTTGGTTTATAAAACAAATGATTAATATAAATACTTAGGTAGTAATTAATCTGGATTGAAATGCAACCTTTCATGTTTTAATGAACCAAGGTGGTCCTCCATCCATCATGCACTGATGTTGTGTTTCTCTTTTGTTTGATTACATTTTGTTTTTCAAATGAATTTCTGTATGGTTTCATGGGATGCTTACCATTCTCCTGATATCAGTGGTGAAAGTATGGAGAATGCTTTGCGAGCATGTTGTAAAGGTATCAAGATTGGCAAGATTCTTATTCATAGAGAAGGTGACAATGGTCAGCAGGTTTGCACTCATCTCTCTCTCTCTCCCTCCTGCAACCCCTTGTGGGGTTCATGTACACACATTCGCTTGCCTGTTTTTCAGTTTTCCCAATTGTTCTTGATTCTTTAAGTGCTGACCAGCTATTTGTTTGGTCTTGCTGAACAGCTAATTTATGAAAAGCTACCCAACGACATTTCAGAGAGGCATGTATTGCTGTTGGATCCTATCTTGGGAACAGGTTTGTCTTTTCTTGCTTTTGCTTTATTTTTTTCAATATATAGTCAATATATGGATTATGGACTGTGAATGCTGCATATCAACTACACTAATGAATGAATCCAAAACTGGTTCTTGGTAGAGCCAGGGATGAAGGGCTGAGAACAAAGATAAAGGAAGGGAAGCCAGGGTATTCTGTTGTGAAAATGCCCCACCAGCTTTCAGTTGGTGGTTTGGGTTACAAGGGCCATTATTTGTTATCGTCTAATACAAGAAGAAATAATCAGAATTATAAATTGTTTAAAATCTTGTGGAATTAGACTTGTGTCATAGCAATCACACCTTTTTCTTCAGGTAATTCGGCTGTTCAAGCTATTTCTCTACTTCTAAAGAAGGGTGTACCAGAGTCCAACATCATATTTCTCAATCTCATATCTGTAAGTTTATGTCTTTCTCCTGCTTCCAGTTCTTCTAATGAGTAGTTCAATTTTGGGCAACACTTTTTTCATGACTGCATGAGAGTGGCTCATTATGTTGCACATTAATTGACCAGGCACCTCAAGGTGTGCATGTGGTCTGCAAACGCTTCCCCAGAATAAAGATTGTGACATCTGAGATTGAAACTGGTCTGAATGAAGACTTTCGTGTCGTACCTGGCATGGGTGAGTTTGGGGATAGATATTTTGGAACTGATGACGATGATCAAGAAGGGGTGCCTCCATCAAAGTAGCTCATGGAAACTGCTATTTGGTCCAACCCATTATCAACTTGAGTTATTTTCAGCAATGATGATCAGCTAGTAACGTGCTGGATTCTACAGTTTCAATGTTGAGAAAATTTTGACTTTCAAGTCCAGAACCACCATCCTTTGAATGTTTCTTTTTGTTATATAGGTCTTCTGTTCTTTTACAAATGTGTTTTACATATGACAATAATGTCATGTCATAAGGGTTGGGGTTGGACAGCAAGTTTGTGATGGTAGGCAGTGAGTCTGTGCCTAGATAGCCAAGCTAGCTCCCGTTGAAACTTACTTCGCATTTGTATGGCTTAGGAGGGAAGCAAGATACAGGCACCCGCATGTTATGTACTTATGAACCAGGACTTTTTACATGTAATATGATAAATCTTTCTTAACTTTCATACGTTTTAGATGTGCCTCTTCCTTTTGATCTTTCTTTTTCTTTGGGTTCCTTGTGCAAGTTGCATTTCATGTGTCGATTCTGGGTGAACTTGTGGCTGCACTAGGGTATATAAGAAGTTTACCTGGTGGGGAAGGAGATTGCGACAGGCAACTGGTGGTGATATCTCTCGACAGTTGCTCATAGATATTTGTCAGTCGTTGATGTATAGAATCGACGGTTGGACTTGCAAACATTGATGGTGACAATTGAGCGAGCGACCGTTTTTAGCATTCCGGATACCAATAATGAAAAGAAAACAGAAGAATTGAAGTGGCTGAGGCACGGAGTAGGGTAGAATCCAAAAGCCTCCTTTGGTCTCTGGCTCTTCAACTTCTGAGGAACTGGATGAGGAGCATTAGCCTTTCCACACAATTTTATGCCCGGGGATGAGTTGCCAGTTGGCGAGGAGAGTGATCACTCATTGCTCTATCCTAGGTTGATAACCTTCCTTGGGCTAACCTTTGGACACGTGTTGGTGCCTGCTCTCGTTGGATCTGCTGGCATATTCCATCCAAGCTTTGTCTATAAGATTGTTGCTTGTCTAAATTTACTTTTGCACTTTCCTTCCCTTTATCTTATCCAATTAAGCTTCAACCATGTCAGCCTTCGTGGGAAAGTATGCTGGTAATATATCTCTCCATGTCGACCATGGTCTATCCACTTTGTAGGGAGATATTGATTTGGAGTTTAAGATTGTTATCACAATGTAATGTTCATCGTGCATAAGAAATGCTTACTAGATGGTGTTATATGTTATTATGTCAAACTGTTTCTCAGGATATTGAACACGATCTCATCTGATTGTGTAGTCCTAATAAGTGCGTCACATTAGATTATGTAGTAAGAGACTATTATTTGAACTGCACGTAGACATAAGATTTGTACAACCATTGAATTATTGATGAACCTTTGATTGTTTGCAGAGGAGCTCATAAAGAATGCCAAGTACATTGCCACTCCCGGCAAGGGCATATTGGCTGCTGATGAGAGCACAGGCACCATTGGCAAGCGTCTAGCCAGCATCAATGTCGAGAACATTGAGTCCAACCGCCAAGCCCTCCGAGAGCTGCTCTTCACCTCTCCCAATGCCCTCTCCCACCTCTCCGGTGTCATCCTCTTTGAAGAGACCTTGTACCAGAAGACCTCTGACGGCAAACCCTTTGTTGAAGTCCTCCAAGACAACAATGTCATTCCAGGCATGGTCTAAGATTTCGATAATATGTCCTCGAGACAAGTACTTTGATCGACTATATATGTGTTAATAACTTAATATCGATGGTTAATGCCTTGATATCAGGTATCAAAGTTGACAAGGGCACAGTTGAGTTAGCCGGAACAAATGGAGAAACCACAACCCAAGGGTTAGACTCCCTTGGAGCTAGGTGCGCGCAGTACTACAAGGCCGGTGCGCGCTTTGCCAAGTGGCGTGCCGTGCTCAAGATCGGCCCAACCGAGCCTTCTGAACTATCTATTCAGCAGAATGCACAGGGCTTGGCTCGCTATGCAATCATCTGCCAGGAGAATGGTTTGGTTCCAATTGTTGAGCCTGAGATTCTAACTGATGGGGATCATGACATCAAGAAATGTGCTGCTGCTACTGAACTTGTGCTTGCTGCAGTTTACAAGGCACTGAATGAGCAACATGTTCTTCTTGAAGGCACGCTCCTTAAGCCCAACATGGTCACACCAGGCTCTGACAGGCCCAAGGTACATGTATAATGTTTGCATTTCTCAGACAGTTTCATGTGTTGTGTTATCAGGCAGACAATATATCAAAATTGTCGATTGAGGATTATCGTGTCAAAATGTGCATGTCATTTTGTTGCACGGTCCAGTTTGACATGTTATTTTACCAAACTATAGATATAAAACTTGATGTCAGAATATCCAATCATGATTGACAAGATCAAATAATTCTTTAAATCTAATTGGGTTTGATTTTCACAGGTACCACCGGAGGTGATTGCCGAGTACACAGTGATTGCACTGCGCCGCACAGTCCCAGCTGCGGTGCCTGGGATTGTGTTTCTCTCCGGAGGACAAAGCGAGGAACATGCAACACTCAATCTGGATGCAATGAACAAGTTGGACGTGCTCAAGCCATGGACTCTTTCATTCTCCTTCGGCCGAGCTTTGCAGAGCAGCACGCTTAAGACTTGGGGTGGGAAGAAGGAGAATGTTGGGAAAGCTCAGGAGGCATTTTTGGCAAGGTGTAAGGCCAACTCAGACGCTACTCTTGGGAAGTATGGTGGAGAAGGTGCTGGTGGATTAGCTTCTGAGAGCTTGTTTGTTAAGGGATACAAGTATTAGTAGTACTAAACCTTCACCGTGAGAACTTTGGAATTATCAAGTGTATGAAGCAAACTAAACTTTATTGTTAATTTTGTCCCAACGAAAATCAAACTTGTAATTTATTTCCTTGCGTTCTTCAGTTATTGGTACATATTCTACATGAATGTTCATGTCATCAGTGCTTAACTCAATTGTCTTTAATAAAATCAGTTGTCCTCTCCTTTCTTTTGCGAAATTGACTCATCGATCAATTGTACTGCCATAAACTCATACTATTCCTCACTAATCGAGTATCGATCATGCCATCCATCATGACTTGATTTTGGTGGATCACCTGAAAGCAACAATCAAAATTTTGGCAATAAGTTCATGTCTCAAGTTTTTCTGAATTCTTTGTCGAATAAGAGGCTAGGTTGTTTTTTATTTTATATTTTATTATTATTATTATTTTTAAACGCAGGTGGTGTAAGTCCTTTAATAGTAAAGTGAGAAATTTTACAAATATGACTCACCTGAACACGGGCTACGACAGAAATGAGCCATGAATCAAAAGCCTAAGGAAAACCCTAAACTAATCAAATGTAATGAAACCCTAAAAATAAGCAGGCTTCAAGTACTGCAGTAACCTGATACTACCAGGGTAGCAATACCCTCCGCTGCGTCACCTGGTCGGCAGTACCCTCTAGTCAATGCTTATTTTATCATGTGAGCATTTAAAAAAATTATGAGATGCTCGTATTTTAAATGAGTTGATTTATAGTATATTTTGAGATTTCAGTACTAGAGAATGATTAAAAGTGTTTTCACGAAACTCATACTGCATGCATAGTTTTATATGAAAACAAATTTGGGAAAACATTGAATTTTATTTACTTTCTTACAATTATTTATTTTTGTCCACTCACTTTAACAGTTTTTCTAAATACTTTTGCTAGGGCTTTTTAATTTTTTGTGCTCAATTTGCATATTAGCTTAGGTCGGACGTACTTAGGAGTTGAGGCATAGTGTTCACCACTTTCGACTTTGTTGTAGGTTATATGTTTAACATACTTGTACTTTATTCCAATTATTAGTCTAGTTTGCTCTGATTGCCAAATTTCAGTTGTATTAATAATTGAAATTCGAGATCTTCCCTAGCTAGAATGAGATTTACCAATCCCTTATGTACGATATCCCTTACTCTAAAACCATTATACTGTAACTTGGCTCTTATACTTGAGGGTGACTTCAATGCTAATAATAATGAATCAACACTGATTCGATCAGCTCTTTTCGATCCATCTATTTTGTTAATTCAATCTTAATTTGTTCTCTTTTATTGATAGATAAAGGAATGTTTTGTTCTCCACATGGAAGCAGAGGGATGTAGGGCGGGTCTGCTGTTGGTTATTCATCAAGAATGAGAGAATTTTGATCTAGAATGTGATTGTTCACTAGTGGTTTCTACTCTACAACAAGATGTGGAGGATAGATCTGAAATATGGCGGATTGTCAATGATTGTAAGTCATATTTGACATCTTTACTTTCTATTTAGGTTATTAGTCATATCTTCTTCAAACCAAATTGTGTAGCCAATAGATTAGCTCATCATGCTAGGTTGAATTACCTTGATAATGTTTGGTTGGTTGAGTCTTCTGATATTATTCAGGATGTATTTTCTGAGGATTCTTGTATTGATGCTAGAGGTCAAGGCCCTATATGCATGTTTATGTTTCTAATACAATAAGTCAAGTATGGGGATGAGCTTCCCAACTTAGCTGGGTATCGAAGGAAAAAAAAAAGGAATTAAAGTTTTATTTCTAAATTCATGGAATTGCATAAGACAGAATAGGGAAATTATTTATATTTATTATGGAACAAGGTTCATCACAACCAACATGGTAATTGGTATTTTATTGAGGCAACATATATAGTCGCAGTACTGAACGATTCTCGGTAGTTTAGTCTTGGGCATCAATTTCCTTCTGGTGACCATGGTCATGGTCTCGGCTTTGACGTTTCTTCCTCTCCTCAACGAGTTTTTCCGCCATCCTACAGATGCAAGTTAATTTAAAAAAAAAAAAAAAACAATTAACAAGCTAGTATTAGTGCTTTTACAACGAATATATAGAAATAAGATGTATGTTTTGCTATGAATCTTAGTATTGATGGAGAGTAATAATACATTTCGAGAGCCTTTTCATTTGTGATCTCAGGTTTAACAGTCTCAAGGCGACCGGTAGCTGTATTCATCTTTGAAACCGATTTCTGTAACAGCTGCTGCCCAGCTATCGCAAGATTTTTCAGGTTTTCTTCTGTAGCATTGTCCATAGAATTCATGTCTGCAGGCAATTGATCATGCTGCACCATTTTGTATTTCCATCAAATCTTTTTCTAATATGGTAAGCGGAAAGACCTCATAATGTTTTACATGTTATGATATAAAGTTTAGAATATCCAGTTATGGTTATGTATAAATACCTGAATTCGAAGGTAAGTTCCCTTGGACCAAATAGATTCGAAAAGGGTAGTGAGGTGGATATCGACCATGTCACTACTTGCTTCAGTGAATACTTCTTGCAATGGACAAGAAAATGGATCCAAATGAATCATCCATCCCCCAATACCCCAGTTGGCTGCTTCGTCGGCGTTGTATGTACTCTTTTGCTTTGGTGAACCAGTACCCAATGATATAAGTAGGAACCGATTGCCCTGATCAGCTGCCCATTCTTTTCGAAAGTCAGGATTTTTATTCTTGATTTCTTTTGTCACTTCCGTTATAGCAACCAAACCCTGAAAAACAAAATATTATAGACAAATCAATGCACACACACATTGATTCTTTTAATCCCCACCTCTCCCCACCTTGATGGGGCTCGAACACATGACCTCCTAAATGAGAAGTCATTGTTTCACCACTCCACTCCACCCCACACACACACAGGAGCTGGGTCCTTAAATTTGATGAACTAACTAGTACCGGGTTATTAGCAGCCATTCCGCCGTCAACGACATGGAATTCTCTAGTATTGGTTTCAAATTTATATGCAGGAAAATAGGTTGGTGCTGCTGAAGTTGCCATGCATATATCAGAGAGTTTAGCCGGATCTTGCTCCTCGTTCCTTTTCAACTACAATGACCAAGAACAAATGATTAATTTGTATGTTCTACATTGTTGATTACTGACACCGTCATATAAACAAAACTTTCATAATAGTCTAGAGTATTAAAATTCTGATACTCCCCACTAATTCAATGACACTGGACTCCAAAATTTCAATACTCAGGAACAGTATAAAACATTCTCACCGCAAGGGACTTCAAATGAAAGAAAGAAACGTACAGACCTCGTAAGTTGAGAAGATAGCTGGTTGGAGCAGACTTATATCATAACTCGGGATTACAACATTGGTCAATGTCTGATTCAACCGTATGTCTCCTAATTTTCCTTCAACTATATCCCGTAACGCAGTGGCAGCATATTTTGGACTCCCCAGTAGCTTCCCAATTGAACCAGGAAGCTTAGCAACTAATTTCCATAACCACTCTAACCAACTACGAGAAAATCCTGAATTCGGCATTAGCTTCAAATGTTGAAGCGTGTCATCACTATAACCAGAGGGCAATTCATCCATGTTGCCTAGAAATGCAGACCTATGTATAAGAAAATTAATTAATTAAATATATTTATTGAAATTAATTTTGATTAATCGGTAAATTAATTCAACTACTTAATTACTTGCTTGGTGGAAAGATCTTAGGACAGTTTTCAAGATAAAAAGGGACAATCTGGTCAGCACTGAACAAGGGACGATTGTTTTCATCAGGAGCAGTGAGCATGGCAGTCACAAGGCCACCGGTGCTCGTCCCTGCAATCACATCGAAATAATCGGCCAGTCTTGCATTTGTATTGCTCTCCTTTTCCTGCTTAAGTATGATTGTTAATTAATTGTACTACAAGTAATTAAATTAAGATATATCAATAGAATCCGTAAAGACTTGGATCATGAAACCTTTTTGTTTTGTTAATTACCTGAAGCTTCTTCTCTAAGACGGCGAGAATAGTTGCGGGGATAATCCCTTTGACTCCACCTCCATCAATGCTAAGGATAGTGATGAGTTTTCCCTTACAAGGAGGAGGATGGCGGAGGAATGCACTTGCTTTCTCCATCGGGACTAGCTAGCTAGTATAAGGGAGGTGTAGTGGCTGAGGAAGAATGAAGTTTACAGAGCTTGTGTAGGGTTTATATAGAGAGCTTCTAACCCCTTTCCAACATTTATTTGTGTTTGAGATCTCATGCACGCTTCAGACCAAAAAAAAAAAAAATCTCATGCACGCAGTATTCGTGAAGATGTGGATAGGTTTACTTCACAATCAAAACCAGTCACGTCACGTGGGTGGATCATATTGCAGATTGAGAGAGGTCCAATCTCAACCCTCTTATTGGGTCCTCTCTAGTGCCAACCTACCGATGGTGTATTTTTCATGGGTTCATATTTAAATAGTACATATATATAGGCCCATTCACTTTCTTTGAAAAATTTTATTATTTTACAAGTATATGACATAATTTATACTAGCCCCTTAACATGTGCTCTGCACATGTCAATTGGCTTTTATTTTTATTTTTTTAATTTTTTTTATCTTTCGTGATGTTGAGAAAGTTTCTCATTTTTTAATGGGAAGTATTGCAAATTTTTGAAATATGACATAGTCAATTGACTATCTTATCCTCATATAAAAATAATTTATTTATTAATATCTATATTATGTGAGGACAAATATGGTAGTTCAAAAATTTAACCATTCCTTTGAGAATTGGCTTAATTATATAAGATTTATATATAATTATTTAATTTTTCAATAAATAATTAGTGTTATATATGAGTTTAACAAAATTTGGGAAGATTAAAAATCTTAACTTTTATAGAATATTTCATTAAACCTTATTTCTTTTATTGCATATTAAATAAATTTTTTTTTTTTTTGAAAGGATGAGATGAAATATATTAAATATTTAAAAAGTAATATAATAAATGAACAGGATTAGTGGATTGATCGGATATTAATTAATTTGCTGGATATGAATTTGAATTTTCCTTTCAATGATCCGCTGGATTATCGGGTCGGGTCAGATTGAATTTTATTTGTTTCTAAATGGAAATGAATTTAGGTCGATTTGTTTCAAATCTAATCCATTGACGGGTTTATATACTTTTAAACCAAGTTATTTTGATGAGGTGGCCGGTTTGACGCACCACTAATGTTTTGATGAGTGACATGCATGTTTTCACTCTTTTCTCATATAACGGTAGCCAACTTTTTTGGTCCTCGCCTTATCTCCAACTCTCCAAGTGAAGTGTTCTGCAATCAAAATTAGTTTTGACCAAATGCAGACTTGTTCTGTAGATTTAATTGCTGGGTTTCATGTATTTAATTAGACTAGTACAGAGAAAACGGGGGATTTCTCTCATTTCTCATCTGTTTTTGGATCAACTACAGGGATCTCTTGGCCAAATCTTTTAGCTTGCATCATTAGTTTGTTTTGAACTCACTCGATGATTTCATTAAAGAACTAGATATGCACAACAGAATTTAGACAAGATGATGATATAGAAGCTCGGAGAACTGAATAGAAATTTAATAAAAAATAGATTTTCTTTTTATTAAATTAAGAATTTCTTAAATATAAGTGGGTGTGTCAAACCACTATTAAGGTGAGGTGATTTATCAGTCAATCCCGTAAAATTTCTCCACATAGAAAAATTTTAGAAAATCATTTATAAGACTGCTGTAGTCTGGAGGATGTTTTTCTAGTTGAATGTCTTCTCCAATTATGTAGCCATGGAGATCAAATAGTTCAAGTTACTCTTAGGCCTCGTCTGGTTGGCGGAAAGGAAATTGGTTTCTTGGTTTTTCCCATGAGCATGGGAAAATAAATTTTTCACTAGCTTCCTACCAATGTTTGGAAACACCGGAAAAGTAATTGGAAAATGTATTTTACTTTCTTTTTCGATGTTTGATTTGTGCATGAATAAGAAAGTAAATAACATCAATTTTTCAATAATATCCTTATTATCAAAATATAAATAATTCAAAATTCAAAAGTTTCTAGAATAATTTGGAAATAACAACCATTAAAATAATATTTAGAGTATGTAATTACTGTGCAATTAATGCAAGGAAAGTATGAGGAAAATGAACCCCAAGGGTGTTGGAGGATCCATTTTCCCCCTATTTTCCCTTCATGTAGGAAAGTTGTTCCTTTCCTCGGGTGTGCCAAATACATGAAATGATTAACTTTCATTTGCCAACATTTCCATTCCGTGAACCAAAAGGAGGTCTTAATATCTTAAAATTTGACCAGTTATATAGTATCTTAGATACATATTTTATTTCATACACTTTTTATTGAGAATAGAGTTTGAACTCGGATATCTAAAGTTTTGTATGTATTCATATTCATTATTAATTCATTTAGGTTAGCTATATAGAATTCATTTCTGAACTTAACTAACCATAAATTGAAAACAAGGCACCCTAGCGCTCTGCTAGGGTTTGGGGTAGCGGCGCCTCTTGGCCGTCGCGACCTAAATCTGCTCCTTTCATGGAGATATTCTCAGGCTTCGGCCTCTGTGTGTTGGCTATTGGTGTTCTTGAGGGTAGAGCAATTCTTGAAGAGAGTTTAGGCAATGGTGTGGCTGTATTGGGTAGCCAAAGGACTTTTGGAACGACAACGGAGGGCGGCGGCGGCGGTTGTGGGATGGAGTGGGATCCGAGTAGAAGGCTGCGAAGCGTGGCTCCGATCTTACTCCGGCCAAATCATCTGAGTCCAACGCCGATGCTTCTTGTTCGTGGAGGTTCTTTTGGTCTCAGCGCAAGCCGCGGTTTCTTGTGTCGAGGCAGTGGGCGAGGTGATGCAGGTGACAGATCGTCGAGTGGTGATGTGATGGTGAAGGGCAGGTCGGGTCAGATTCATTTCAAGTTTCTTTCTCTGCCTAGTCTATCTGCAGATCGGCCTCATTGGATGGTCTGGTGGCAAAGCCAATTGGTGGCCGTGAGTGGCAGTAGTATTGCCGCTGGATTACCGGAGTTTTGGTCCATCCGAGGAGCAGACGCTAAGTGGGCTAGATCTATTTGGGCTGTTAGGGCAACTCCCCTTAGGGCTTGGACTCAAATTTGTTTATCAAATTTGGGCTTGGGCCTTTTTGGAGGGGTTGAAGCAGCTTTACTTGGGCTTACCTACTATTGGTACCGGATTTGGGATCCCGGTGGATTTTGTATAAAAATTTGGGATCCAGGACGCACCATGTTTTGGTACCTAGTCTCTTATTTTTATTGGGGTCAATATCCACGAGGAACTGCAGGGATTATTGGTCTTAGGTTGTCAGCGAGTCTACTGATGGATGCTGCAGAAAAATTTTATTGTCAGTTTCCTATTAGTTTTCTCCTCCCTGAGCTTCACTTAATTGGTGGAGTAGTATTGTGTTTAGCGGTGTCTCTTTCTGACGGCCCTACTGGGGCGGGTCACTGTGTAATATTGCTTTTTTCATATTGAATAAAAATGGCTGACCTCCTTCTACTAAAAAAAAAAAAGCTATATAGAATTCATTCATGAGTTGAATGTGTAGTACATATTCATCGACAACTGTCAATTGATTTTATGTTGGATCTCTGTAGATTTCGTTCACAATTTCTTTTTTGATTTCTCATTTATTATCAATTCGTATTAAGTAAGATGTGTAGATTTCATCCACACGTAATTTCTTGATTTTTCCATGTGGTCGGAGCTGAAATCATTAATTGTTGTTGGCCATGCCACTAAGATGGGGCATCTCCCTCTCACTTTGTCTTGATGTGTTTCACTAGATTCTTATCTTTTTATCTAAAGGTCTCGCTTCGCGTTGAACATCAACCGCATCAACAATTGGCATATGAATATTATCTTGGTCAAGTCCTCAATTACAAGCAATTCCCCATTGGCATTTGAGTATGTACACTCAACAAGTGGAAAAAAATTAAAACATTCTTTGGGTGCCATTGTATTAACTTTAGTGATAACCATGTGATTTACCAAAACTCTCACATTGAGCCATTGAGGAACTGATGTTGAGTCTTCTAGTGTAATATGCCAATCTTTGGGTCTCGTTTTTTTTTCAATTGCAGCACTCTTGTATAAGAAAAAAAAAAGCTAGTCTCTTACCAGATATTTATCTCAATTTATTTCAGGAAAAAAAAAAGGATATGTATTTAATGAAAAAATATTGTGTATTGTGAATGAGGTGTTTCTAGTACAATATTAAAATAAAAAAGTTAATAGGTTGTGTATTAAGTAAGAGATATGTATCTATAATTTAGCAATGTGTGAACAAAATTTCACATAATAACGAATTAGATGAGGATGCAACAAAAAGACGAAAAAAGAAAATAGTAATAAATTCAAATTTGGGTAGAGAATATGAAGATTATTGTTACCCAATGAGGAATTAAGTAGTTTTTGTATTTAATTAATTGATTTTTTTTTTTTACAGATTTGAATTTTAGAAAATTAGTGTACTTATTAGTCATTTTGTACTTGGGTAATATAGTCTTTCTATAATTCAATTGTTTGTAGGGTGAACTAAGAAAATAATAGGGTGGCAATAGCAGCACCCTTTGTAAAATCCAATTCCCTCGTTTGACATTATCAGATTGAAAATTTAAATTTTACTGTGGAAAAAAATGAAGGAATTCATTATTTAAATTCTTCACTTTAATTTCCACGAAAATAGGTGTCATTTACGAATTCTTTTGCAGTATTCAATTTTTATTTCCAAAACAAGAATTTTTTTATTTTATTTTTAATTTGTTTTAAACTTTCTTAATTTATTACACATTTTAAATCCTTTTTTTTTTAATAGGAATTGATTTCATTAGTAATCAAGCCATGAAAACAGATCAGAGTCTAACAGAACTTACATAAGAAAATTCAGAAATTCAGATAATCTATCTAAGCCGAACTAAACTCATTAAAGTCTAAAGGGACGCTCGCTGGATAGCAAGCCTAAGCAAGCAAGACAACCTCGCTATGCTAAGGAAAAATCATTCACCTAGTCTAATCTCCCAACACGCGACTGTGGTACAAATATAACTAGAAACATCTTAGAAAAAGCTCATAGAGATTACTCCAACTTTAGAAGGCTTGTAACCAGATGTTTAACATCAGAGACCTAGAAAAATGCTAGCTCCTTCCCCTTAGGGTTGGAGCCAGCACCATCCTTGGCCTCTTCGGGAGCTAACAACCTCGGCAACAGGTTGGTCTTGCTCTTCTTATCCAAAGTAACTGCAACAAACTCAACCAGTCCAAGCTTGAGCTAGAGCCCAGGCGCCAAAAACCAAACCCAAATATGAGCAGATGGAGAAGGGCCCATCAACCCAAATTCAAGTCCAGGCCCAAAAGCCAAGCCCATACCCGAGCAGAGACAACAGCAGCCCTAGCCTCCATTGGCCAGGCTTCCTCTACTGCCATCCATCCCTCCGGAGGTCTGCCGTTCCACCACCCCATCAATCTGGAAAAAGACCGACGCACGTCAACCTTGATGCTTCCTTGATCACCAGAGGTGCACGCCTTCGAAGGTGCCTCCTCTCTGCAGCAGTTGCCCCACTGAATGACGCGGTGCCGGCTGTGATAAACACCCAATCCGAGCCCCGATTCCTTTGCACTGGAAATCAGCAGATGACCTGACCCAGGAAGAGATTGATCTGCCGAAACCCGGAATTGATTTCAAAGAAGACTTCTTCTCGCCCAGGGAGACGTAGTCCTCCAAACCAGAATCTAGACGGCGAACGTCGCTAGGCACGACGGAAACCAGCATGGATGGTGGCGCCGCTACTGGACTCGAAACCCTAAGTGGAGAGAGGTTTCACATTTTAAATCCTAAATAGATACAACTAAACAATAGAAATTGCAATTAATAGAATTTTATATTGATGGAGTTAAAGATTCCACATTTATAAATTTCTATGAATTTTATAATTTAATTTTTCTGATTTTCTCAAATTCGATCAAGTAAATAACAAATGCTTTGGCTAGCTAGTTTAATTGTCTTCTGAAGCCACATATATTCTTATAAGTATTGTGCCAACACAAAATGTTCATGGAGTAGGAACTGGTGATGAGGAAATTCAAAAATCAGCAAAGTCGTACGTGGTGGTGATTTTTATTATGGTTTGCATTGCTGTTGGTACCCTTGCCCTGACTCAACGGGAGCCTGTTATGGTTTTCAGTGGTCATAAAGATTGAATATAGCCATGGGCTATAGCTAAGTGAAGATCCTTATTGGGACGGGAGTAGGGCAACCCACCACCCCCCCCCCCCCCCCAAATAAAAAAAAATTATTAAATTTATTCAATATATAGAATAGGTAGTAAATTAATTGACAGAATAGTCAACAAATTTACAACCCAAGGGTTTGGCACTACTAGAAAATTGGCCCCTAGCCTCCCCCTTATTAAGACACATTTATCATTTAATAGAGAAAATGACACCCTTTGTTTATTTCTGTTTCATTTGTTTAATAGATACACGTAATCTTGACAAATCTAAATATTTAGACTTTTTTTTTTGAGTTGAAAAGGTCATACTGTTATGAAGTTCAGCAAGCAATACAATAACTGCTTGCCCATAGGGCTTGTCAGAAAAAGCCTTTACATAGCGTACACCAAACAAGCACACCTGGAACCAAGCATACCTCAAAGTATACCCCTAGTACGCCTACCTTTTTTGAATAAGCGCAGAAATTAAATAACTCTGAAATAAAATAAAAAGCCTACGAAGCTACTAGTAACTTGCCGATCTTTTCCATTCAAGCAGAAACTGAAATAGTCTCAATACCCTCAGTTGAGGTAATCACCTCCTCAACTAGATGCAGACCCTCTGTAGATGAAACTAAAGCCACGTCCTGCTCCTCCATCTCATTCCCAGCATTCTGTTCCTTCACAGGTAACTCCAAATCAACCATTGCAATCATCACCTCTTCAATAGTTTCAGCAGGTTCCTTATCTGTAGGAACATGAGACACCTCCACCTCATCCTCAAGCCTTTTGAGGAAACGTTTCCTTCCCTTGATCTTAACACGGGGACTCAGGACATCATCCACACTACCAACCAATTTGGCTTTGTTTTTGGATCCTTTGGCACGACCCGCCTTCTTCTTTTTCTAGGGAGAAATTATCAATTTGTCATTCATATGTGGAAGAGAGAGAGATAATTCTGCAACCCCAGCCATATTCGGTGTAGGCAATGCCAGCAACTTCTTCCCTGGACGTATCATGATCTCAGCTGGCCTCGATCTTCAGTCCACTAAGAGACCCTGGGACACTACCAAAACCAGGAGCAGTAGCACCCCCCATTCTTACATGCCTGAATAAATAAAGCACCACAAGAAGCAGTAACCTGATTGCTTTCTAGACCATGCTTAGGCTGCACAGATAAAGGAATCGGCTTGACTATCTTCTTCAACAAGACAGCTGCCTGTAGCCCGGAGTTAAAATGAGCAGAAAAGAATGCAGCTTGGCTTTTGTGATGTGTAGCCCTAACTGCAGCCTCCCCTTGAAGAAACCCCAAACCAGAAGAAACCCTAGGTTCATTCAAACCATTCCTAGGGTTTGATAAAACCCTAACCTTTCCAGACTTAGCCCGAGCACCTCTTACTGAGCCATTAGGTTCACCACCAGCTGCAAAAAGCGATAGACCCGCCATAGCATGTACCGGCGGAGAGGAATGCAGTGTTGCCCTTTCATTTGCAATCAACTTGTCATAGCCATCTGTGGAATGCATGAACATCCCACAATCTCTACACAATCCTTTGGTTTTTTCATAGACGATCGTGAGATTCACATCGACTGCTGCAGAAAAAGAGAAGCTACGGAAGATCCTAAAGCACCGACGAATATCGACGACCAATTGGATCCTCTGCTCTTCATCCTTCCTATTCAACGCTACTTGATCGAAACAGAGAACCTGTCCAATTGCAGATCCAATCAAGGACAAGGATAGTTTGTTACGTAGACCAAAAGGCAACCCTCTGACAGTAATCTAGAACAAAAAATTGGGATACCTTCCACATCAGATATACCATCATATGGCGCTAACAAGAGTAGGGCGGCACACGGATTGGGTTGGATCGGTTTTGACTCCAAATCGTCTCTATGCCAAAGTGAGCAGTTTAAGCATTTTGAACAACCGGTCATCAAAAAAATTAAGCCTAATCCGATCTAATCCAATCCAATTAAAGCTGGTTTGGTTCGGTTGGTTAAACGGTTTTAACCTATATAATAAACGGTTTTAACCTATATAATATTAACATGTTGTTTATGAAAAATTTCATAGTAAAATTCAATCAAAACCCAAAATCTAGAATAGATTCAAGGTGATTCACTTATTTGATTGTTTAGCCATCAGTACTAGCTTAATATTGTAATATTAAAGGTTAGAGAATGAAAGATTGAGAGATGTGATGTGAAAGGATCAAAGTAATTGTAGCAATTCTATATTAGGGTTTTAGGTCTTTGGGTCTTGGATTCAATATGGTAGTAAATTATCTAAGAATAAAGTTATAAATGAAGATTTAGAACTTACTTAGAACAAACTGGACAAAAGAATATATAATTATATATATATATATTATGTATATAAATTTAAATTTTTTTCTTATATATTATATTCCAAACATACCGGTCGGTTTGGGTTTCGCGGTTTAAGTACAAGAGAAACCAAACCAACCCAGCTCATAAATGGTTTGGTTCGATATTGAACTGGCTTTTAATTTTTAAAGTTAATAAATGGTTTGGTTCGATATTGAAAAACAAATCAATCCCCAACTGCTTTGATTGATAAGCCTTCCCTCATCCTCCAAATCGTTGGCATAGGACCAAGAAAACCTGTAGTATTTGGTCGCCGCGTCAACAGCCGTCCCACCATGTAGTGATGGGGATCTTGCAGCGCCGCCTCCCCAGCAAAACCAAGGTCGACGTGTGCGTCGTCAGAGAGGGCAAAGGCAGCAGCAAGGCTGGCAATGGGATCCGACATGGTAGAAGGAAAAGGTATTTTCGAAGAGGAGCGACAAAAAAAACTCTAGCTAAGTGAGAGCGGCTAGGTCATATGTTGGGACTTATTATATGCTAATATCAGTACGTATCTGAGGAAAGATAATAGTTTTTTTTAACTCTTAGCCCACGCCACCTTTACATATGCCAGTGAGAACCGAACCTATGACCTCTACAATATTGAAATTATAGCTTACCAACATGTCACAGCTCACCATCTAAGAAAAGATAATAGTAAAAATATTAAAAATATATAAAACTGATAAATCACACCGTTATCCATATATTATATTTGCACATTGTTATTATAATTGTCAGTCCATTCTCGTAAATGAGGGAAACATTACAAAATGACTCATCGAGAAACCTCGGCTTCAACAAAAATGAGCCGTGAAAGAAAATTTTAATTTAAAAGAAAAGCTTTAAAGCAATCTAACATAATACAACCCTAGAGTGAAGCTCAAAGTAACCAAGTAACCTGGCGCTACTAGGGAGTCTCCGAAGACAGTCAAAAACCATCCCTAATGTTATAAGAATCTAAAAATATTAGTCCTCCATCCACCTGAATCCAAATACGAACCCAAAAATGTGTGGACTGACCAGCCAACCTAAAGGAGCAGGCCCATTTGAAATTGCCTTGGGCACACCTGGATCCGAAATTGCTTAGGACACCAGGCCACTGGGCACCCAAGCACAGCCACGCCATAGCATCACATCGTCCTCCTTGCCTGAGCTAGAGCGGCACCAACAGGCTTCGCAAATTAACCGCCAACGGCCGCGACATTCTATGGCCTAATCGGCAGCCCAACGCCGCCATGAATGCGAACTGCTAACTATATTTGCAATAGGACTCCTAGTAAATCAGTGGATAACAGAACACCTTTTGAATTGTGGTTTGGCAGAAAACCTAGTTTAAATCACTTTCTTAATGGGGATGTAAGATTTACATCTTACAATGAATACCACAACCAACCCCAACCAAATCGGTGCCAACCAACCCTTTCGACAGCCTCGCTGCACCAACCCATCTCCGATTTGATTCAATAGAGCCGAATCTCATCTATCATAGCATACATCCCCAAATAGGGAAGAGAACACGATCCACCACATCGTATACCAGGAAACCAACGCCAGGCCATATCGAATCAGCCAGCCTCGACAACGAAGAAGCCCCTCCAAGTGGTAGAGAAAGACCACCAAAGGGAGGATGCCCAGGCTGATCGATCACCGCAGTTGCCTACCTTGAACGAAAGAGTCTCTGATAGTATAACCACCCACGACAAGATGTGGTGTTAGGGTTTAGAGAGAGAGAGAGAGCTCTCGACATTTTTGATTCCTTTTAATAGAAACATATTTAACATGCTATTATTTGCTTTAAATAGATAAAAATATTTTATCTAAACCCAAAAGATATATACCAGAAATATTTTCTATATAAATGAAAAAAGAAAAAGATAGAAGATGTATAATTGCTTTAGGTTTCTTAACTCTAGATAAGGATAATGGGTTATTTAATCTCTTGCTTTTGCATTAGTTTTCTCTACAATTAGACTTCTTCTCTCAGGCACTCAAGGAGCATATTTGTGATCACTCTTCTAGTTGAATAGGAAAGCCAAATTTGCTGCAATATTCTTCATCACCAGGTATTAGAACCATTTAAATTCTTGATTCTTTTATCTTGAGATATAAGCAATACTCATAATTGATTTTGATCGAATTTATTTTCTACAGATTAGACTGAGCTTCAGTAGCATCAGATCGACATGCATGGTCTTCCATGATTGCACTACTAGAAATTTCCCCATTAGCACCTCTTCAATGGCCACCACACATCTCTCAGTGGCAATAGTGAATAGTATCACACTGATCTGAAAAATTAGTGGGTTTTTTTTTTCCTTTTACTGATATCAGTGTGTATTATGAATAGTATATACAACATATCACTTGTTTAATCTCAATGACACTGTTAACGGTGTCAACAAGGATTGAATAGTTTTGTTTTGTGATTTTGGGAGCAATCAATCAAAATATCAGTGTGAATTTGTGTCATCACACTGATGATCAGTGCCCAGGGTTTCTAGTAAGGGTTGGGCCAATAGAGACTGTATTGGTGCCAAACCAGCAAAGACGATCGAATAGATGAGAAGTGGGCTCGGTAAAAAGATAAATAAAAAGTAGTAATGAAAAAGAGAATGAAAATAAAAAATATATATTATAATGATGAAAGCTGGCAGCACGTTCCTTATCCTCCTCTTTTTTTTTTTTTTTTTAATAAGTAGCTGAATTCAATAACACAATGTGAATCAAGGTTTAGACATGCGGCCCATGTATAGCCGCCTAGACACAAATTTTCTTTCAAATCTTTTGGGCAACCTTACTGAAATGGCCAGGTGGGGGAGGGCGAACAAGGGAGGCAGAATCCATTTTGGCATGAGCTACTCCCACATAGTGGTTTAGGCTCATTTGCACGCACTTCTAGATTCAAGAACCTGTCATGAACGTTGTCCCGTTTCTAGACACCATTTCACATAGGCTATACTTACTAACACTATGCCACAAAAGCAATCAAACGACAGAGGAGATCTGTCGTCTGATTAAAAAAAATTATGTTGTCTAGTACGGTGCCGTCTCTTAGGGGTATCAAACGACAGATTTCCTCTGTTGTCTGATTTTTCAGACGACAGAAGGTTTTCAAGTCATTTGTTGTCTGATTAAACCCAAGACATGTGTTCGATGAGTTCAGCCGACAGTTATCTGTTGTTTGTAATGACTTACAATAACAGTTTTCTGTCGTTTGTTTTGTATTATAATAACAGTTAACTGTTATTTAAACTATCAACACAAGGCAATTATTTGTTGTTGTACATTCATTTAAGATACAATTATATGTTGTTGTTTTGTTTTGAGTCAACAAAAGTTTATATATTTTTGTCTTTGTTTTTATTTTAAGGCCACAATTTTCTGTTGTTTGAGTGGGAAAATAACTAACAGTTAACTGTTAGTTAAACTACTAACACAAGACAATTATTTGTTGTTGTACATTCATTTAAGATACAATTATATGTCGTTGTTTTTGTTTTGAGTTAACGAAAGTTTATATATTTTTGTGTTTTTTTTTATTGTAAGGTCACAATTTTCAATTGTTTGAGTGGGAAAATAACAATAGATTTTTCCCGAATTCTGTTGTTCTTAAGTAGCTCCAACAACATATTTTGGCTTTGATATAGTGGTTGCATGGTATTTCAGATGTCACATATGCATTCCTATTAAGATGTAATCTGGAAACTACACAAATGACATATATTATTCAATTTGTCATTACAGCCAATAAATACATCCATAATTATTTCATACATAAACCTAATAAGCATCAGCTCAATAAACTTATAAGGCAAAAAACTACTATCTAGAGCAACTATACTAATCTAGAGTGACTAGCTACTATTTAGCCAATTATGTAACAGCTATGATTCTTCAAGCGGATAATCCTTCAGAGATATCAGCTAATTGAGGCATCAAAGTTTGAAGAGAAGACAGCCATTGTTTCACATAATTCCTGCAATATGCAGACAACATAAACACAGACAATGATATATTTCAAGAGCGAAACTTAGTGCAAAACCACATATCACATTGCAGCTACCTCATGCTCAGAACAAGGATTGATACTTATTTACATTATAACTATAGACATTCAATTCACAAAGCTAACTGTGTGCATAAAAACTGAAGCTAGAAAAGATAATTTGCTAAGGATATTAGATTCAAGAAAAGAAACAAAATATCACAAACTGCAAAAGCACAACCCAGCTACCAAAAGCAAAGCAAAGCTTGCAAGTTGGAAATAATCTCTAATAGTTGTCTGTACAAAAATATTTCACAACAATTCTCAATCAGACCACTTCTGCTAGAAATAATGTATGATCCTCTCAATAAAAGTGCAAATATACTTGAGCAATTAAAAGATGGAACTGCTATGAACTCCTTAATATGATACTACATCCCATTTGGAGAAAACTCTGCTTTGTAAGTCATAGACATATATATGAGGTGCCAAAAGTAATTCTAGAGATTAATTAAAGGTGTAAAGGTCTTTTGTAGAACCACCTCGAGTGATTTTGCAACAAGCAGTTCAGTTTTTAATCAAGGGTTTGCTTAACAATGTCATAAGTACTAAGTAACCTAAGTACCTAGCATCCTCTTGGTTGACTAAAATGGATAAAAGTACTTTTAGAGTTACTTAAGCACTTTTACTTCTTGGATAAGAAGCTAATGGTTAATTCATCATATTTCAAAATATTAATTGAAGCCACATACCAATATATAGAGATTACCTGTATAAGATGCCAAGTGCAATGCCAGGCAGATCTTGAAAAGACCGGAGCCATACCTTCCACAAACCTGCATTTCGTGAACTTAAAAGACTAAGAAGGCTGGCCAGGCGGCCATTGTATTCTTCAGTTTTGACCCATACAGAAGACCAATGTATCCTGAAAACTGGAGTTCTATGTATAATTCTAGAAGACTATAAAGAAGCAAATTTATGTCTGCTTAGATATGCAGAGATAGTGTTTATCCACATCCTAACAGTCAATTTCCACTTTTAGGATGTGATTAAACCAACCAAATTTCTCATGGTGTCAAAGGAGGAGATCCTAAATTTTAATCCTCAATAATAGATGGATCACCCTAATACAATATGAACTTTTAGAAAGAAAGTTGTGGTCGCGGTACTACAGTCGGCTCCCGAGGAGACTAGGAGCGAAGCACATTGACAGAAGATTTGGTAGCACTGACAGTCGGCTCCTGAGGATTCTGGGACTGGAGTGTGGTCACCGGTAAGAGAAGGAGAGGGGTTGCTCTGGAGAGACTTGGATAATCTTAGAGATTGTTGTTGATGAATTGTGTGTTGTGTTGTTTCATTTTAGCCTCTATATATAGGCTACCATGTCAAAGTGGTTGGCCTTAAACAAATCAAGATAATGGAGCACTAAATGGAGGTGGAGGTGGAGGTGGAGCACTAAATGGAGATGAAAATGATGAGTTTTGGAGTGATTTTGAGTCACTTTCTGCTCCTTTATTCCTTCAATTATATCTCCACCAAGAATTCAGAATGGGCCTTCGACTTCTTCATATCAAATGATCCACCATGAGTGTAGATCATTATGACAAAATTTCAGAGCTTACTTCCATGTGGTTGGGCCGGAAACACTGCTGGACTCCTTACAGATCTGGTTATCCAGTTTTGTGTTTTAGAAAATTGGACTGATTGTTTGAAGGTTTTCCACTCCAAACTAGCTCTTGTACTATTCATAAGAAATGATTCTTGGGATGTCTAAAATGAATCTGGAAAGTTTTAACTCATTTGGATTTCGTTTGGTTAGTCTGCAGCCCTCCTTCCTTGTTTAGCTTGGTTTCTCCTAGTCGAAGTAGGAAAATGTGCTAAAGTTGACTTTTCATTTCCATGCTTCCATCATTTCCTTTTCTTGCAGCTCGCATAATCTTCCATAATTCTGCAGGTAGGTTTTAGTTAGCCTCTAAATAATATATCTCGAACTTGTTGACAATATATAGCTTGAGCCACTAATATTGGCTTAATTTCTCCAAGACACGCCTTGTCATGCCAAAAATGCTCATTTTGGGTTTAAACAATTATACTGTTTGCTGAATTGTATAATAGATGGTCTTTTCAACTTAAAAACAACAACGACAATAATAATAACCCTAATAGGGTGCGGCTATTACTACCCTACTAATACTGTGTTCACCATCCTAATTTTTTATATATTGAAAGACAAAAATGCCCTAATGTGAATTTACAATAAAGGATAATATCTTATTAAAAATTACAATTTATTTTTCTTATTAAACCCTTACAGAACATGTACTTAAACTTCATTCTTAATCTCTTCATTCATTGTTAAATCCTAACACTTTAATTCTTAGCAATCATCATCTTCAATCGTTCTCATGTTGTGTGTTAACAACTTTTATGCCTCAAAATATATCATATTACCGCTAACGGAGTTTGAAAACACCTACTTGGAGCCTAAAAATGAGGTAATCTCATTTTTGTTTCCATTTTTCTTCGTTTATGATCGTAGAACTAAAAGTTATAGGTTTTTGTTTTGTTCGGTAGAGTATTACCGAAATATTGAATAGTCTTCAGTGCACCTCTATCAGACAATTTTATGATTTTCAGGTATGTATATACGCCAAACCTTTACCGGTGAGACGGATTGACTGAAACTTTAGGAGACTGATTGATTGGGAGAGACAAGGAGGAAACCAAAAAGAACTGAGAGAGACACAGAGGAAGCCAAATATAAAAAGAGATAAACCCTACATTGAAAAAATGTATTTTTGAGTATTGCAAATGGATAACAAAGTGAATTTGAAACTAAAAAGATATATGTAAAGTGAGAAGAAAATGTAGAGTAAATAAAATAAGGTTAATAGAGTGACAATAGCATGACTCTAATAATAATAATAATTCAGGTGTAGTTAATCCATCTGGTCAAACTGTGTGTTTAGCCCTCCGTCTATTTCATCACCGTGTGTGTTTCTCTGAAATTCCCTGCTTCTACTACCAGAGGTCTGAGAACCAATCATGTCGTCGTCTTCTTCTATCTCATCCTCGTTTCGGTTATTCACTACCAAAATCCCCCACTCTTCTTCTCTAAACCCCAAAACCCTCTCCGCCTTCCCAAAACACCCGAACTTCTCTTCCTTCCGTCGACCCATTTCTTTCGAAAGAATCCCCACCATATCCTCATCCCGATCCCCATCTGCCTTAGCACCATCAGCTTCAATGCCCCTGCAACCCATCGAAGAACTCCCCCCGAAGCTTCGAGAAATTGTCAAGCTCTTCCAGTCCGTACCGGTTCCAAAAGCCAAGTACGAGGAGCTCCTGTACTACGGCAAGAAGCTCAAACCCCTCGAAGATAAGTACAAGACAAAAGAGAACAAGGTCGAAGGTTGTGTCTCGCAGGTTTGGGTGCGAGCCTACCTCGATTCCGACAAGAACGTGTTCTTTGAGGCCGATTCCGACGCGCTTATATCGAAAGGTCTCGCTGCTCTGCTCGTTAAAGGGCTCTCGGGTGAACCCGTGGAGGAAATTTTGAGGGTCCGACCCGATTTCGCGCTCCATCTTGGGCTTCAGCAGAGCTTGTCACCTGGTAGGAATAATGGGTTTTTGAATATGTTGAACTTGATGCAGAAAAAGGCTGAGGATTTGGTTAGTGGCTCGGATTCTGTGGATTTGGGATTGAATTCTCAAGTGGGTGGTATTGAGGGTTCTAGTGTTGGATTGAGCTCTAATGAAAATGCTGAGCAATTGAGTAGCACTAGTGAAAAGATTTCGATTTTGGGTTCGAGAATCAATGGTGGCATTGAGAGTGTGAATGTTGAATCGAGGTCAGAAGGAAATGTGAAGGAATTGGAGGTGGTAGGGAGTGTTTCGAATGAAGAGGAGTCGAATTCGGGTGATTTGGGAGGTCGAGGGAAGAGAATTAAGGAAGCATTGGAGAGAGAGCTTAGTCCTGTGGAATTGGAAGTAGAGGATATCTCTTACCAGCACGTCGGGCATGCCGGAGTTAGAGGAAGTGGTGATGGGGAGACGCATTTCAATGTGAGAGTTGTGACTAAGGCGTTTGAAGGGAAGAGTATGATCAAGAGGCATAGGCTCATCTACGGCTTGTTGCAAGAGGAGTTGCAGAGTGGACTACATGCATTGTCTATCGAGGCGAAGACGCCAGCTGAAGTGAGTACAAAGTGAAGCTGCTCTGGCTCCGTAAAAGAGGTTCGGTTCGTATTTTTGGATTAGCTCTCACATATTGTTTTAGTGATCGTTTTATGTGGTTATTTCTCTGAATTTTCAGAAGTAATGTACACATAGTGGTCTAAAAGTTTAGATTGAGAAGTTACTTTGTCTCGAAACTTTATATCAAATATCGGTGGATCCTTGTGCTGTCTAGTTATTTATATTTTTTGTGGTTGAGGTTTTTTATTACGTTGATTAACATAAGATGCCGGATATACTTTAGGACTGATATGAATACTAGGGTAGGTTCAGATATGATTTAGCACTCAAATGGTAATTGCTAATTTTTTGGTGAGATGTGCTCTTTGTCAACTAGCTATCTGCTTCAACCAAGCTCATGGTCATGTTAAACAGGAGTGGAGTTTCCTATTTTGAGGCAGTTTAGAATTTCTTATGGTATTGCCTTCTGCTGCAAATTCTAGTACTGTTTGATCTCCGTTTCTTCTTTTCTTATTCAAAGTATAGAGGTGGGCTAGTTGTCTTGTGCAGGCTGTTTCAGTCAGTGAATGTAGGGACTTCCTGTGTGAGTTTTATGCTTGCAGTTAGACAAGGTGGATAGGAGAGGATTCTGATAGTGGGAGATATACATTGTGGTATCTACTTTTCATGATAGTGGGAGATTTACAGTATGTTCATAACAGTGGTTGGGCATAAGAAGACAGAAGTATAAAAAAGAAAAAGAAAAAAGTAAATGTATTGTGTTGAACCAGCTGTCCATTACAAGAACACGTGACTGCGACCTTTCTGTTGTTTCTTTAGATTAAAGATTAGCTCTTTAAATTTTTATGGATATTTGAATTGTTGATTAATCTAACCAGTGATGGTATGTTCAGTGCTTACTGATTAGGATTTAGGAGGACACTTCAGAGTAGGACTATTTAAGAATGTACCCTCTATGTACAACGCTGGAGTTGGATTCCCAGCTATTATTTTGGTTCCTTCTCTGGCTGTAGTTTCTCTAAAGTTTTTGGATCAATTAATGCTTTTTATGTGAATTCTTTTGGTGAATAAACAAGTACACCGTAGTTGAATATTGTGCAACTATTAAGAATGGAGAGAGTTTATGCGGAGATCAGCGCAGGATCCTAGTTGATTCTCCAAACAATATTCTTGCTACTCTCTTGTTTTTCTCAAGTAGAATTCTAGTTCTTCCTCCCTCAAAAAGAGTTCCAATTTGTCAGGGGAAACACTGAGGACTCCCTTTTTTTTTTTTACCTTGCGCAGAGGATCTTATCATGTTTCCTCTGTTTGTGACTTCTTTCATTATGTACACTATTGCATTGGCAAATGATGATTTTTCTCCTATGTGTTTTTCAATACAATCAATAATATCACAAAACAAACTTCATTTGTTGTAGGATAGAATGTTCATGTATCATATTATACACTCACTGTTATACACCAAGAATTCCATTTAGATCTCAATGCAGACAGAAGAAAAAAGAAAGATGGTACAAGTTTTGCTTCTCATCATCATCTTTTAGTTCTGCAACTTCGGGCAACTAAAACACCAGTCGGTGGACCTGTCATCTGTAATTGGCATCTGCTATGCAACCAGTAGGAAAAGTGGATCAGTCCCAGACTGGCTCTCACTCTAAATGTTCCTCTTATATTATAGTCGACTCTGTTGTTCTGCACCTGGGTTCGAAGCGCCACAGCATGATTCTCAGGCAAGTAAACCAAGCTGGATACCAAGTGAACTGCTTCCAACCTTCCTTCTCGAGGTCTTTGAGTGAAAGGGTCAAGAGACTGAGTTGCTATGAGCCTATCAGAAAAGTACAGTTCCATCTGCAGATACTCAAATCTTACATCTATTTTCCGATTTGGGTTGGAGAAATTTGCCAATAAAGCGAAGTCACCATTGAAATACTCTGGTGAGTCAAAGTAGATAGTGTTGAGCTTTGCATTAGGAATGTCAAACAATGGAATTCTAGGTCTAACAACAAGGAACATGATCAAAGTTGCAATTCCAAAGAAGATAAGAATAAGGCTGAATATGAGACATACTATTGCACAACACCATATAAGTGGATTGGTTCGTCGAGCCTGAGGTGGCCGGAGCATAGGTTGTTTTTCTGATTTTCTGGATTCATGATTTGCTGCTGCATCGGGCACCAGGCCTTGATTCTGGGCATACTTTGGTATGATAATTTGATTTAGAGAGTGTGGCTTAGTTTGCTTTTGGGCTTGTAGTAGTGGTGAAGGTGGTATTGGAGATGCAGGTGGAGGAGGAAGGGGATTAGTTTGCTTTTGGGCTTGTAGTAGTGGTGAAGGAGGTATTGGAGATGCAGGTGGAGGAGGAAGGGGTAGCATCTCTGCCAAAATAGCCAGAAGAACAGCTGAAACAAATAATGAAGGAAGAAGAGGAAGGTGGTTGTTTCTTTAAATAAACTAGGAATTTGGTTAAAGCAAGTAAAAGGAAAAGAAGCTTTTGATAGAGGGGATAGTGGAGCCAGTTTGTTTGTATTGAAATTTGCAAAAGGTGTGTTACTTCAGATATTTGTGTTTGAATGGTTTTGCTTTTGAAATTGCAACACTGTTTGAGAGAGTTCTAAATAGATGTGGCCCTATTCTGCAAAGTGCTTAAGTTCCTTAATGGCTTCTTGCTACTTTTGATTGGAGTGATTGGTTAGACTTGATCAAAGTAGTGAATGGTGGATGATATAGTAATCTATAAAATCAATGGTTTTGGAGCATATGCTGTATAATCTTTACCATGTAGCTGCTTTATCTTCTGAGAACTTGTGTGGTTTAATGTTTAGCCCTTAAGGAATTATCTGGCGGAAAGTGAGAGCCCTTACTATAAAGATGGTGCAGAAAATATTGGACAAAAGTTTCTAAAGTAATCAAAGGCACATGTTTTGAAGTAACCCTAGCTCAAAATGATTACAGGTTTATTTGTCATTTCCTTCTTAAAGTGTTTATTATGTGGTGTGAGTGGGATGCATAATTTTCATACTTAAGAAATTTATCATCACGGGTCATAATTTTCATCTTAATCAAGTTTTGAAACTACTGTTGCATCAAAATGTCCGGGTCTATACCGCATCTGATTTTGCGGGTCGGGTTGAGTGACCCAAAGAAGCACTAGTAGGGTTGCACCTTGACAATATGAGTAATGGCCCAAATCATGTTCAATAACCCAATCCAAGCAAAGCCTAAACCCTAGGATTTTGAGTAGGAGGATTTATTTGCTCGGTTCAATCTTATGATTCGAAAATGATAGATTCTTATACACACAGAAATGATCCAGCTCCAAGCTTATTAAATGGCATCTCCCCCAGATACACCATGTTAAATGGTTATAAAAAATAATATGGGAAATTCTTCAAAGAAAATTAGAGTCTCTGATGTCCTTACCACTGAATCATTAGCTTTGAGAGCTGGTCTACATGCCATCTTACTTCATGGTTATCTTAAAGTCTAAGTGGAAGGAGGACTTGAAGATCCTCATTGACGTTATCAACAAAAACATTTCTATGCCTTGGAGAGTTGCAGGATCAAAGTCCTGGTTCAAGACATCTTAAGATTGGCAACCCAATTTCAGTCGATTAGCTTCAAACACATTTGGAGAGAAGCAAACTATAGCACATGCCATTGCAAACATCGGTCACTCTAAAAATATTTATGGATAGAATCATTCACTACCTTTGTTAGCTTCACATGCCAATTATTTGGATGTAAAAGGAATAGGTTTTTTTTTTCTTTTCTTTTCTTTCTTTCTTTATAACAAAGAGGATCAAAGGGTTTCACTCATACCCCCATGGTGACTCGAATCCATGACTTCGTACATAGGTACTGGGTATTAAGGAAACTTGTTATAATTTTCTTTCTTCATTCGAAAAAAAAATTATACACACACAAATTATATGAATAAAATTATTCAAAAAATAATAATGATATGAATTTGTTTTTTTTTTTTTTTGAGATAAGAGATAATTATATTAATATATGTCAGAAACAACGTTTTACATCAATTTCCACGGCTTGAATCATGTATCTAGACCAAGCACAACAAAAGACCTAATTAACACCGCTAATTAATTCCACAAAGCTCGTTTATTCAAAACGGGGCTACAAGTAAGAAACACAACCTAATATTTAGAAACTAGAATTCAATCTTGTAGGATACAAAAAAGTAAACACTAAATTAGGCAAAGGCTCAAGCCCAAAGAGACCCAAACCCTAACCTAATTCAATGTAGCAAGTCCAGAAGGCCCTAGCCCACTGAAAAAACCCTAGCACCCTAGCTAACCAATCGCTACCATTGTCAGTATGACCTTAGGCATCTTCCGATCCATTGCTGGCAACTATTGTCGCTGTCACAATCCCCCAGGACCAGTCATTGATCGAGCAAATCATCAACCAATGAGGAAGAAAAGTCATCCCAACTAGTGCCACCTGGAATCCATGGGTGACCAATGAGTCCCAATGAAGATTAAATTCAATAATTGATGGTTGCCCTGTGCAACCATGGAAGAATAAAACTAAATGAGTCTTGGTTCTCCACCCCAATCTTCCAACAAATGACAAGCTATAACTCGGCCCTCAGCCGCATCGGCACTGTGATACACCACACCTCAGAATAATTGAGAGTCGCATCTCCTTTGACAAGATAGACGCAAAGAAGAAGTAGCAAGACTAGAAGCCACAAAGGAGCTACTGCTAACAGGTAGGCAAAACCATTTGCAAGGGCGATGACTAGCATTACCTCCTTGATCTGGGCATCCATATGAAGACAACACTAGTAGAGGTTTTTGAGAGAGAGAGAGAGAATCAAATTTATAATATACGACTAGAATCCGTTTAGGGAAATTATAGGGACCTCAATGAGACTTCACATTTGTGGCCTTATATTTTAGGTGATTTGCTTACATATACAAATTTTCTTTTCAATTCTATATAATATATCATGCTGCATCATACTATTGCAATACCAACTGACACTTAATACACAATTATTTTCCAATCCGTTTAATACATAATATTGATATGCATTTAAAAAAAAAAAAAAAATTAGAATCCAATGACCAGGAGTTGCCACTCATTCACACCTGGACGACTCTTTCTTCTTCTTTTTTTGGTCGTGATTGAAACATTTATATGAGACTATTGACTAGGTGGAATTAATGTTTGGCAGTTGTGGGAATGGAGGGTAAGATGCGTCTAGGACTCTAGGTGTTTTCTTAGTCTGACTTTCTAGCTAGCTGGCCCATGTAGGTAGGACATTTGTCCATATCAATTACCAGACTATTGGATGCACAATCGTTTGAAAACAAAAAAAGTAACGTTGTATCGAGACTTGGTTGATCTAATAGTATTTTTCTTTAAGATTAAGTTTCCCCAACATTTAACTCAAAACAAGAATTAATGATTAAATGTACATATATTTTAATATGGACCGTAACATACATACGTCAAATCATACATATATGATTGTACGTATGTCCTAGAAAAGACTTTGGAATTCTTAATAATAGAAATCAGAGCTAACTTTTTGACTTATTCATACGACGGTGCCATATTTCTACAATTACTAAACAGATGCATTTGCTAGGATTGTAGAAGATACTATAATAGTGGAATGTGGTTGGAAAAACAATCTGCAGAAAAAGGAATTTGCATACATATTAGGTAATCATGCGTGTTCATACAGAAAAAGGGAAAATAGGGTTTCACTTTGTGGGATTTGCATGCTTTCTATACTAGTTGACGAGTTGTTGTGGGTTATTATTAGAAGACTTGGACAGTTCGACTTCAACATGATCTTAAAGATATGTATACAGTTATCATTATGAATTGGAGAATGGATCTGTAGGAGTTCACATTATTAGTAGTTTAGTACTGCAAGAAACTTTGGCATCAAACTGATTTCTACCAATAATATTGCTAACATATGAATGCAGTTACTTCCTAGCAAATCTCAGCAAATGAAGTCTGGATTAATTAGTATTCAAGTAGCATGCATGCATCTCATTTCAAATTTTCAATCAACTCTTACCTTAATTAGTTTATAGCGCCAGGGAACCATGCATTCCCCCCGGGCTGGGCTCTCGCTACCAATCAAGTACTGTGTCTCTCTCTCAATAATAGGCATTCACTATTGGAGGGCATAAAAAATGGTAAGAAACTATTCATTGGTTGTCATAATAAAATGTTTATGGAAGAAGAGAATGAGGGCGACTCCAAACCCATGATGTCATATCCAAAATGACAACCCACACTCAAATTGGTCATCTCCAACTCCAACCTAGAAAAAAATGAGTAAAAAAGGATTCCATCGTCAAAACACGAGCTAAAATGACTACACATTAAAGGACGAAGACCAAAATGACTACACATAGACTTGCGGTAGAAGACAAAAAAAAGGACATAAGTCAAGGCAAACATGTGGAGCCCACATGTCTGTAGCATTTGGAGGTAATGCAATCTAAGGGTCCAGATTCATTCAAATTTGTAATAGATGGCCCATAATCATTCATTTTTAAAACAAAAGAATGAATATAAAATTAATTAATATCTAATCATCTATTCACTATTCTGATATTAAAATTCGATAGAAATAAAATTAGATCTTTTTTTTATTATCATTTTTCATATTTCTTTGGATTGTGAGGGAATCTGTCTATTTTTGATTAAATCTTCTTGTTCCTAGATGTTCTGTAGGAATAAATTTGAAATGGAAAAATGGCTCTTCCTTTCTTTTACGGAGAAATATTTATTACAAGTCACAATATACGAGCCCATCTTAAATATCTTTCTTTGATTCCAATTTCAGACGGCCACAAAAGTATGATGGATTAAATCCAATGACTAATAATAAAGTAACTGATTTTTAGACAAAAAAAAATTAAAAAGTAAAACAAAAATTTCAGTAAATATGGAAAATATGTAACCTATATATATAAAATAATTATGATATATAAATTCATAATGTAGTTAAATGATTGTCTAAGATGATTAAAATTATGAAATAACTATGATTTTTGACTAAAGGGTTGGAGATACCCTGAGAACGTATACAATTTGTGACTCAGTCTAGGAAGCTGCGGTGTTTGATTTTGAGTCTTCTGACTTTTTACCCCCATAAATAAAAATGCATAAAGAAATATTTCTACGTGTAGGAACTACTAGTACTTGTACAGGAAGTTTCCAAGTTCGATGTTAACGTTAACACAGCACATACTGATATCCTACGTACTTTCATATTTTGCATTAATTGCATATATACATTCATCGAGTTCTGTATCCCTAACTCAAAAGGCTAGCTAGATTCCATTTCAGACTCTATCGCTCTCCAAGATGATGGTAAGCCCTTTCAAATACTTGTTATCTCAACTCCATTTTGTGAAAGTTACAATTCATATTCTTTGTTTGTCTTAGACAATGAATACAAAATGGGTTTTCCAAATTGGAGATTTGTGATTGTTGTTTTTGCGAATTAATATGTAGCAAAAGATACTTGTGAAGTTGCACATTCATTGCGACAAATGCAGAACCAAGGCTTTAAAGATTGCAGCAACTGCACCAGGTATATATGCATCCATCAATAAATTACATACTTTCATTATAGTTACAATGAAAAGGGATTCAGCCTAATCTATTCTAATCCTTTACCCACATTTTAGAATCCTTAATTAAGTCATCGATCATTTGGACTAGCCCAAATTTCTTTTACACTATATTCTTTTGATACATGATAACTAATGATCAGTATACTCAATTAAGCAGGTGTGAACAAAGTGTCGTTGAAGGTGATCATATGGAGGTGATTGGGAATGGAGTTGACTCGGTATGCTTGACTAGGGCTTTAAGGAAGAAGCTTGGCTTCGCCAATATAATCAAAGTCGAACAAGTGGGAGAATCCACAGCCACTACCGAGGAAGAAAACCCGACTCCGATTCAATATTGTACTACTACATCAAGCTATAGTCATTTTCAACATCCTCCGATAGTTTGTCCAATGTACTATCATGAACCAACTGATAACTGCTCTATTATGTAATTTAATTCCCTTCACATTTCCGATAGGGATTTGAGAGTGTTTACTTTCTGTGCCTTCTGCATGTGGAGTTTTATAAACGTAATTCGGCCTGTATTGTGTAAATTGCATTGCTTGCATAGTTGAGAAAATTCTCCACCCATATGACTCTAAGTGCGAGGTCACAATCAAGGGAGCATGTTAGACTGTGGTGTGTAATATAACTCTAGCCCTCTAGGGTTCAGATGAATATTACTACTTTATTTTAAGTTGGATATTTAGATTTCTCATAAATTTAGGTTAGACAATGAAGACCAAAATCAATGAGCTAGCGCACTCGATCATCACTCGATCGGTTACCCGTAGGTTACTGTTGTAAATTTTACTATGAGGTCAAACTATATATAGTACATTGATTTACGAGAACTCCAACATGTGAATAACGAAGAAGATGTATTCTTAGGAGAAACAAAGCGGACAAAGCTAGTGGACCATGAATCATTTAGGCATCGAAACATCTTTTATTAATTGACACACATTACCATCTATGAAATGCACATTTCTCTTGATAAAGTGGTGTTAGCTCAGTGGTTAGAGCACCCACTATCTATGTACGAAGTTCGAGTCACCATAAGGGCAGGAGTGAAACCATTTGATCCTCTTAAAAAAGAAAAGAAAAGAAAAAATCTATGAAATGCACAGAAAATCCCAAATTGGAATATTTCAAGTGACATACGTGCCAAAGTTGCTGAGCACTTTTGAATATAGACAACTTGAGTTCGAGTCACCATGGGGGCAGGAGTGAAACCTTTTAATCCTCTTAAAAAAAAAAGAGAAAAAAAAATCTATGAAATGCACAGAAAATCCCAAATTAAAATATTTCAAGTGACATACGTACCAAAGCTGCTGAGCACTTTTGAATATAGACAACGTGGGTTTGAAACTTCAAGTGACTAACCCAATAAAGGAAATATATTGGAACAAAACCAACTTGGATTAAATCTCTCTTTTTAATTTGTATTACATATGGTCTACCATGAATTTATTCTTGTTTGGAAATTTTATGGCAATATTATTAGGTCATATATATGCATGTTGCAATTTGCAGTTTGCAATTTGCAATTGGGTATTAAAAACAGAAAACATATCGGTAGACTGCCAGAGCCAACTGTTCTGTAAATTATACTATACAAAGTTGCAGGCCTAGGTTGGTATCAAGGGGGAAAAAAATCTATAAAAAAATAAAAGCTTACATAAAATAGAGGAACATGGCTTCCCCATTTTGTTTGAATTATATAAAATACAGAACATATATGGCTTCCCTATTCGTTCAAGTAGATCAAAGAAGCTGATCTCAGTGAGTTTTGTCCTTTCCCCATTTACATCAAAAGAGATAAAATCACTGACTAACTAGGTATAACTAGATTATTTCCGTAGTAATTTTCTTCTACGAAGATGATAGAGGTTGGAAATTCAAACCCTGCTCTTTTAAAAACCTAGGCATAAAGAGACTAAAATGTTCGGTCATTGTTTATAATTTCTTTAGCGAGACCTTTCATGAAGTGTGGCTTTTAGTTGAAAAAATGAAGAACCAACAAAAGAACAGATCATAAAATACAACGATTTGGTTTCGGGGGTGGAACTAGCAATTCAAAGGTTGTAGAAAGATGGTCAGACTGACTCTGATTGTTGGTCATAGATGGCTCCCTGCGGTATTATGCATTTTGAATGATTGTGATGCCAAACTAGACAGCAAATAACGTACGAGTAATTAGCCTTTGGACTTTTGACTTCACATAAGCTCAGATATTAATTAATTTCTGTATACTTTTTAATACTATTAGCTCCTTACTATGTCAGCATTCTTAGCTAATGCTCTTTTGGACAATCCTTGCTAACTACTTCGTAGTTGGGCAGAAGCTTCTAATTCCTTTCGCAAATACTTTGTACTGGAATTATAAGTGCAGCACATTTACTCATCTATGCTATCTACGAGTCTTCTTTATTTTTAAATTTTTCTATAACCACACCAAAGCCTATGTGAACTATCTGCCCTATAGAGTTGTCTTGTAGCTAGAGAACATATAAATATGATGCACGTCTTGCAATTACTTTGATTATTAATCAAAACGTATTATTGGTTTTAGTGAAGGACTTTGATCCTCCCTGGCTAGCTTGACCAGTTCTGTGGAATTCTGGGTTTCCAGGCATCTTAATCTTCAACAATATTTCGAGTTAATTGTACCAAGTTACTAGCTATAGTATTATAAGGAGACCCGGCTCCTATAAATACATCCTATGATTTCTGCTACTTCCTCATTAACTTGTCTTGGTGATCATAAATGCATAGAGTTTACAAAGCTAGCTACTTCCTATCCTCCCAGAAGACCCTCTCTACACTAGAACCATGGTACAGAAAAAGATAGTTATGAAGGTGCAAATGAGCTCTGGGAAATGCAGAACCAAGGCCTTGAAGAACCAATCTGCAAAGCAATTTCATCATGGGACATAATGAAATAAATGAACTATAGTTTTAAAGTTGGGCGATGGGGACAAAACAGACGATGAAACACTATGGGCCAAAGCGTTGAAGATTGTTGCAGCTGCCAAAGGTATTAATCGGTATTATATGTGTTATATGTATATAGAGGGCACTGTGTGTGTACACACATATGTCATTAGAGATAACATTCTTAAACTTTATATGTGAGGGTGTTTTTATTTTTAGTATATATTTTAATAATTGAAACAATTTATTCTCTAGTTACATACAGATATGAATCTTACAAAAAATTAGTCAAATCAGAAAATGTTTAATTATTTGATTAGCACAATGTGTGTATGTTTTTGTGATATATATATATATATATATATATATATATATATCCAGATCGAGGGAGGACGTCCGTGAAAGAGAAAGAATGCGGACGAAGCAATCTCAACCGTTGATTGCTTCTAGTGATAACGGTCCTTAGTCATCCTCGTCATCTCCACCCAAAAACCATTGATAGTGTCAGATTTCTTTGGTGACACCTGATGCCTTGCCGAATCTCATCCAACCTCGTCATCACCTCAATCATCACTGCTGCCATTTAGGTTTCATGATGACATGGTCACCGAGGTTCATCGAAGACCCCGATGAAGGTCCCTAGGTCACAGTATAAGGTAAAGTTTTGAGTTTTCTGGGTTTGAAGATTTGGGCTTTTTCCGATTTGTTGATGTGGGTGTCTTTCGTGTTATGAATTTTTTGGTGGGTTTGATTCTTCAGGTTTTGGATATAGTGGCATTGCAAAACGATTTCAGCTTGGGTTTTGGATGTACCACGTCAAACTAATAGGCTCACAGATTAAAACTCCTTAAGAGTTTTTGTTAAAGGATGATTCACTGATATAATGTCTTAATTGATTAAAAGGGTCCTAGATGCAATGTTAAATAGAATTGAAAAATTCATATTGGGCGTCGTCGGAGGAATCACTCTGGCGCTATCAATAACTTTTGGGTGGACATGACGAGGACTAATCGAAGAGATGATGAATTTCAAGCATTTAGTTTTGTGTTATATTGGAATGAGGAGATTGGTTTTGCATTTGAACCGTCCGTTATCACTTGAAGCAATCAATGGTTGAGATTGCTTCATCCGCATTCTTTCTTTGTCACGGACGTCCTCTCTCAATCTGGGTTGTGTGTGTGTATCAGAGCCGTTCGAGAGCAGACGTCCGCAACCCAGAAAAAGTGCGGATGTCTCTCCTCCGACGTCTATCAAGGGGCAATGGCAGAGTTGCTCTTGCCTGACAGAAGCAGGCATCGATGGCCAACCTTTTAGGAGTGGTTGGACTCATCAATGAAGGGTTCGACGTCGACCTTGACGGGCTTCCATGGTTTCAGGCGAGCTCGCTGCGTACCGCTGTTATTCCAATCACCTTCACCTTCGCAGCTTGATCGAGGCCTCACGGGATGTCCAGAGGGTGCGTCAAGCACCCGCAACGCAGCCATCACCACCTTCCCTACATCGAAGGCTGGACGTCCGCACTTGTTCTGGGCTGCGGACGTCTGCTCTTAATCCGGACTGTGTATATATATATATATGTGTGTGTGTGTGTGTGTGTGTGTGTGTAAGTGTGTTTGATCACCAACATATTTTTTGATGAGGCCTTCAAAAAGCTTATCGGAGTTGTCGATGTGGTAGGAAAGTATTTAGACTTAATTGGTCTGGTAGTATTTTTCCTCTATAGTACAAAGTTCCCTAAAGAAGAATTAATGATTAATTTCCTCTACTCGCTAGATATTCTAATATCTATGACATAGTCATATAGGTCATATCTACACATATGCTTCTACGTATCTCCCCGACAAGAGCCGCCCGCACCATCCAATAGAAAGGAAGAACGAACTTTTGACTTAATAGTGCCATATTAGTATTTATTTACTAAACCGACTTCACTAATCTGCTAGCTAAGATATTGTAGCAGATAGGGGTCATCATGGGTCGGGCTACCCTAAATTTTAGGGCTTAGGGTCAGATCGGGCCGGGCCTAGTCAAAGTCAATAAAATTTAGGGTCGGGTAGGGTCAGGCCGGGGCTTAAATATGCTAACCTTTACCAGCCCGAAAAGCCCGATCCGCTAGGGCCGGCTTGGGCCGACCTTCCGAATAGGGCCAAATAGGGCCGAAATGGGAAAAAAAGGGCCTTATTTTGTTTAACAAAATATATATATATATATATATATATATATCCTCAAAATGTGGCTCAATGATTATATAGGTAATACAAGACTTATTGTTTTTTGTTGATCATATTTAATACAAGACACACACACACATATAGAAATTAACTTATAACATTTATTAATTTAATTATATTCAATTAATTATTTCTCTAAATCTCCCAATATTAATTATTGTGTAACAAAGAAAATAAAAATTAAAGAAAACAAAGCCAATGTAATAGAAAATATATAAATTTTAGGGTTGAGCCGGGTAGGGCTTTTAGGGTCGAGCCGGGCAGTAAGGTAGGGTCAGGCTTCGGCCCTACGGGTCGGGCGGGCTTAGGGCCGAAGGGTTAAATGATGAGGCCTAATAGCAGATCCAATTAGTCAAATCTAATTGGAATAATGACAAACTTGTAGAGTTGTAGTCATACATATTAGGTAATTATGTGCTTTCATCAAGAGATCACAAGGGTTTCACTTTGTTGAATTTGCCTGCTTTTTACACTAGTTGCCGAGTTGTTGTGGAAAAGTCTTCGACTTCTTTCTGCTAATATGATTCTACTAAATGAATCTGTATGATTACACATTATTAATACGTGAAACTTAGACATAAAAATGAATCCTAAAGATAATTGCTCTTTGAATGAAACATATATATATATACACACACATACAGGCGGGTTCTGAAGCGGACGTCTGCATTTCACTAAAGTACATACGTCAATGGTTCTACGGCATTTCAGGCGGTGACGGAGGCTCGGGGCCTGCCAGAGGCATCCCAGACCGTTCTGAGCAACGATCGAGGTTGTAGGTTCTGGGCAGCGACCTGACCTGTAACTGCAAGTTTCTGGGCAGCGCTGCAACCTTGTCGTCGGTGACTCCACCCGAATGCAGACTGGTCCGTCCGGCAAGCAGTGCTGCTCCGTCGCCGCCTGAGCAGAGCTGCAGCGTCGATGTCCACACTTTAGCGAAAGTGCGGACGTTCTCTTTGAAACACCTCCTTATGTGTGTGTGTGTGTGTGTGTCTATATATATATAGAGTCCTTCTCTGTTAAGGACCTCCTTAGATTTTAAAATATCCGGATTTCCTTGATAGACTCACTTTTCGATCACATATTCACATCTTAACTGTTCAATTTTTAGGTATATATAAGTAGATCAACTATCCAAATTTTTAGCCAAATTGATAATCGATCATTAAAGCCAAAACTGCGATTTACAATTATGAACTCGAATGTTTCAAGTTGGACAGATTTTGTTCGTTCATTGATTTAATCTAGTTCGATACCTTAACGATCATCAATTTGGCTGAAAACAGAAGTGATCAATACATTAGGACCTAAAAACTGAACGGTCAAGATGTGGATATGCGATCGAAAAGTGAGGAAATCCTCATATTTTAAAATCCAAGGAGGTCCTTAGCAGAGAAGGAATATATATATGATCCTCTCTTTTTTGTCATTCTAAGGGATTTCTTGATAGACTCACTTTTCGATCGCATATTGATATCTTGACCGTTCTGTGTTTAGGTCTATATGAGTAGATCATCTCTGCAAATTTTCAGCTAAATTAATAATTGTTAAGGCATTCATCACTGTGATCTACAATTATAAAGAACAGTTCAGGTTGGACAAATTTGGTCCGTCAATTAATTTAATCTAGTTCGATACTTAAATGATCATCAATTTGGCTAAAAATTTGCAAAAGTGATCTATACATTAGGACTTAAAAATTAAACGGTCAAGATGCCGAAATATGATCAAAAAATAAGTCCCACGAGAGATCCTTAAAATGACAAAATAAAAATAAAAATAAAAATTACATATCACTACCAGACCAAACATTTAAAAACTAAAAAATCATATGTGATAAGATTTAGACTCATAAGGACTTGAAGCCCAGGCCCAGAATGAATTGGATCAGGCTTGGCTCCGCATTTCAAGAGAAATTGACCAAAAGCCTCCATTTTTTGAAAATATTACAGCATTGCCACTAAGTGGATCAGATGACCCCAAAACAGAGGTCTATTGTCGCCAAACATGAACACTGATACCAAAACGTTGAATATGAGAGATTCAGAAATCCTAATTGTCTTAATGTCATTAAATTCAATCATCGGCGGCTGAGGAAGTCGAGTCCATGGCGACGGCTCTGGAAAATGCAACCCATAGCTCTAGAAAATGCAAAACATGTCGAAGCTGCTATAGGCTTTCCTACGTTTGATTCTCCGTCCACGGTGCACGATTAGACGAACCAAAACTATAGGCATGATGGCGACAATGTGAAGGACCGAACCCGACAGGTTTCGCGGCTAGAGGTGGTCGGAGAGAAGAATTCCCGTCTGATCGTGATTCGGGTCAGCGGGTTGTCGATCCGGGTCGAAGAAGCTCGAAGCTTCTGGAGAAATCTTGTGTGCTCGGTCCTATTCCAGCCATTGTATTTGATCTCAACGGTTGATATCAAGTGATGGAGATAATGCACGGACCAAATCGGGCCAAAAAATTTCTATGTAATTTTCTTACTAATTGCTAGGAGAGTTAGGGTTTTTGATAGGAGAGTTGGGGTTTTTATTTTTGATGATGATTAGATGATTAATTTGACTAATTGCTACTAGTTTGGTAATCTTGCTGTGGGAATAATTCGATTTTCTATGTTTTAAATTTCATTCATGGATTGATAGATCTAATTGCTACTGCTCCTACTCCTACTACTGTTATTACTCTTGCTCCTGCTACTGCTCATGCTCATGCTCCTGCTACTGCTACTACTACTGCTCTTGATACTGCTACTATTACTGCTCTTGCTCCTACTATAGCAAATGAAGTTGCTACTGAACTAAGGACACGTTTAGCAATAAAGAAGAAAAAGAAGTTTGACGAAGAGGTCTGAGATTTTCTCTCTTAGCAACGTGTAAAATGAAGAGTTTTTTTTCTTTTTCTTTTGAGAAGTAACATAAAGGGATTAGAAGTCAAAAGAAGTAGTTAAGGATAAAAAAGTAAATTAACTCATGACATGTGGCAAGTGGAGAGCAAATTGTCCTTATTTGTAAGATTTAGTCATTATATATTTAATTTAATCTTTAAATGATGTATTTGTTAAGTCATATTTTGTCAATAACTTATATGTAATTTGTTTAAAAAAAAAAATCTCTTAATAGAAGGGCCATATGTATATTTACGTCCTAGTCTCTACAAATGAAAGTTTAAAGTTAATCAGTATTATATTTAAGTAGCACGTATCTCATTTCACATCCTCTTGATTAGAATTTCATGACCTATATTTCAATTTAATAAGTAAACATAATTTTGAGATTGGTTAAAAGCGAAAAATTTGTATCTCAATCTATGTCAGCCTCAAAATAAATTTGAAATCAGAAATTTGCGTTTATTTTCAAATGTATTTTTCATTTGTATTTCATATTCAAAACACCTTAGTTTATACGAGTAGGTGATACGAATATACTCTAACAAATATATATCGGAAGTTTTAATGGGGGCAAAAAAAAATCTTTTTATATTATATTATTTGGTCTAGACTTTGGACTCTATATGCACGAAAAGACTAATTTACATGATAATAAAACTTAATGTGTTCTATTTTCTTTTTAATATCGACAGCCGGAAGCTCAGAGATATATATGGCCATGTATGCATTTTATTCATCAGAAAAGCAAACAGAGGAGAAATAACATTAACATACTAAGAATTAGAGTCCACATTATATAATTCAAATTTCTTGATTTATTTGGTGAGGGTAGAGCTGCTAGCTAGAATTAATGAGAATGTGTACACGCTGTATCGATCAACTACCAAATCCTGAAATAATAAATTTTGTCATACTTTATACCTAAGCAATCTATTTTTTTGTGGTTGGTAATTTAGCAATCTATTCATTGGTTGTGGTAAAATGTTGGTACATGCATAAACAGAATGAGAATGAGAATGAGAATGAGAATGAGAATGAGTACATTCTGTATTTTCAAACATTGAAGGTGACCTGAGTCTAGGAAACCGCGCTCTCAGTCTTCTGACTTTTCAAACTCAGAAAAATGAAAAAAATAATAATTTTACCAGGAAACTACTTGTAGAGGAAGTTTTCCAACCCGATATAAGTACTGATCTCCTACTTCATATTTTGCAATAGATTCATAGAGTTCTCAATCCCAACTCAAAAAGCTAGCTAGTATCCATTTTACACTCTATCTCGAAGATGACGGTAAGCCCTTTCAAGTTTCAAATACTTGTTATTTCAACTCCATTTTGTGAAAGTTACTGTTCATATTCTTTTGTTCGTTTTAGAAAATGATGAAATACAAATTTAAAATGGGTTTTCCAAATTTGAAATTGGATTGTGATTGTTGTTTCTACCATTGTGCAGCAAAAGATACTTGTGAAGTTGCACGTTCATTGCGACAAATGCAGAACCAAGGCTTTGAAGATTGCAGCAACTGCACCTGGTATGCATCCATGAATTTCGTACTTCCTGTAGTTGCATTGAAAATCGATCGAACTGTTATTTAATTAGATCCTTACCAAATTTTCTCTTCCTTCTTCATCGATGACTTAGGCTAGTCCGAATGTCTTTTCTACTATATCATATTCTGTAAAAGTAAAAATGGATTGGAATGGTATTCATTTCATTTCGTAGTCCCTTTATATAGGGATAGAGTTACAACGGAAACATTAATTACATTAAATACATTGAATGCTGATTGATCTATAATTGTGCTGATTGATGGTAATCACTGATTCCTTGATTCCCTCTCCGTCAGTTGCTTTGACGAAGGCACACAATATGTTTTTCCTTTAACACTCCCCCTTGTGCCAAGTCAAAGACGAAATGGTGCATGAGTTGTTGCCTCACTAAAAACCTTGCCAAGTAACAATAAAAACCCTGTGGGACAAAAATAAAACTTGGTCGAAGGAAAAGAGCACAACGCACCTTTTACATTTGAGTATGACATGTGTGTGTTAGACTCCCCCTGACGTCTACACCTCCCCCTGATACTTACATTAATCTAGGGAGCTTGGAAAGTCTTCGCATTCCTATGCTTTTCACATGTTTCTCAAATGTGTCCTTAGGCAATGATTTGGTGAACAAATCTGCCACATTCTCCTCAGACCTTACTTGATTCATTTGAATCTTGAGGAGAGTCTGTTGTTGCTGATTGTTGGACAACTTTGGCGATATGTGTTTTGTGTTATCACCCTTAATATAACCTAGCTTCATCTATTCGATGCAAGCTGCATTGTGTTCGTAAATGCAAGTAGGCTCTTCAGTGGTAGAACTCAAACCACTAGTCCCTTGAATATGTGCAATGATAGTTCTTAACCATACACACTCAAGAATCGCCTCATGTAGAACAATGATCTCTGAGTGGTTCGAGGAGGTAGCCACAAAGGTTTGCTTGGTTGATCTCCAAGATATCGCTGTGTTCCCATTGGTAAATACATAACCAGTTTGGGAACGATATGTGGGTCAGATACGTATCCAGCATCAGCAAAACCGACCAAAACGTCATTTGGCGTTTTAGTGTAGTAAGTGGCGTTTTCGCCATCAACATTTCCTTTAGGGATTGCAGTTCCATCTGCGATCCCTCTTGTCTCTCTATAGGGAAAGAACAGTCCCAAGTCAATGGTTCCTTTTAGGTATCGAAAATGTTCTTGATACCATTCCAATGACGCTGCGTTGGCGCTGAGCTAAATCTAGCTAACAAGTTCACTGAGAATGCAATGTCTGGTCGAGTAAATTGGACTAAGTACAATAATGCGCCTATTGCACTTAGATAGGGAATTTCAGCTCCCAACACTTGTTCGTCATCTTCCTTTGGACGAAATGGATCTTTCCTTGCATCCAAACTTCGACCGATCATGGGAGTGCTAGCAGGATGTGCTTTGTCCATGTTATATCGCCTGACTTTTGGACATATGCAGACTGGTGGATTAATATTCCACAAACTCGGTGTTCTATTTCAAGACCTAGATAGAATCGAGTTTTCCCAAGATCCTTTATCTCAAATTCGGATTTCAAGTAGCTCGCGGTTTCTCTTATTTCATCAAGAGTACCAGTTATGACATATACTACTACAATTTGCAAATCCGGAACTTGTTTTCTTTATGAATACGCAGGGGCATAATTCATCGTTCTTATATCCCTTCCCAATCAAGTAGTCACTTAGACGGGTATACCACATCCGTCTGGATTGTTTCAATCCGTAAAGTGAGCGTTTCAACCTAGTTACAAACGCACTCCGTGGTTTAGAGTCACTTGGCTTGGGTAATGTAAGGCCATCAGGCACTTTCTTATATATCTCTGAATCTAGATCCCCATAGAGATATGCAGTAACCACATCTATGAGCTGCATTTCCAGTCCTTTGGAAACTACTAAGCTAACTAAGTAGCGGAACGTTATAACGTCCATTACGGGAGAGTATGTCTCCTCGTAGTCAATTCCAGGGCGTTGTGAGAAACCTTGCGCCACAAGGCGAGCCTTGTACCTTAGGACTTCATTCTTCTCATTACGCTTTCTGACAAAGACTCATTTCTGTCCTACAGGCTTTACACTTGGTGGGGTTAGCACTACTTGACCAAATACCTGTCTCTTTGTCAGAGAATCTAATTCTACCTGGATTGATTCTTTCCATTTAGGCCAATCTGCTCTTTGTTGACTTTTTTCAACAGAGCGGGGTTCGATATCATCGTGCTCTATGATTCCTTGAGCAACAGTATATATCATCAATGTGTATGGAAGATCTTTCTATCAACTCATACGTACTCTCGTAATCCTTTGAGATTTCTTTGTTCTCTGGAATCATTTCAAACATCGGAGCGTCCTCCAGTATTGATTCATGGACATAACTATAATCAGAGACAATCTCATGAGAGGGATTCTATACATTGATGATTGGTTTGTGCCTTACTCACCCTCTTCTTCCTTGGGTGAGTGTCAATCGAACCAAGTGGCCTCCCCCTCTTCCTTGGGGAGCCACGGCCTCAACCACACCTCCACTAAGTGGGGTTGCAGTGCCTCTATCTGCGGCACCGTGCCCCTTATTGGGGATTTCTAACCTTCCAGGCACATTTGCAGCTGGTATATATGATCTCGTCACTTTTACGATATCAGTAAACGCATCAGGCATCGAATCTGCTACGTTCTGAAGATCGATTATTCTTTTCACTTCACTTTCACTTTATGAAGTGCGGGGATCAAGATGAGACAGAGTGGGGACAAACCACGACAATTCCTATCGTTCCCTTGGAAAATCTTTTTTCCTATCTCCCCCTAACGACGGGAAGACTGTCTCATCAAAGTGACAATCCGCAAATCTAGCGGTAGAAAGATCGCCTGTCAAGGGTTCCAAATAGTGGATAATTGTTGGGAATTCGTATCCAACATAAATACTTAATCGTCTCTGAGGACCCATTTTGGTGCGCTGTGGGGGCGCAATAGGCACATATACTGCTCAACCAAATATGCGTAAGTGTGAAGTGTCAGGCTCATATCCAGTTACCAACTGGTACGCAGAAAATGGTTGGCTAGCTGTGGGTCTTAAACGAATAAGTAAAGCTGCGTGCAATATTGCATAACCCCATGCAGATATAGGCAGGTTGGTGCGCATAACCAATGCCCTAGCCACCATCTGTAGCCTTTTGATGGTGGCTTCTGCGAGACCATTTTGTGTATACACATGGGGTACAGGATGCTCTACATCGATCCAAATAGATATGCAATAATCATCAAATGCTTTTGATGTAAACTCTCCAGCATTATCAAGCCGTATAGACTTGATAGGGCGATCAGGGTGGTGAGCCCTTAAACGTATAATCTGTGCTAGGAGTATTGCAGCATTTCTTGTGGACAATAAAACGACATGTGACCAGATTGTCGAAGCATCCACCAGAACCATAAAGTACTTGAATGGTCCGCATTCTGGATAGATAGGTCCACAGACATCTCTTTGTATCATTTGTAAGAATGGAATGTTTTGTTTTGTATCTTTAGCATAGGAAGGTCTCGATCCTGTTTTTGCTAAAGAACAGGCTTTGCAAAACGAGTGATGTGCCTTTGAAATAGTCAATGAGGCATAATGGGAGGGAGGTAGTGCTTCTGGTACTTCAGAAAGCAATGACTGCATTTGAGCAATCCAAGAACCGACACCTTGCAGTGTGGCAGATTTTTCTCCCATTTTTCACTCGAAAGAAGAGATGTCCGTGTGAGTTCTTTGAAAAATACGGATCATCATGTCACGACCTCGGTGCCATAGGCGGTCATGCAAAAAACCTGTATGATTCAGTGTCCCACATTTCATTGTTGGTGACAGTATAGGATTTAATGATCCGAATCATAGTGAGGTACAGTCCACTAAATTGACTCATAAGTTTCTCTAAGATGTGTTTCCTTCCACAGTCATTAGATGTAATATCAAGATATTCAGTTCCATTCTCACGGTATGTTTTTACTGGATAATCGTTGGCACAAATAGCTTTGAAACATTAACAAGGTTCGATTAGCTCTTGGTGCATATAGAGCGTCTGTGACTTGAAATGTTGCGCCATTAGGCAGCAAAAATTTGGTAGTTCCTCGCCATTTTATTAGTTTTGATAATCCAATCATCGGAGTCACAGAGGAATTATAGGCTATTAGTTCAATGAATAATTGCCTATTACTTAATATTCTGTGGGTAGTCCCACTATCATCTAAGCACTCAAGTTCTCCTCCATTCATTCCTACAAATAAATGAGAGGTATTTAGAAAATATAACTCATATTCTTTAGAGTATTTCTATTTGCGTAGAACGGTATTCTTTTCATTCTAATAATTTTTCTCTAGATGTATTGCTTTACATCTTTATAGTGCTATGTCGAACCATGTAAATATGTGTAGTAAATAAATTTGAATAAATTCAGTGCTTCAGAATAAAATTCAAAATTTATTAATAAGCCAACGATAATCAAATCAAGGTCTTGTTCAGAAATCTTATTCATCAATCCATGATTGAAAATAAACTTTAAGACCAAACAATAGTCTAATTAAAAATGAGGCATTATGCCTTCACAACTGTCTTTGGAAAATAAAATGAATAAAGCAGATCAGTCAAGAATGAGAGCATCCATTGACTTAGCAAGTTCCTCTTTGCCATTGGAGTCTGCAACTGTAAGGTTGACGTCTAGGTCATGACCTCCTTCTTCCATATAGTGAGCCACTTGTTCTTTGGACTCTCTATACCTCTTGTAATTGGCTGCTACTCTGTTGTTTGCTTGGCAGTTCTTGTACCAATGCCCAATGAATCCACACCTATAGCATGGTTCATTGTCAACTCTTTCCTTTGGCATCTTGTTTCCATGATCCCCATGTCCCTTTGGACGTGGTGCATTGTTGCCACGTGGGTAGGGATCAGCACGTCTAAACCCCCTTGCATTGGAGTTATTTCCACCTTTCATTTTTCCATGATTAGCCACGGGAATTTTCTTTGTCCCAGTGGGCCTGGCATCGTTATTCAAGAGAATCTTATTTTGTCTCTCAGCCACTTGCAGTAGGCTTATCAACTTATTGAAGGTTGTGATTCTTTTGTTGTCATAATCCAATTGATACTGGTTCGCTAGTATAAAAGCTGAATTAGGAAAGGTGGTAAGAGTCTTGTAGATCATATCATCTTCTGTGATTTCCCTTCCACAGAAATTGAGACGTGCCTTTAAGCGCAACATGTCCTTGTTGAAGTCATTGACCTTTTTATAGTCAAGCAAGCGGATTCCATTCCACTGAACAGCCAGTCCTGGGAGCAAAGTATCGTGAATGTTCCCAAAACGTCCTTTAAGGGCATCCCACAGTGCTTTGGGTGTCTTCAACTGAAGGTACTCCCAGTGTAGGTTAGGATCAATATGTCTCCTCAGAAAAATTAAGCCATCTGCTTTCACCTTATTAGATAGTTCATCATCTTTGGGATCAGTAATGGTGGTAGTGTAGTCTTTTACCACAAAGGCAGTTTCCATATCGGAAACCCAACGATGATACTCAAGTCCTTCTGAGTCCAAGATGTCAAACTCAGGTCGAGTTGGATCAGCCATCTACATAAAACAAGAGAGAAGATATAAATTACGCAGTCATAAAGATATCCACGTAAATTATTTTCCAAATATATGAATTAGATTTCAAGACCAAGATTCGTAATGGTCACATTTTTTCGATGCTATGTGAAAATACTTTATCACAGTAAGTGTGTGTATAATGCGCATGAATTTTCATTATCATGGCAAAATGGAATTTTATATGTTGTATTTCAAAAATAACTATAACACATTTAATAATAAATAAAACATTGCATATATAAAAATAAACTACATGACATGCTCAAATTGCACAAATATACAACAAAATATATGCTACATATAATAATAGCAATAATATATCATGCGTAAAATAAAATATAAACAATAGCATAATATAAAGACATGCTTAGGATAGACATGCTTAGCATAATATAAAGACATGCTTAGGAATAATTATATAAGAGTAAATAAAATTCACAAAACATGCTCACAATTGCATAATAAAAACATAAGCAATAAAATATAAAGCATGCTTAGGAATAATTATATAAGAGTAAATAAAATTCACAAAACATGCTCACAATTGCATAATAAAAACATAAGCAATAAAATATAAAGCATGCTTAAACATAATTATAAATCATGCTTAAATATAATGATATAAAACATAAATAATAAGACATGCTTAGAACAAAAATTATCTAATTAAACATGCTTAATAACAAAATAAAATAAAAGCATAAACAATAAAGTATAAAGCATGCTCTGTTAAAATCATAAAATAAAATAAAGAAAACATACTTGATTTCGAGAAAATAAAACAATCCTAGCGCACGAGCGTGGTGATGCAGGCGTGCGTAGCGATGTTTTTGGGCTTATGAAACTATGCCGCTTCCTCTCCCTTTTCAGCAGTGGGCTTTGTTTTTTTCTTTTTATTAGCCTGTTTTTTTTTTTCTTTGCTTTTTTTTTTCTGGGCTGCAGAGGCCTGCTCTTTTTTTTTTCTTCTTGGGCCGCAGGGCCTCTCTTTTTTCTCTTTTTTTTCTCTGGGCTGCAGAGGCCTTTTTTTTTTTTTTTTTTCTCTTGTTTTTTTTCGTCTTCTGTTTTTTTTTTTCTTCTTCGCGTCTGCTCTGTTCTTCTGGGCCGGAGCCGGGCGCTACAGTTGGTAGGCAGCGCACAAGTCTGGAGACAGAGGCTGGAGGCGGGAGGCGCTGGGATCTGCGTAGCAGGTGGGCTGGGTTGGGCAGGGCGCGGAGCTGCAGGTCGTCGGAGCTATGCGTGCGGGGCTGGGATCGGTGCTCCGTGCGCTGCAGGTGGGCAAAAGGTCGGTGAAGGGGAGCAGATGAGGTTCTAGTGGCAGCGACTGCAGGGCAGGGCTGGGCAGCGATCAGGTTTGACTGGATGCTTGCTTTCTAGGTCGTGCGTACTCCGGTGGTGCAGGGCTGGAGTTGGCTCGGCCGTGCAGAGCGGGAGGCGACTGGGCAGAGGCGAGCGGCTGTGTGGGCGAGAAGTCTAAGGCTGGACGAGGCCGGTCTGCAGGAACTGTGTCGGTGAGGCCTATCTGTTGCAGACGTTGGGTGAGGATGTGCGCAGGGCTGTTGCAGACGTTGGGTGAGGCCGATCTTTTTTTTTTTTTTTTTTTTTTTGTAATATGGTGGCAGCAGGAAAAGAAGAAAATATTTTTTCTTCTAGGGTTTTTTTTTCTTCTTTTCAACTGCAATGAACTAGAAACTAGTTTTTTTTTTTGTCTATTTGCTCTGAGCGTGCTGATAACGTGTAAAAGTAAAAATGGATTGGAATGGTCTACTCATTTCATTTCGTAGTCCCTTTATATAGGGATAGAGTTACAACGGAAACATTAATTACATTAAATACATTGAATGCTGATTGATCTATAATTGTGCTGATTGATGGTAATCACTGATTCCTTGATTCCCTCTCCGTCAGTTGCTTTGACGAAGGCACACAATATGTTTTTCCTTTAACATATTCTTATTTATTGTTGATATGGAACGAATTTTTCAATTGTTCTAATCCGCATAACTTATTTACACTGTCTTTTCAGATCTCCACTTTCGAAAAGTGGATCTAATTAGAGCAAGTTCACTCGTTGGGTCACCGGGTCACTTACTATTCACTGCTTTTTAGTGTATATTTTCATTCTCTGGGTCACGAAATACACTGTGCCCGTGACCCAGGGCACGAAATACACTGTGCAGGTCACCATGGTGACCCAGAACACTGTACAGGGTGACCTAGGGCACGAAATACACTATGCTCGTGACCTAGATGGTGAAATTAACACTAAAAAGCAGTGAATAGTGGGTGACCTGGTGACCCAACGAGTGAACTTGCTCTTAGGGGTGGGCATTTTGTACCGAAAATGCGGTTACCGATCCGAACCGCACTTAACTAAGACGGTTTCGTTTTATGATCACACCGCTCCGAACTGTATAAAAGCGGTTCGGTTGCAGTTTCGGGTTATAAACTGCCCGATTTAAACCGACCCACACCGAATTTATTTTAATTACATTTTGTTTATTTATTATTTCTCTATTGATGGAAATGTTGGTTTTCAATATATAAGAAATCCATTTTTGATTAGGTTTTCAGTTTGTAATAAGTTGCTATGTTTGCTTGATCATTGATATATATATATATATATGTGTGTGTGTGTGTGTGTGTGTGTGTGTGTAATAAGTTGTTATGGTCTTTCTGCAAGTTACTTGATATTTGGGTGACATTTGACGATTTGTGTGGACTCTAAATGCATTCAAAATTTATTTATGCCTTTTGAAATTGTTAGGCAAAAATAAGCCTGATTTTGACCCTCTCTTTCTAGTTGAAATTAATAAATCGCTCCAAACCGAAACCGACCCGCACCGCACCAAAAAATAGTGTAACCGAAATAATCGATTCAGCCTTTTTGTAATGCGGTTGCGGTTTGATATATAGGCCAACCGAAAAAAACGGTTTGGGCCTCAAACCGAACTGAACCGCACTGCGCCCACCCCTAGATCTAACAAGTGATCACTTAAAAAGTTAAAATGACAAAAAAAAAAAAAATCCCTCATTAGAAGGGTCATATATATATATATATATATATATATTACATTACATGATAATTAATGATGAATTGTACTAATTAAACAGGTGTGAACAAAGTGTCAATACAAGGTGAACACAGAGATCATGTGGAGGTGATTGGGGATGTTGACTCGGTTTGCTTGACTAGGGCTTTGAGGAAGAAGCTTGGCTCTGCCGATTTAGTCAAGGTCGAACAAGTGAAATGATCCAGAGACAAACAGCTATTATGGGACCAACAAATAATTTCTCTCCTATGTGACTTGTGCCATTTAATTCCCCTGACATTTCCAAAAGGGTTTTTGTGTCTGTTTTTTGTGTTTTTGTTCACATATGTAATTGGCCTTTATATTCACATGCCCCGTCTTTTCGAACAACTCATGATCCAAAAACTGGTTTATATACTTTTATGCTGGAAAAATTATCCGCCCCTGAATAATTCCCCGATGTAGCGGGTGTGTGAATGTGACGTATTGTACTGTTGCTTGTTTAGAAAAGACACGCTTGTTTTCTCTAGTGACTCGGTTTCAAATTCAGACAAGTGGGATCATATTCTTGCATGTGACTACATTCGCTTTTGTTTGTGTCTTCTTTCATAAAAAATATATATATATTGATGGGAAATGGATTAACGGATATTCAATTTCAAATTCACTGAAATACAAACATTAACTTTCATACTAATTACAATACATCAGTGCTTTTACTTCTACTTCTCAATGTTGTCGGTTTCAGTATATAGATCACAATACACTTTCTTCTTTCTTTCTCTTTTTTTCAAGGAAGCATATTGGCACCATTTGGATCCTACAATCATGCAATTATGTTTCCAGAGAATCATACACGAATCTTTCAGTTGATATTAATAAATATAATTACTTGTAATTAGAAAATAGATTCAAACTTACCCGAAAAGAATTTCAAATAAATCCTAGAGAAAGAACTGAATTTTACGCACAACACACTTGAAGAGGGATTGAGGATCACAGATGGTTCCCCATATATATATATATATATATATATATACACTCCAATGCGTCGGTGATTGATATGAACAATAACACCACTTACAGAAATCAAAGCTTAAGACATCAAATTAGGTATATCTTCACAAATGGTGTATGAACTTTAGGCATTTCTACACTTTGGTGTATCAACTTTCATAACTATCAGAATGGTGTATAAGTTTGCTCTAATATTTCATTTTGGTGTAAGCCATTAAATTTTCCGTTATTTTTGCAAAAAAAAAAAAATATTCCGCTATCTTTCCTTTAGCTTTGTCAATTTTTTATAATTTTTTTTGTAAAGATAACGGAAAATTTAACGGCGTACACCAAAATGAAATATTGGAGCAAACTTGATACACCATTTTGATAGTTATGAAAGTTGGTACACCAAATTGTAGAAATGCCTAAAGTTCATACACCATTTGTGATGTTTTCCCCATCAAATTAAGCCAAAGATCTTGTAGCAGATCCAATAGAACCCAACTATGAACATATAGATTCAATCTAAATACAAAGTAAAACAAAATGACCCACCAGTCAAAAATCGCTGTCTTCTATTCAAAGATTTCATTGAGTGCATGAAAAACTCTCCACAGATCTAGATGAAAGCCCAAGCTCCAGTTGCTAGCTAAGGAAATGAGGTAGAGTCATAAATTTTTTAATTAAGCTCTGAATTGTTTATTTTTAATCATGAAACAAAAAACCCCAAAAGCAAAGAGACAGCCACTGAACTAGTGAGCTTCTCTGATTAGCAAACAAACTCAACAAAGTCTAGAAAGATTGCAGCTATATCTTTAGCTCTGCAATTTTTCTTCTATTCAGAAAAAATCAAACTGAGAGAGAAGCAGGGGAAAAGATAAGGAAAGAAAAAGAAATGCTACAAAACGAGATCCATTTGCAGATCTGCATAAGAATAGTAAACAAAAGTTGGGAGTGCGAGCCGCATCCAATTTCTTTTTGCATTTGTCGAAGTAAGTCAGTTTTATCTTCAAGGTAGGCCACAAGAGCTTATAAAACCAAGTAAAATGGTGTTGTTGAAAATACGAACTCAAAACAGATGTACCCAAACCCTAGCCCCCGGGGCTCTACAATCCAACTATGGCGGCCGAAATTGGTCTCCGTCCTAAGCCATTTTCTAATGGCCCTACAATGCCGATCTAATATGGCGACCCCTCGATCGGGCACAGCTTTTTCCCCCAAAACTGTCATCACCCGATTTGTTTCTCTTAGACATGGACTTGATGAAGAGGAGGCAATTGATCGGTGGCCATGTCTGTGGAGACCCGATGCTAGTTGGGTGCGAGAATTGACTCGAAGTCGTCTGTGTAGGGCTCGGCTCAAGGCAGATTTATGTTGGATCGGAGATGCGAGTACCTGGAGACCTTGGGGTGTTTGGCTCCCAAATGGCAGAATTTTGATGGCTGCAGAGGGCTGCACGGTTGAACAGAAAGCAACCTTGCCTAGCAGACGGGAAAATATTTGTTCGCCCAATCATTTGAGTTTCAGAAGGTTTCGATTTCGGAACTTATTTGATTTCTGGTTGGTAGAATCGATGCATGCTCCGGTCATTGGAGGTGGTGAAGACGAAGCAGAGCTAGCTTCTCCTGGCTTCTGGGCTGCTGATGGTGGCAGAAGTACCAGACTAAGTGCGGCGGCGGTCGTGATCAGTGCAGGAGAACGACTGCCGTATTTGGGTTAGGTGCCCAAATCACTTTCGAGGGCCAATGTGTGGCCCAAATCTGTTGGGTGGCCCAACTCATGTCAGGAACCTAGATCAGGTGGAACACTTTGGGTGTCCAAATTATCTTGGGATACTTCTTGTATTTGGAGCCTTTTGTGGACCAAACTGATGGACTCTAATTCTTTAGGGTTTCGTATTTGGGATCCCGGTGGGTTAATCCGAACTACACTTTGGTTTGTCACATGTGGTACTAGCGAATCTTCTGGAGTAGTACTGAAGGAGGATTCAAGTTATTCTGTAATGGCGGAGCATGGAGTGTTAAATGAATGGACCTATTTCTATGTATTACTGTGGATACTACCACATCTTCTTGTTCTGTCTATATATGACAACGGAAGGATATGTAACGGTCATTCTAGCTTGAGGCTAGCACAAGTTTATCTTGTTTTGATGACGCTCCAGAAAGTGTTATGGATGTGTTACGATACAATTGTAATCAATTCTATTGAGTTCTAATCTATAAAGTTATTTCCTTGATTCAAAAAAAAAAAAAAAAAGAGCTTATAAAACCATAAACTATTTTCATGCACAAAAAAAATACTATAAACTATTCCATACCCACGATCATGAATTGTTTGTGGAATGAATAGAAACCCAATTTGGCCCACCTCCACAATTGTTTCTATGCGTGGCAAAAGTGCAAAACAAGTGTGGCCTTAACCCATATTTTTTGTTGTGGTAACACACGTTCTCCCGGTTAGTTGTGTTTTTACATGACTCCTATATATAAAGAATTTTTACAGTGAGGTCAACATTTAGATTTTTTTTTTTTAATGAGGAAAAATTTATTGAAACGAAAGAAAAAGATTACAAGTTTGAAGTAAGCACTAAAACTTACTGCATATTAGAATCACAATGACAGGACATCAGTGAAAACAAAAATAAGGGAGACCTAACATATCCCTATTACAAAGAGATGAGGCGAATGAAGGAATTGAGTCCCACCAGATAAACTCAGTAGAAGATAAGCCATGATTAGCAAGTGTATCTGCTACTTGATTACCTTCCCGAAATAAATGAGACGACCGAAATTGCATTTGAGAGATT